>NC_050591.1:7198750-7505625 GCF_013368585.1 Megalops cyprinoides
TTTAAACACTTCCATAGAATTTATACTTGTTAAATAGCATGCACCACCTTCAACAGAGCTATTAAAAGGCCAAAACTGATCCAGACCCACGTATTTGGATCAGCACCACTTGGCATCCCTGTTTTAAAGCTGTGATTAGAAAATAGGTCTCTCAAAATGCAGGAATAAACCAAACTAACAATATTAATGTTACTTTTTAGTGTAGGCTTCTAGTAGCCATGAATTACTATACTTTTGTGATGCAAATATGTTTAGGCTTCCCTTAGTCTAATATCATTCTTCCAGACACATTAAAAAGTCAAGCTTAAACTTAAATCCTTGGGTGTAGGATCAACATTTCTATAACATAATCCTTCATTATAACTCACCATCATCGCTGTTGTCATCCACCAGGATGATCTCCTTTAACAGGTGTGCTGGGGTGTGGTTGATCGCAGAGTGGACGGAGCGTAGGATCACAGACAGAGCTTCATTCACGAAAATGAAGATGAGGGATATCTGGGGGAGGTCCCTGGGATACGTTGCCTTTCTGCATCTGGAATTAGACACAAAATTTCATGAGACCAAAAAAAACATCTACAGGGGAACGTGTATACAAAAGATTTAAAGGGAAACGTCTGTCTTCCCAGCTCCTTTGGGTCTTACATGCACCACTTATCACAATGCATTGTGGGAGGTCTATATCTGAAGTCTTAGCTAAAATCTGATCTGAGTGTGATGAGATGAAATTCACTGTTAGAGTAATGCAGGATCATATGCTGAGTTCATATTACCCTGCTTTCTCTGCTCCAGCACAGTAATAAAGCCTGCTGTGAGACTACAGAGATGGGGCAATGGTACATGTAATGTACACCAGCATTATCACTTTTTAAGCAAAGTACCAGAAAATGTTCACAATATTCATTCATACTTCTGAACCAACATGGTTGCAGACAGGCTTCCCAAACGCACTTGTAACACGTGAGAAAGGATCTCACTGTGTAACTGTAAAAAACCATGACAAAAGCAGAACAGCACTGTGGTGTAGTGGTAAGGAGCAGGGCTTGTACCCAAAAGATTGCTGGTTCAACTCTGCTGGGAACCCTTGGGTACTTATCTAATAATTGCCTCAGTAAAAAAAAGGATAAATGGATAAGTGTGTCTGCAAAATGGTAACAAAGTAATGTAAGAGCACAGCTATGCTTAGGTTTGATCAGTCTGCGGCTGATGAAACACACCTGATCACTAAAAACAACACTTTCAGCATCTGGTTTTCATTTTATGCATAGCGGAAAAGTCAAAGATTTTATGTGCATCAATAAATATTTTACAGACTAAAAGTACTGTTCTCGAAACCTTTGAGCACTACATACTGTATGTGAAGTGGAAACCTGACAGTCATGATGCCCCGTGCATCAGATGTGCTCAGTCCTCAACACACTAAGTATGCCTAAGATTAAAAACAGTGCCTTGCCCAAATACATCAACATAACAAATAAACAAGGTAGTCTGCATTGATTTGTGCATTCAGGTACACAGCACCTAGTGAAAGCACTCCAACACTTACTTGCTCGGGCGATAATCAGGAATGGATCGATCCAGTGAGATTTTGTCGCTCAGGTAGGCATTGTAGCCATACTTCTCCCTCTGGTATTTGGCATTGGTCTCTTCAGCAGGACTGAGGGTTGCAGGCAAGCCTTCCCTGCCTCGACCCCCAAAGCCTTCAGTGAGCCCGAGAGACTTGGACAAACCTGTTGTGTACATTTAGCAAAAAGCTGTATTTCTAAGGAAACCCCCTTTTCTGCCAAATACTCCAAAGCACACACACACACACACACAAGCAGTCTGGCAAAATTTTCATTATATGATCAATAACCTCATTTGTTTCGAGATGGTTCTAACATTTTAAGGCAATAAAAACGTGATCTACAGCCATCACTTTCTTATAACCTGGTGCGTGGCCGGGAGGACTGTTCAAGTGTTCATATTGTGTGCAGTGCCTGTAATTGACGGTTATCTTTAAATCTACAGGTGCACAATGACCGGGAATGGTATGAGATGTGTCTTACCATTAAGCTGCCTGTAGACAACGTCTTCCAGAGCCCCCAGTCTCTTCAGCAAGATCTCATGGCTGATGCTTGATCTTTGAACAGTGAGGTTGTGGCGAACGTGTCTTTTCGCATCAGCCGAGGAGTGATGGCCAACGGCTTTGATCGTGCCCGAGTTGCACTTGGCCCAAAAAGTCATAAATCCGGCCACAACAATTACATTCAGCACAAGTAACAGTTTCCATCTTCTCAACACAAAAGCCATTAAAGTCGTGGAATTCCGGAGTCTGAGGATCTGTATCTTTCAAGAAATACCACATACCATAGTGTCTGCGTTAGACATTTTCTCTGCTGAAATTATATCTGCGAATAACAGTCTTTTCACATGTTCGGTCATTTTTAAATGTACAATATTTAATATACAATGTTCTCTGTATGTTTATAAATATTCTTAGCTAGATATGGACAATATGGAACGGAACACTTACCATTCCGTCATGTACAGAAATTTAGTCCGCATCCCGCACAGAAAGACTTCAGAGCTTGTTCATAGGTTTAAACGTTGTGGGTACAACAGTTTCTGCATGCGTAATTTTAGCTCATGCCTGCAGTATGATAATACAAAAAGAAGACTACCGCACACTGTATCGATCCACTATATCCACATACCTAACCTTAAACAATCAGAGACTATGGTGATAAAGTACGCCTTTCTTTGCATACTACATAAGTAATTTCAAAATGCGACTGAATACCTTACGGGAAAACATCGTCATATCGCTTCCATAGGCCTCCAAAAAATCACAAATTATTACAATCACAGCAACGAAGCAGAAATGTTTCTTCTGTATCAATGAATAAACATGTCTGCGCACAGGCGCTCAAATTTTCCAACAGGAAAATGTTAAAAATATGTGCGCATTACCGTAACCGCGTAACGGTTCTGAAGACACCTCTCCTAAAATGTGTCAGACTAAAGCCGCCGCATCTCTCTATGTGGGCTATGTGAAACACAACACAGAAATATGTGCGTTTTAGAAATGTGGTTTTAATTAACGTTTCTTTCCTATTTTCTATTCACTATCCCCTAGCAATGGAATTGGTCCCGCAGTTCCTCTTGATTTCTTGTATATTTTCTTTGTCATTTCCTTACACTCGTATGTATCAGACAGCGCTCAGTTGGATAAGAGATCGAAGGAAAACACGGAATGGATACCACCTGGAGGAGATCCTTTTCAAGCTTAAAAAATAGCAAACCACACGCCTTCGCTACACGTAGCCTTTCAATACTTGTGTACAAGGCTGATTCCATAACGACGATTAAAATGAAATAATTATAACAACAAATTAAAAATTGATTGCATGAAATTAATTAAACGTGTTTTGAGCAATTGGTTTGCCCGTCAATGATAAAATAAGCAACAAATGTAGAATGGCTGACCTAAAAAGGGTGCCGGCCTTTTTATCCATGAATCTGATTTGGGTGGTTTTGGATGAGACTTCAGTAATTTGTTTCTGAAATCTGCAGAGTTAAAATCGCGGGAGTTTTGAGGAAATAGGTCACCCAGATACCTGGAGGGGATTCAACTGCCTGACCACAGAGCAGCATGTTGAGAGATGTCTCCGAGTGTCCGCTTCTATCAGCCTGGCTGCGAGAGAAATACCTTAACCTGGCCTGACCAAGCGCGGTGAGATTGTTGCCACTAAATGTGACAGACAGCCACACTCAAGCAGCGTTATGCCAAGCAAAGATGCCACAAGTGAAGCAGAATTATCTTCACATCAATGGACAAAAGGACACGAAGAAGAATATGATTTTCAAAAGAGGGAAATAAAGGAGATCGCTGTGTGTTAGTTTCAGGCTACGGCACTGGCATAATAATGGTGAAATTGTATAGGTCGCCGCTACTTCACTGTCTCTCAAGTGCATGTCTGAGCGCATGAAACGTCAGTGTCAGGGGGAAGAGTGTGTTTCATCAGTTGTAGAGCAAGCGTCCCTAAAAAGCTTGTAGCTTTTTCATATAATTTTGTAAGCTCTATTAGTTTGCTCGCTGCGTGTTTATTGTTTGCTGCCGAGTTAGTGTTATTGTTTTGATAATTAGCTGGGCGTGGAAGTTTGGGTCGCAGCGCTATTAAGTTAGAGGCTGATCGAGCTGATTAGAGGAGTGTCTCCGCAGCTGCATTTTAAAAAAAAAATTATTAAATATCTGTAGTATGTAGGTAGCAGGGGTGACGGTACAGCGGTGTCTATCTGCGGGAGTCTGTCGAGGGAGAACACCAGTATACCATGAAACCTTAATGTCAGGAGGAATTGAGGATAAGAGACCATTTTTACTTAGAGGCTTACAAAATTCCGTTAACCCTGTGCTCTTCGTATTGTTTTACAGATGTTGGTTTTATCCACAAACTTAAAATGGCAAGAAAAAGGTTTTATTCAGGGAGGAATGGTAGTAGGTTGCAAGTATTCCATCTGCCAAAGCCAGGCCATACCCCATATGCATTAGGCAAAAACAGTATTTTGAACTTCAAAAACCACAATGACCCTGAGGTCTTTCCCATAACACAGATTTATGTCTCTACCATCTAGAATATAACATTTGCACAAAATCGTATCATGGAAACATAATAAATGGCCAAACAGTTTCGCTCTCTCTCAGAATGAAAACATTAAAAAAATACTACGATCTACAATTTTATGCCTCGCACTACTGGTTTCTCCTCATATTTACTATGCCCAGTTTGTGACAATTTCCATTGTAAAAATACCATATAAAAATAAAAAGATTGATAAATTAATTGATATTAAAGCAATATACATTTATTTATATATTTATTTATTGTAGTCAACAGCAAGTCACTTCCTGCTCTTGGCAAAAAGTAGATGACTACCATCTTGGTTGTGCATGAGAGCTGGCAAGTAGCTAAAATCAGAACTATAATATTAAAAATACAAATAATATTTCAATATAACATCAACATGCCACAGGAATATTTATAAGTGCATTCCCTATCATTTCCATCGCAACTAAGTTAACCTTATATGTCAACTCACGGAAGGTAGCACGGTAGGCTTGAACTTTCCCAATCTATATTCATATATGAATGAAAGTACATAACTGACAAGTCCTGCACCTTAACCGCTATGCTACACTGCCGCACATGTTATATGGACAAGAAGACGTCTATATCAGGTATACAGATATCAGTATGCAATTCCAATTTCTTTTTTCCACTCCCTTTTGAAGTCGAACCTTTGAGTTTTTAAATAACCTTTCTGTTATAATACGCCAAAAAGGGGCCAACTCTGGTGGGACTTGAACCCACAACCTTTGACTTGCTCCTCATCGTATTTAACTAGAAGTCCAGCACACAATCCATTGCACCACAGAGCCCAGGTTTTGGCATGAGAGACCCATAATCAAACTGAAAATGAGTCAATTAAGAATCAAATAAGTTATATTAAAGTGGATTAAAAGGGATGTCGTATACAAAGATCAATGGTAAGTGAGTTAGGTCTGTGTAATGTTGTTTACACAAATGACCTTGATTAAGACATTAGTCAAAAGCCCCACCATGCTATTAATAGGACATCCCGCTGCATTCCTTCCTGATGATTTTATCAAAATGGCTTTGTACTTCTTTTCCTCTCTGCCCTCTGGCATATTGTGGCACTTCCTCATTAAGGAGCTGTGCGAGCCTTCACATATCAGCGTTATGTTGTAACTGCTGATGTTTGTTTACATTTTGTTTGATGAAAGTTTAATGACTGAAGATTGGGGTGAACAGGAAATTCCTATATCCACGCCTACTCTCCACAAACCAATCCAAACCAGCTAATGCTGGGTGTAATCCACTTTATAGCCTCTCCCACCTGTAGCATCAGCTCTTTGCATATCCCACCTCCTCTCCTCTCTCCGCCCCTTGCTCCTGTCCTCCTACCTGCAGTCCTGTGTCCCTTTGTTCCTCATAACCCTACACAGGCAGTGAAGCATCACAGGTGGGACACATTTTTAACACCCACCAAGCAAAAACATGTCCAACACATATGATGGCATTAGAAGCTATGATTCCTATGCTGTCCAGCCATATAGAGATTACCCAACCATATATAATTTATATCAATCTGCTTTACTCAAGTGTTAACACATTGTATGAAATGGTTAGTTAATATCATTGTGTTTGACAGACATGAACATTGTAACTGGTCCATTTTACATCACTAGGAGCTACATTACTGAAGCTGGAAATGTTTATGATCTCTTTCGACATCCTGTAGTCAATGACTTTTGATACAATAAGCAAATGATCAATATTAGGGAACAAACCAAACCAAGAAACAAATTTCAAGCATTTAAGCATAACTCTTTAAACATGTCTTTGATTGCATGTTTCCCATTAGCTCTAACTCACGATACAGATGTATCATTAAAAATGCATCAAACATTTTAAAAATAGCATCAATGAAGTGTTTTTAGTTGTAACAATACATACAGAAGACACTTTCCCATGCCATTATGAATACATTTATTCATGTTATCCCCAAAAAAACTGCTTCAGGAAACAAAGTTCAGGAAATAAAAATATTCATAAATCCATATAATGTCAACGATCACTGAGGAACTTATTCCAGATATAGAGTCTGGACGTATAGAGTGACATTTTCTTCCTATGGTAAGGAATCCATTATTTTAGCACCTTTTACTACATGTTTATGATTGCTTATTTTGTACCTCATATCAGACTGGATTGCATTGTTATACTTGATGAGCTGTGGATAATCTTCTATAGCTTTCAGTTAAAACTGATTCAAAAATTGGCAGAGTGGCCATGGATTATTGTCCAGCTGTTTGGGGAAATATTCACAAGATCTGAAAACAGTATCTGAATCAGAATAAGAATCACAGGGTTATACTTGCCCATTACTATAATTTTGCCAGTGATGCATATTATATATATAATATTTCATATAAATACATAATCCCTACTGCCTATTCATTGTTATTTTCATAGAATTAGATTGGTCATCAGCCTGTACTTGTATTGTCAAGCATGGTTATACAGGGTTTCTGGTAGGACCAGATTGGAAGCATATAGAGAAAATAATTTTTAAAAAGCTTTTCTAAAAGCAGTTGCACAAAGCAAATGCTTCTTCTCTGTGGATTGCTCATTGATTTTTGATGAACTGCACCTGTATTTGGTCAAAATATTCAGTAAAAGTAGACTTCATTTTCTCCATAAACATATTGCATTTCGAAAAGTATGCACTACAGCTCATCAGAGCAATTACCTTGCTCCATCTCAGAAGCACTTCAGTTTGACAAGACTCTTTGCCAAAGTAGAATTACTCTGTACCACTCAGTTTTACTATTATGTAGTGTTTTACATAGGTCAATAGCTTGTTGAATTAAATGACTTTTGCATGCTCATATGACATAGAAATCTAGAACTGGTGCTCTAGCTGTTTCTGTCTATATTCGCCAGAAGTGACTGAAATACAGCTCAATGTTGTCCTTATTAAAGACTTTCATCTTTGATTTCTACAAAACTGTAGATCAGTCACTAATCATCTATACTGAAAATGCATTATTGCAAGACAAATCCTGTACGTATCCCTTACGGTATTGGACAGTTTTTTTTTTTTTTTTTTACTGCACTTTGTGTGCTTCTTACTGATTATAAATGCAGCCGGATCTGAGACATGATGCGCTGAATGGGTAGACACCTTCATTACATAGAATAAAGTGTGCTTTCTGTTTATTCAAACCTGAGCCATTCCTCCAGTGGCATCCCATGTAGACGGTTTACTCATGTCATACCAGCCAGATACATGTGTCATACAATATGTGCACAGGGGTGCCACTACAGCCTATTGGGCTGAGGTAAAAATCCAGCAACACTTTGTAAAATAAAGCTTTCTGTTCAAATTCATTTTCTTACTTAGAGGGCTTATTGCCGAATACATTGAACTCCTTATTTTATGAGTACAATTTTGTTTTTTTAATTTGTTTTTTTCTGTATGTGCCATATACCTTGAACAATGCATTTTACAAAACAATCATTATAAATGTTTTTGAAAGCTCTTTGAATGTATGCTTGTATATCCTCGTTGATGATCTTATAGGTCAGTCCATCCAATAAACATCATCGTCAAAATATCTTTGAAGGCTTCACCGTATTCCCTTTCTAAACGAGAACTTTTATTTTGACGTGTAGTGCAAAAGTCCTCACCCGGAAGTAATCACTAATGTTGCTGGCTTGACCCTGGTCGGCAGAGCGTGACTGATACATTCGTGAGGGAACTGGCCCACAATCGTGTTTGAAATGTTCAGTGTCGGGTTTCTCCGCTCTTTTTTGCATGAGCTATAGTTACAACAGACAACGCACACTACAATGGTTCAGATCACGTTAGTCTTGACTTCTTTGATTCTTTTGCATTTAACATCGTATGCTGTGAGTGATGACATGAAGGGTAAGTGCATCTACATCCCAGTAGTAAGCGATGCTGTTTGATCGCCGTTTGCTAACTAGGTTGCTGCCTACTCAACAATAGTCGCCAAGTAGCTAGTGAATCTCTAACTTAGACTGGAGTGGAATCGCGCGGATTAGCTATTGTTAAGTTAGCTAACTAGTTATTTATACAGTTTTGACTCGGGAACATAACTAAATATGGATTGTGACGTTAGCGTGCAGTTGACAGATTTAGTTGGCACTGGGCACAAAGCTAGTTCATATTGCTAACTTATCTAACTCAGCTACTGGTCCAAGCATGTTATTTCTCTAGGTTGTATCTAGCCTCTGCGTAGCCACCTAAACGAAACTTTGTAGGTGCAGGTCCTGATGCTTCAGAGTTGTATTGTAGGGCAGTAGAGTTTGTGTTCCATCAAGCGGTTTCTTGGTTAAGATGTTTGCGTTGACATATTCAACATAGTATGTGTTACACTTTTAATTGCATGACCACATTGCTTACATGTTTGCAAACATATGAAGTAATTTTTGCTTCAGTTATGCCTCGTCCGACGGCTTACAGTATAGTTCTTTCAACAGTTTGGCGACCATCTTTCACAATGGCCGCCACAGTCTGCACAGGTTAATTTATTTTCTGCATCCAAAAGGTAGAGACTTCGTTGTTGTATCACTCATTTAACAAGTCTTCGACATATTTAAACGTGGCAAACTGAACACTCGCTAGCTTGCTGTGATACTGTACTGTTTGTCTGTCTGTACTGTTTACCATGGTTGAAAGCTAGTGTTAACACAGGACAAATGTTGCCACAAGGCAGGACTTCTGACGTTATCTGTTTTAGCTGATGAATGTTGATTGGCGGCGCTGTACAAGATCTGCATGTTGGCAAACTGCAGCAACTCAAGCTGACAAGATCACTTGTTCTTGTATTTGTACTCACAGGTACGCTAAAGAATGCGCCGAGTTACACCGAAGCCTACTTCATGCCAGTATGGCAGAACAGATTGTATGTGTACTCTGCTGCAGCAGTTTTTATTGGAATCTGGTTTACACTGAAGATGACTTTGAAAAGGGTAGGATACTGTAACAAATACTTAAAGGATCAATGTGGTTAGCTACTACATCTGCGAAGCAAGAACCACTTGTGTGTACCCTCAGTTTCTGAGATGTGTGTGCTAGCAGCGTGTTCTCTTTGTACGTTATGCGATCTTCTCTGGAGTGAAGGGTCATTCTATCGCAAATCAACCAATACTTCACACACTTTGTCTCTTATTCACTTAGCAGTGATTGCAAACAGTCCGCAGTTATTCAAATGAAAAGTTTAGACCGAGTAATGCTAGTTTATTGGAAACAGCGGTCACGCTGAACTAAGAAAAATGCTGTCAGTTTTTGCGGTTTTGCGGTTCCATGCATCTCAAAAGTTGTTTATAAAGAAGCTTAATTCATTACTGTTGTTGACATGGACATAGAAACCACGACTAAATTCATCATTTTTTAAAAAATGAATATATTTTTTTAAAAATGAATATAGCTATAATGTAATTGTGGAGGGACATCCTCTTACAGAGCCTACAATTTGAATTTGTTCATTTGAATTATGGAGGAATATTTGCAAACATTTTGAAGCAAATCTGCGACCAAACTGCATGAGCCTAAAAAAAGTATTGGTCGATCTGCAGTGTAACGATCCTATAGTAAATGCTGATCATTCAACCTATATGTTTTACTTAAAACAAATGTTTTGAAAATGCTAGTCAAAATTTCAGTGGCAATTAAACATGTGAATGATACATAATTGTGTGCGCATATTCATCTGTAATTATTGTACATAAATTAACGGGGCAAGAAAACTCCCTGATACAAGGGAACTTGAGATGCATAGATTTAACATTTGGCTGCTTTTGTGTCAGTAGTTGTCTGCTGTAGACAGTGCACATAGATTGCATGTATGTTTTAATGTTTACACCAGATCTGTCCTTCTTTGTTAAAAATTATGTTTCATAAGTTCTGTTCTGGCCCTAGCAGAAGAACATTCATAGTCCTGTGAACCTGGGACTGCACTCCAGAGCAATTAAGGAGAATGGATATTTTGTTGAGAAAGAGGAGGTTCATGTTTCAGGGGTGAAGGTTTTCTATGGGACACAGACTGGAACGGCAAAGGTACAGTAGTAGGTAAAACAAGTCGCTATGCAGTTTGTGTACCTAAGCAAAACTCTTACATTAAAACCATGTATTGAAATTGCAAGCTTTTACATTGTGTGCAGCTTTGTTGTCACATCATAGTTCTTAAAGTAAGACACATGTGCTTAAGTGGCATCAGGTGAAAAGTATTGCATTTGTTTTTGCAGTCCTCCATTGTGTCAGTATGTATTTCAGTATGTACTATCAGCCATGTTTTTTTTGCCTGTATTACACTGAAATTTCTCTAAATAGTGGATGCCATCGTTAAAATGTGCAAGTATGTGTTGGTGTAAAAAGTATATGATAAATGCTTCTGCGACTGACCAACAGTTTTAGATTTTAAAACATCTCCTAGAACTGGTATTGTGTGTCCCAAGCCTGACTATAAGGTAATCGTTCTAAAATGAGCAGCTGTAGCAATTTGACCTTGACCTATTCAGCATGTCTTAGTTGAAAAGATAAGGGTGGTAAGTTCAGTTACAGACAGCATCAGTATCAGTTTAACTTCAAGAAATAACAAGAAAAAAAAAAACGGCTACACTGGGTCTCAGGCAAAGTACCTGCTAACAGAATGTGTGAATGCACTCAGGGCTTTGCCATTGATCTTGCCGAAGAAGTCAAGACACTGGGCCTGACAGCTGAAGTAATTGACCTGAAAGATTACGATCCAGATGAAAGTATTGCACATGCGGTGAGCACTCTTGTTTTTCACTCTTTAATATTCAGATAGTGAGAAATTAGAGATGACCCTTTTGTATTTGTGTAGAGTTTGTCAGTTTGTTTGACCATCATTAATTGAGTTTGAGATTAAGTTTTAATGTTGCGTCAGTAGTGAGGAGTCATTAGTACTGAGAAACAAAAGGTCATTCTATGTTACGTGGGACCAACTCTGGCACAACGCTGTCAGATTTTCTTGGAAGGTGGTAGATGTTTGTCATGTGGCCAATGTTTGATGTTGGTATGTTCTCCCTGTTGATGTTAGTCGGTCTGCATTTGTCAAAGTTTGTTTCCATGGTAAATATTCAGTTCTCACTTATGAATTGTGTTCCTTAATACCCAGTGTTTGGCAAAACTGTGGCATGCAGTACTAGGGTTTAGTGAGAAATAATTAGGGGAACAGCAGCTGTGCCTTAAGACTCATTAATGCCTGGGAAACTACACTGCCTGTTTGTTCAGTACTCAGTAACCACAATAAATGTCAACATAACTTGCATTAGAAAATTGGCTAACTAGCCTCCAAGTAAACTCGTGTCCTTTTCTAGCTACAGCACATTGCTGGCTGTGTTGTGGGTGGCTATTAATATAGTTAAGTAAAGGCTTATGAGTGGCTCAGTTGGTTAAGGTGCTTGTTCTGAATCCAAGACTTCATAAATTTGGGCCCGGGCTCTGTCCTTAGCAGATAGTGACAGGGAGTACACAGCGGAGGAGTGAAATTGGTGCTTGCACCACCTGGATGATTACATTGGCCATTATGTAATAACATAAAATTGGTAGTTCACTGATCTAAAACTATCACTGTTATAATGGCTGATAACTCTAAATGTAAAAATGTTAACACTAGAACTGCAAAAGCTGTGAATTCACTTGAATTTGCCTCTTTTTAAAACTGATCTTTTTTTCCCCTTCTCAGTGTACAAACAAAAGTATTTATGTTTTTCTACTTGCCACTTACACCGATGGAAAGCCTACTGAGAATGCAGAATGGTTTTGTAAGTGGCTTGAAGAGGCCTCCACTGACTTCCGATACGGCCAGACTTACCTGAAAGGCATGAGATATGCAGTGTTTGGGCTGGGAAACTCTGTGTATGTCGGTCATTATAACACGGTAAGAGACCAGCAAAACACACCAATAGTATACTGGACACAACAAGTGGATAGGGGACAATGCACAGCCAATTCTGCTAGCAATGAGCATGCACACATGAATTTAACTACTTATACATATTTATAAAAGAAGTCATTATCTTTTATATTAATTTTATCTGTTGCTAATTCTCTTGGCTACAGCACATATGTGTAATGATATATAAGATAATGTATGTGTATGTTAAATGACTTCTTACTCCAGAAATGAGCGGTCTGCAGTAATAACTTTGTTGACCGTTCCCCAGGTGAGCAAGAACGTAGACAAATGGCTGTGGATGCTGAGTGCAGCCCGCGTCATGACACGAGGAGAAGGCGACTGCAACGTGGTTCAGAGCCAGAATGGCAGCATACAGGCGGACTTTGCCGCTTGGAAGGCCAGGTTCCGGAAAAGCCTCGTGGCTCTGACCAAGGGGGAGAAATCATCCTGTAGCAGCAAGTGTGGAAACTGCGCCTGCAAGAACAATGAGAAGCACCAGGATCAGCAGGAGAAAAACCATGCTATGGAGAAACCGCAGCAGCACAGCTCAGAGGTGAGCCAGCCAGAGGTCAGCATCTGTTTGAATACATGACAAATTCCTTTTAATAAAATAAGCACACGGTATTAATGTTGTCTATCTAGTTTGACTCGTGCTCTCCACTAGCAGAATCCAGCTTGGTGGGCTTTCAGAAATGAATTTACATTAAGTGTAGTGGAATTTTAATAACAAATAAGACCATTTGGTTTTGATCTTTCACAAAAGAATTTATTATGGTAAACGGTAATGGTAGAGATATCTTTATTTTTTACTTGGAAAATGAATGAACTGTGGGGAAAGTACATTTTGTTTCCGAAAACAATATCAAAATATTCCACTGTTTATGCATAACTGAGACCTGAATACTTGATAATATCACAGGTCCAGTGGTTTTTCATTTAATGGAACAGCACAGCAAAAAGAAACCACAACTAAAAAGTTCATTTTGTAATTGCATTTTAAATTGGGTGTAGCTTTCTGAGTTTTAAGTAGGATCTTTCTGAATCCTGAAGGAAGTGGAATGTGAGGTGAGGGTATGGTGGTCCAGAGTGTGGAGACTGACAGCTGGCTCTGTTTCTGTAGGAGGAAGTCTCTGAGCTGGTGGAGTCCAGCAGTGATGAAGAATCGGTTGTGGATGAAGAAATGGGCCATGGCTCCGTCATCGATGTGGAAGACCTGGGAAATATCATGAGCAGCATTAAAAAAAACAAGGTGAAGCGCAAACCATGCACACTCACATGCGCACGCGCGTGCACACAGACACACACACACACACACACTCAATGTATGGCTTGGTTTTCCATCACCGTGATGGATTTCCTTTGTGAGGGTTTTGGAAAAGATCATTCTTGTAGTTCATGTACATCAATGTGTAAGGATTCCCCCATCATCACTACAATGTATAAGAATAGTTAGCTACTTTGTCTCTGGGTTGTCCTGTTAATGTCAATCCCAGTCCTTACCTGTTAGATCATTAATAACAACTTTTTTTTGACAATTTCTTGACAGCATGCTGAGGGAAAAAGTAAAATTATGGCACATAAGTGTATGTCTGCAAGTCTCAAACTACCACAGCTGGTCATTGGAGGGTTATTTTAATAACAAGCTTATAGATGGTAGTTAACTTTTGTGTGTTAAAGCCTGTATTTTAGATCTTTATCTATATTAGATGGCTTACAGGAACACCTATGGTTACCCATAGTGAAATATTATTATCATAGTCCTTAAACAATGCAGACAGCTGCTCTTGAGGGAATTGAGAATGATATAAAGAACCTTTGTGTGCACATGATTACATGATTCTTCTGTGTTTGCTGCAGAGAAAGGAGGAGGGTGATCAGCAGATGGTGAAACTGCTCAAGAAGGAGGAGGCCAGAGAGATGATCACCCCTACTCTACGGGAAGCTCTGAGCAAGCAAGGTGTGGCCCTGACACACAGTGTAGCATTACTCCTAGTACCTCACCCTCATCTCCCGCTGTGTTTCACAGCACAGTTCTTTTTGGCTTTATGTTTTTTCTAACACTCACACATTTTACAGTATGCTAACTTATTACTCCCTCACCTCTCTTTTTGGTCTATGTTTGAAATTGTGTTTTCTGTCTTGATAAAGGTGCTACATTAAGGCCCTCCTGGTTTCCCTGTATTAATTTAATTCAAGTGTCTTAGAATTTATCGGATTAGCTCCTGCAAATTCTAGCATACTAAAAGCTACTTTTTCTGAACAGGCAATTTGTATGCATGTATGTGTACCCAGCCTCTACATTTAGCTAACCTTTAAACTCTTACTCAAACAAATAAATAAAATTTTCATACTTTTATCACTCAAACAAAGGCACTTGAATGAATTGTACTGCTCCTTGTTTTCCCTAGTCCCACCCCAGATCCCGATTGCCCTAAGCTACACCTAACAAAATCACACACTGGTTGGTGTAGATTTAGAGATGCCCTCACTGTTGTGCTAAAGCTTATTATTGCTAGCTGATGTCTGGGCAGGTAGCATTTCCTTGCCTTCACCCATGTTTAAGCTCCCCGCACCCACAGGTTCCTGGTATAAATATTCATCAGCTACTCTCAGCGTGTGCTGGCTCAGTGCATCTGTGAATATAAATATGTGGAAAAAAGTACATAAATGCAACAAATGATACGGTGTAACAGGTTGTATAGTCTCCAAAATATCCCTAAGCTTTCTGTGTTAGTTATAATTGCACTGTAATTTTGTGCCTTTAAATAGGGCCCTTTACGTTCCTTAAGCTGGTCTGTGCTGCCTGATAATACATGAAATCTGTGCATCCAAGTGGAAAATGTATCCCTTACACCTCAGCAGTTTTCCTGGGAGCTTATTTTTACAGGTCTGTTATCCTTGTAATCTACATAATACCCATATGGACTATCTCATTCATTATTGTTGATGTTGAAGAGGTCTCCTTTAACAAGAAGATGAAATAAGACAGTGTACTTCATAGCAAGAAAGCGCCTGTCTTTCTGGCCTGTGAGAAAGTGAGATAGGAGAATTGGTCCGTTATCTGCATGGATGTTTGGATAGGCTACAAACACAGTAGGGTAGACACCAGCACAGCTAAAAGGGAACTGACCTAGAACCCGTAAGGAAATCAGAGTAGAGTCCAAAGAACACCCAGAGGTACGGCACGGAATAAGAGATGAGGGGGGATGCACTGCCATGGAACCGGCCAGCCAGGCTGGCACAAACCAGGGTTGGATCGAAGGGATTCGCCATTGGCCTGCGTTGCACAAAGCTAAGCTCCATGCATGCTTATGAAGTTTTCCACATAAGTGATTTTTGAGCCCCAAAATCCTTCTAGGATCCTGACAAAATCCACTGTCATATTTCTGATCTGGGCAACAAATGGTGGCTTATTAAACTGGATACAAAAACTACTTCAAATCAGCTGACATAAGGTGGATCAGCTGTTATAACAAGGGTGAAGTGAACCAGGCAGAGCCTGTTGTGGGTAGCCTTGATCCAGTAACACAGGGGGGAAAAATATGTTTATGATTGGATGCAGTTGCTTAGCGCAGATCTTTGACGGTGCTAACAGTATCAGTTCCTTGTTCTCCAGAAATATTTGGCTGAGATTTTCTGTTTCTAGCACTCGTTCATAGCTCATGAAGTCCACAGAGCGTACTCCCCCCGTTAGTCACTGAGAGCACTTTGAGGTTGTTACATAACTGTCTGTTGTTATTTTCCTCAGGATATAAGCTGATTGGAAGTCACTCAGGGGTGAAACTCTGTCGTTGGACCAAGGTAAAATGCTTCTCTGACCTGGAGACAAGATACACATGATGTTTATGGTCACCGGTGGTATTTTTAGTGAACACGTTAATGTGTTAAGATTAAAGTTGTGATTATTCTGGTTTCATTTTTGCATGATCCAGGCCATGTTGCGAGGAAGAGGAGGCTGTTACAAGCACACTTTTTATGGGATTGAGTCCCACCGTTGTATGGAAACCACTCCTAGCCTTGCTTGTGCCAACAAATGTGTGTTTTGCTGGAGGTAGGACAAATATTGGAATTCTCCCACCCTGCTGGGAAATGTTCCAAAATTATTTGCATGTTTACTGAATTTTACTGAAGTTTACTGAATAGATTTGTTTGCTGCATTTATGATTAATTGTGTATCACACTGTAGTAGTAAGAAATAGAACCATAAAGTAGTAAAAAAATGAATATAATAAATAATATATTGAAGTAATAATAACAGTAATATCAAAGATGTAAACATCTACTAAGAAAACTTTTAAAGGCAGTAAAGCACTGTAATAAATTTAACATTTGAACATTTTGTTTATTGATCCAGACTTGGATCAATATATAGAATTATGGTTAAAAATGTCTGTGGTTAGACTGTGTTTCTCCAATTTAAATAATTAAAGCTTGAATACGTTTTACAACCATGCTTGTGATCAGACAGATAAAGCAAGCAGAAAGAGACCATATGCTGCTTTGATTCTTGCTTTTGCAGTGAATATGCCTCTACTAGTCTGCTGGAAGTGGTCAGTGCATTAGCCAGGCTAAGGGCTGTGCTGCTCATTTGAGTATTTTTTTTCTTGTGCTTTTCTTTTGCTTTGCTACCCACCTTTTGCTTTGCTAACTTAAACATTTTGGTTTGAATAAAAACGGGTTTGATAGTAAATGTCCTTTGTTGTTTTTAAGCATTGAATGGGTCACTGCAAAATAATCTGGGTCACTGGGGCGGTGGGTCTGCTCCTCTGGGCCAGGCTGGCTAATTATAGATCATGAAACAGCTGCTCTGCTTATTGCAGCTGTCTCCTTTGATCCTGTGTCTCCAGGCACCACACGAACCCGGTGGGCACCGAGTGGCGCTGGAAGATGGACCCGCCTGAGAAGATCTTGCTGGAGGCAGTGGACAAACACCGCAACATGATCAAGGAATTCAGAGGTACACAGTGTCCCAGAACCTGGGATCATGAACACACACACACACACACACACACACACACACACGTTTATATATAAACATATTCTCTAATTTGCCCCAGATGTTTCCATAATATGCTATGCAAACCTTCATTAAAAAATCTTGAAACCAGCTAGTCCTGAATGTTAACATGTAGGTAACTAACATTAGATGTATCCTTGTGTGCAAGGATACTACTTGAAATATTACTTGACCATTTCACTTGGGCAGCTATCTCCGCTAAGAACCACAAGATAATTGTTAGAATAATTATTTAATATTACAAATTAGTAAAAAACACACAACAAATGAATGAATACACTAGCAGCCCTGGCATGGGTAGATGTGGTTATTGTTTGATTTCTGGTATAAAATATTTCTCAGGATTGACATGACCATTGAAGCTCTTGAGGCCCATTATGCAGTATCCCTAAGTGTTGTCTTTGACAGTGAGCAGTGCACCGGATCCCATCTATTGCTGTTTAAGAAGACAGCCTTTTCCGGTGCTCTGCAGGTACCGTGTGCAAGACCTGTGAGGCAAGATTTTTTGTAACAATGAAAAACAAATGTTTCAGGAGATGAGTAATTTAGGTTTATAAGATATTTGGACTGGTTGGGCGATGAAACAAAATCCTCCTACGTGAAACACGAAATCATGAAAATGAATCATGAAATAAAGGAGAAATAAATAGAAGATCCTCTTTCCTGTAAGACATACAAAGACAACTTCGCTCAACATTTCACTGAGCTGAGATGACTTTGCTTCGAGAGTGCAAATGAATAAAGGGGATTACGATTAACATTGCATTTCCTGCAAATTAACAGGAAATCGATTTCTGCTTTGGGCTGCTGTGACAGGCTATTACTGAAAGGCCAAGAATGTATGGTCCTCCATTGAGCAATCTTTGTGTCTTCCTCTTCTTGACATAACAGTGGTCACACTCCATGGACTGTTTCATTTGCTCTCCTGCCAAGAGATGTTTTATGACTGCGTGTTTAGTCTTACATCACGCAACAGCTTCAGGCTGAGCAGTTACTGCCGGACCAGCATGCCTTGCTGTTCCTCTTACTGTCGAGTTTTATGTCGGTGCTCAAACATGCGTGGCAGAGATCATATTCCATCCTTTCAAAGACCTTGAACATGACTGGTCTGAGCAGGCTCTTTGAAATTGTGTATCTGATCAACCATGCTGTAGGTCGCATCAGTACAAGTGTAAAAAGTATGTTTTTGTCATTTGGCTGCAGCTCATTAAACAGTATTGCATCTGTATTAGTACAGGTTTATGTCACGTCTGATTATTGTTCGCTAAACTAATTGATACTCCCTTAATAATCTAAACAGGGATTTCTATGTTCGCCATTCTTCTCTCTACAGCATTTATCTAGTTTGGTCAGTCAACACTGTAGCCCACAGACCTGGGCGCTGGTGCTTATGCAGGTGCAGGTTCTCATACAGTTAATCGAATCCAGATTTTACAAAAAATGGTGGAATTTTGTCTTCTGTTAATAAATACTGCATAAAACTTGAATATGAGTAAAATCTACTGCCATCTTTAATATCTGTTAAAAGGCGAGTTTTAGATGTAACAATTTGGCTGTAGAAGGGGCTATGACTTGCATCAGACCTGTAGGGAGAGGAATCAACAACAAGGAGGTTAATTCTAGCCTTGACAATAAAGAAATAAGTCTTTGTACATAAAGAATAATGCTACCAAATATGATTGGGTGCTTATGCATCTGTAGTGCTTGGCCCCCAGTTAAAAACCTGAAGAGCAGCAGGTTCAGGGTTAGGGTGAGCATGGAACCACTGCACGTGCAGTCAGCAAGCCGTGTTTTATCAGGGAGTAAGAGTAAAGAGGAGTGACTCGTGCTGGGTCTGTGGCCGTGCCTTGGGCAGGTGTTCCAGGTGTGCTGCCGGAGCGATTCGAGGAGGGACTGGCTGTGAAGCACTGCGCGCTCTCCCTGGTGGGGGAGCCCATCATGTACCCCGAGATCAACGCCTTCCTCAGGCTGCTGCACCGCCAGCACATCTCCAGCTTCCTGGTCACCAACGCGCAGTTCCCCGAGGAGATCAGGTGAGCGCAGAGTCCTGCTGATTTAGGAGGGTAGCTCTTTCTTGCTGCATAAGACAGTCCAGATGTTTCTAGTACTCTGTCCTTGGGGACATGAATGAACAGGTCTCTTCCACACTCTGTGGTGGCTTTAGTTACAAATAAATAGCTAAAAGTGCTGTCCGCCAAGCTGCGGGCTGGCAGGATGTACCCCATATTTGTACAACATGGAAACCACAAGGACTCATTGTATTATATTACCCTGCATTATGCTGTAGTCATTTTCCACGCAGCTGTACCATTTTTTGAGAGGGAGAAAAAAGATCAAACTGCAAACTGAGCGAGCTAGCTTAAATTGAGTTGTGGCTGTACTTATCTGGCTAACTAGCTGCAGCCTTTAAGAAGGAAAGCTAAAGAGAATTACCCCCAAAGGGTGTTGCAAAGTTTTAAAAAAGTGAATTGCCCATTCAAGAGCAAAACGGCCACCTACAATGCTGAAGCTATGGAATGCATCCGTGACCTCAGCCGATAAGGGTCGTAGTTGTACATAGACGGTGGACAGATTTAACTCTCATTTTACCATTAACTGGCCAGTTTGAGTGTGTGCATGTAAATTTGCGCATCAGAATCAGAATCAGAATTTTAGTTTATTGCCAAGTAGGTTGCCCACAGGGAATTTTTTTGGTATGATGGTGCTCCATACAAATACAACACTAAAGTACAATGAGTAATAAAAGCAACAAGTACTGAAAAACAAACAAAAATAAAGAAAAAAAAAAGGTACAAAAGCTGTACAATTTACGGTAATATTATGAATATAATATAAAATGTATTATAAGAGGTAGAAAATATATTAAGTATTGAAATATAAAATATAAGATGTGCAAAGTAGAATAGCCAGCTTATATATATATATATATATATATGTATGTATGTATGTATGTATGTATGTGTGTGTGTGTGTGTGTGTGTGTGTGTATTGTATATGTATGTAATGTGCAAATTCCTCAAATCAAAGCAAATGCCTTTACAGAAGTTACATCAACATCGTTTTCAAATATAACAATATTGAGTACTATCAATATTTTGAGTAGTATATAGTATATTGTATAGTATAGTAGTATATTGTATAGTATAGTAGTATATTGAGTACTTTGTTGCAATATAGTACATTTCCAGGCTTACAGTAAAGCTCCAAAGCCTTTGTGTAAAGAGGGCCTTATGAGTGTGCCCCTCACTCTGTCCTTCCCTGTCTCTCTCTATTCCCTGTCCAGGACCCTTGAGCCAGTGACTCAGTTGTATGTCAGTGTGGATGCCAGCACAAAGGACAGCCTAAAAAAGATTGACCGCCCGCTATTCAAGGACTTCTGGAACCGCTTCTTGGACAGTCTCAGAGCATTAGGGGAAAAGGTACGGTCTAGCTGTTTGGGTAGAATTTAAACTTTCACATTTCTCACTAATCGGCCTTTGGTAACAGTTTTCGGACTGGGTTTTGTTGACTGAAATTTGTAAGCCTCTTAGGTTGGGAGCAAGACTGTGGGAATAAATGCACTCTCGGAACAGCGAAAGCAGAAAGACACAATTAAAAATGTTACGTAAATTCACTTATATAATGTAAACAATGAGTAATAAAAACTGTCTTCATCTTAAGTATGACTAAGGATTGATCCCGGTCAGAGGCCACCCAATAAACGATGGACATGAGATTCCTGAGATTTGTCCCTCTGTCATCTCCAGCAACAGCGCACTGTGTACAGACTCACACTGGTGAAGGCGTGGAACGTGGCCGAGCTGAAGGCTTACGCTGACCTCATCACACTGGGCAAACCTGATTTCATTGAGGTGAAGGTGAGTGGAAAACATCCTGCTTAACTCTAGATGTTATGTTATGCTATGTTAATAGCGATGATTAGACATAACAAGGTTATTCAAATTGTACATAACACCTGTTTGTTGCTTATTTAGATCATAATTTGCAGTTCTTTACAGAAGGGACACAGTTTGGGATGTTATTTTGGCTGGTCTATAGAACATATTAAAAGATTCATGCATAATGTTTTGGCTTTAGCAGGACATGTTACTCAGATATACCCTCATATTGCTTGAACATTTAAATCTAGGTGCTTCATTATTAGACTAAGTCTCTGTCTTGTGTTGTCCACACAGTTCTCTCAACCATTTATTTTTTACGTTAGACCAAATGCTCAGTTATGAGGTGTCCTGTTTTTTAATAAAATCATTTTTTCCACTCAGAGTGGCTTTCTCTTTTCAAGAAACCAAGTAATCATGTTTCTTTGTTTTAAAAAAATGTGATTTGTTGGTCTCCATTCCCTTAGGGAGTGACCTACTGTGGAGAAAGTTCAGCCAGCAGTCTGACCATGGCCAATGTTCCCTGGCATGAAGAGGTCATCCACTTTGTACAGCAACTGGCTGATCTGCTCCCAGACTATGATATAGCCTCTGAACACAAGCATTCAAACTGCCTTCTGATCGCTCATCATAAGGTAACACTGTCCCTCCCTGATTCTACACTGTTGCTTCCCCGTTAAACCCACTACTGTCACCAAAACCATGCCCAATATATGTGTGAGATTGCATCCGTAACAGAAGTTAATCCTCCATTGCCTGTCTGTGTTGTGGTGTTTCTGCAGTTTAAAGTTGAAGGGGAGTGGTGGACGTGGATCGACTATGAACGATTCCAGGAGCTTATCCAGAGCTATGAGGAGAGCGGGGGCAGCAAGACGTTTTCTGCCATGGACTACATGGCCAAGACTCCAAGCTGGGCTGTTTTTGGGGCCAAGGAGAGAGGCTTTGACCCAGCAGATACCCGATACCAAAGGAAAAAAAAGACTGATATCTCAGGATGTTGATGACAGCTGAATGGCACGATTTTTCTCATGGTTCCACAGAGGGGAAGATTTCTTTTTAATTTTTCCAACTTCGAAGATCTAAGCTGAGTGGGATCTCACTTTCAGGGAATTTGCAGTGTGTAACTATAGGGACATCCTGTCCCTTTTTTGTGCTTTAAAACATAACGGTGAAGAGATGATCACATTGAAGAATTGATCAAGATATCTTTTTAGAATTTTCCTCTTGGGCTTTTCCACTTTTTTTACCTCTTCATTACATATATCTTGCATTGTTAAGATGGAAAAGCAATGAGACATTGCCCATGTTTAAAGTAAAGAAGCAAAACTAAATAGCTAAAGGATGATTACAAAGATTACAAATGCAAATACAATTAATACAGTACAAATACAATGCGAATACAAAAACTGAACAGCTGAATGGTTTGGTCACATAGACCAGGTAGAGCAGCGTGTCTGTTAACTGTTTTATCGCTTACAAACTCTGTGATGACACGTGTGTTTCTTTTCTTATACAGCCCTTTCTACTAACTATGCTACCCTAACCAGCAGCATTTACAGTCTTACACCTGAAATCTATACATTTTCTTTTTCAGTTGATCCTTGTAATCACTACATCTCAAGTCATATGCCTAACCAAGGCAAATCATAAGCGTGCTTGTTTAGCTTACTGGAAAGCTAGTTATTTTTCATTGATGGTTGTGTTTTTTTGAGAGGGTCTAGATAATGCAAATTATGGCGTCGTATGTCCAGAAGACATTATGAACGCAAGCTGAAGACATGTTGAATGCAAGTCATTAAGTCATTAATCAACCAGAGTAAAGTGAGAGTAACTTGTATTTAAGCCATTGTGTTTAGTTGACTGTAAAGATGTTTTATGATGCACATGTTGCATTTATACGTCTATAGTGAATCTACCACAGGTCAGTGATGTCTTTACAGAAAGCTTCCATATTCTTGGGCAGGTTCCCATGTAACATCAGGAGCCAGAGTTCTCATTTTCAAAACATTAAAAAACATGGGTGTCCCTAGAGCTAAATACCTTGTTTTTTAGGTCTTGAAGAAGGCAATACAATTTATGGTTGCACTGATTCCTTGTGATGCAGACAGGAAGTCAATGGACACAATCTCGCTAAAAATAACTTTTTTTTTTGTTGTCTGTTCCATTTACATGACTATCTAGTGTGTACTTGTACTACCACAAAATGATACTATTGTCAGCAAGACTTCTCTGAGATTACAAATATTATTTTAAAGACAAAATGTTTGTCATGGACAAAAGTTCACTAAATGTGCTGAAAATCAAAACTGGCATTTTGCAATAAAACTGGGTGTAGACCATTCCCATCTTTATGGTGTTTCTCCTTTTCATTGATAGATTAAATAAAACTTGGAAGTGTGTATGTATTGTGCAGGTGCTCTCACTATCAGAATGTCATGTGTCTAAATGCTGTCCCTCTAATTACAAATTACCTTTTTATATCCCCTGATGCACAATCCATAAGAAGGTGAGTCAAAGGATCCTCAGAAAATGCTATTTCTGCCATCTTTGTTAGACTTTAAAGCCAGCAAGGTACCTAACTACCTGTTGAGTTGGGGAAAAAATTCTGCTTTTTTTTTTCTATGGCAAGAATTATATTGATTACATCAAAATACATGTCTAAAATAAATCTTTTTTTTCAAAAGCACAGTATGCACTTTATAATTCTGAATGTCGATGGGTTGTGAGCTGGCCAGTAGGATAGTTGGCATGCTAAAAGTTCTCTCAAGTATCTGTACGTTGAGTCATTTGCTATACAGTGTAGCTAGCTACAATACAAAATGGACAGCTTACTTCTGAAACTCATTTATTTACGACTGTGTAAGTATTAGCTACTATATTTTAATGCTCCTTTTCAGGTCTGTTTTCCAATTGATGCTGTCTAGCTGAATTCTTGTTAGCTTAGTTAACTAGCTAAGCTTCACCAAAGGAGAATTTTTGCAGCATAGCTACCTTACTACATCTGTAACTATTGCACTGGATAGACAGTGAAATACACCTTCTAACTTTGTCATGTTATACGTAGCTAGCCATGGTTTAGTAATATGACTGGCAGGTGGCCAGGAGGCCAAATCAAATCAACACAAGGGAGAAAACGTGGGAGAAGCAAGGAAGAGGAAGAGTACTGCTGGCAGACGCACTTCTCCAGCACCTTAGGCCAAACAGAGCAGAAGGTGTGAAATGTACAAAAGTCAGGAGGCAGAGGACACCTGCCCCAAGAGAAGAAGCAATGGGGGAAGGTACAAAAAAAGCATCAGAAGGAGCAAACGAATATAATGAAATAACAAATGAAGACAACTGGCAATTTCTAAATGGCAGTGAAAAGAGGAGAAATGCCTAAAGCAAAAGAACATAAAAAACTTTAAATTTAAATATGGTAGTATACAGTCAATGTACTGTATTGTAATTGAATTAACAAGTGAGATAAATTGTTTCTGAGTATGCCAGCATAATTTTTACAACTTAAGTATAAATACATGTTATAAACACGAACCATAGGCACACCATATACGTGCTCAAGTAGTTTTATACAAGGGATTCTGAGACCACAAGGCTGGTACTCCGTTTCAGAAGAATCTTCACATCTAATGAGTTATCAGTTTCGTGGAATACCTCATTTCCATAGAGGTCTGATGCCATCTAGCGGTTACAGCTAAAATAACGCCCAGTCTGGCTTAAGTTCTCAATAAGTGCGTGAGAATTTACTGAAGCTTGGGTTACATAGGTAGAGTTTTATAATTGTTATCATTTCGAATTAATTAATTAATTATTCATTAGTTATTTATTAATTAGTTAAGATCAGTCTGAGCTGTCCCCCGCTTTCCTTCCCAGGTATCAAAGTGCAGAGCGGAGAGAGTTACATAAATGATTTTTAATCAGCCCTGACTATTATCTGTAGCTAGGATCATGTCATCCACATTTTCTATTTTTTCCTGTTTGTTATGGGACATTTTTCTTATTCACCGGGTTGTGTTCTCCATCTCTTATATTTCATTTATATTTCAATACTGCAACGAAAAGAATAAATAGTTAATAATGGTCAGGCTCGAGTTTTGTCAATACGCAAGTTCACACGGTGTCTGAGCAAATACATATTTATAGGGAAAAGACTGTTTTCACACAGGGTATTCAATGCATACAGCAGCTCATCCAAATCATTAAATTAACGTGACCGAACCGACCACTTCGATCATTATCTCGTGACTGACCAATCACCTGGCTAGAAGACATGTCACTTGCTTTTCCACGCAGGAAATTCTGTTGAATGATTTCAAGAGACTGAGGATGAAGACGAAGTGACTGCATCAAAATATTAAGAAAAATGAGGCTGGATGTTTTCTTTCTTCGCTGATGATGTTGTGTGCCGAAACTAAATAAATAAATAAAACACAAGCTGGAGAAGAAGAATAAGACAATATTAAGAAACTGAAAAAGCTGCATTTGGGCATTTGTTGTGTTGCTGTAGGGGTCCTGAATCCAGAATGAAAGAGTTGGGGTGACTGTAGGCTGAAATTGTAGGGTGTGCACACTGTGAGGTGCAGTTTTCAGCTGTTGCAAGAAGATCTGCCATATATTAGAGAGCTGGGGGTACCAGGAGTCCAATTCCTGTAAGAAAGGAAGAGAGTCAGTGGTAGTGGGAGGACTCTTTCATCAGGTGGGCAGACAGCATACCATGCACGCATGAACAGGGGGATGGTGAGAAGACTGGAGACGTCTCGGAGCATCTGACATCCTGGCCTCAGCAGGAGTGGATCCAGTGGTCATACTTCATATTGGAATCAATTACATAGTTAAGGGTAGGTGTGAGGTTCTGCAGGACAATTGTGATGATTTAGCATTAAAGATTCGGACAAAAACCTTCACAGTTATCTTCTCTGGAATATATTGAGTAGTTAGCCCAGGAATGCAACATTTTATATGCAGATGCAATTGAAGGGCTATGAAACTGGTGTTGGAAAGAAGGAATCAGGTTTATAAGGCATTGGACCTCCTTTTGTAACAAATGAGACCTTTAAAAACATGAAAGGTTACACACGAATTGGAGGGGCCCGTATGCATTGAGCTCCCAGTGTATGTGTAGATTGGCTGAGGAATATTTAAAATAGGGAGCTGCGGGGCATGCAGGTTAAATAGGGTAAAAGCATGGGATTTCAGACAGCAGGAGTCAGGGATTGCCCTGACGACAGCAGCACGGGCATCTCAGCATGCATGATTTAGTAGCAGGAAACGGTCAGGCCAGTAGATGGGAGAGGGGAGTGAAAAACACAGTGCAGAAAATACACCAGAAGGCCTTTTGTGAAGCAAACTGCAAAAGATGCCAAACATAATCCTAACAGAACTGTAAACTGAACCTTTCCTCACAGGTTCCAAGAATTCTTAATGCGGGCAAAAATAGATCAAAGATCTATTGAAAAATAAAATCACTGATGAGCATAAAGCAGAATAGAGAGGGAAAAAACAGACTTACAACCTTTGAGAACTTGAAACAAATTGTTAATGATGAGGCAGGAGGAGAAGAGGAGATAAAAAGAGGACCCTTGGATATACAGTCACATCTGTGGGCCTTCTGGAGATTGCAGCCGCGTAGCTCCATTCATTATCTCCAGCCACTGCCTGGCTCAGATCTCCAGATGTACATCTTTTATCATGAAAATTTAGTTTGCCGCATTTCTTTTGTCCTTTGACTCATCTTCGCTTTGCTGCCCTGGTTACTGCTGTTTACATGTATGCGCTCATTTTTCAAGAGTTATGTGACTCATGAGTCAAGTAACCTTTCTAGCTTTCTGGGTTTGATCTTCTGCTCGTTGTCCTTTTCTTGCGAAAGGATTTTTTTTTTTTGCATGTGCATGTGTCTCAGTACACTGTGTGCTAAAAATGGCTTTATTCCATAATTGAATACAGTCACCATGCACTTCTTAGGGAGTGAGTTGAAATGACTTTGATCTATCTATCTCATCTATCCTATTGGCTGGGCATTGGCCTGACTACGATAGTGATAACTGACTTGTGAGGTATGTAATTGAACCTCAGGGACACACAACAGCTATATTTGTGTCTCAGGCTTTGTTTAGCAATGGCATATTGCTGCCTATGAATAGAGGTGGTGTAGAAAGTTGTTTTCCTCCCCCGTGGTAATTAATTAGTGGATTGTATAAATTTGAATGTTAATACACAGGACAAGCTCTCTCTTGTCTCTAGTTGTCTGTTCTTGTTGAGCACATTAGATCATCTGTATAGGCTTGGACCCGGATGTTATATTATAAAATTGTGACCTATTTCTTAACAGTTAATAGAAAATTAAAATACTGGTATATTTGCGAAAGCATTGCATATTTTGTACCTGCATGCTGTACTGGCTGCTACAGCCACTCTCTGAGTTGATTTTGAGTCAAATTACATATAGGCCGTTACCATGCTCAACAGCAGAAATGCTATGATAATGCCTAAATAGTGGTTTTGACGTTGTGAGGACTTCAGTTCACGGAGTCAGGAGAGAGGCTGTGTGCTGTACTGGGCTGACCAAACCATCTGTCCTTTAATGAAGCGGGCATTGTTTGTGAGGATAAAGCACAATGAAGCCACTCCTCCAACCACTGTTAAATGCAGAAGTTAGAAAATTTGGCGGAAGCATATTGGAGAAAGCCTTGGATCAACCTTTTTAAAACTGCTCCCGAATTAAAATCTGTCATAGTTGAACAATGAATTCATTGCAGTGGTCACAGCAAACAAAAGGTTATTGATAAGAGTGCACTTTATCTGTAATGCACAAGTAGAGATCAAATAACAATGTCCACACAAGAATAAAAGTTGAATAGGAGCTGACTGGCTTGGGTGATTTCAGATCCTCTCTCAACCCATGGCTTCTGTAAGAGTCAGCATTTTCACAGGATGGATAAAGAGCAAGCAGAACACATGAACTGTGATGGAAACCGCATTGTGTATGACCAGAATGCATTTGCATCAGAGCACGCTATTGCCAGAGAAAGACACATTTGTTTGCATTTTGCAAATGAAAGAAAGTGAAAAGCAGGTTTTGATCTTGACTGCGGTTGAAAAAAATCAAGGAGACTGTGGGCAGGCTACTTCCTCACCGTAGTAACAGTCCCTTGGCAACAACTGAGAGCCGCAATTATATTTAAATCCCTCGATACTCCCCAGCCCCCCCTACCCCGCCAACAACCCCCCCCCCCCCCCCCAACACCCCCTTGTATGAGTCTGCATCATCAGGACTTGTGGAGTTGAAACACTCACAGCAGGCAGAAAAGAGCACAGCTGACACAGTAAGTCATTTTCATTTTTCTGCCTATAGCATTTCATAAAGTTACTGGAAAACTGTGTGAATGTGGTTTTAATGTCATTATAATGCACTGTAGTGCGCTTGTTTGTTATGTGTGCTTTTAAATTGTGGTCATTGTTGCATTTCTGTCACTTTATGTTAGTTCTGGTGAAGTCAGAACATTAAAAAAGTAAGATTCAAATCAGAACACTGTTAAATTATGCCTGCATTTTGCAGGTTGAAACTTTAAGATGTACTTCATTATTTGGCATTAACATGTATGCACAAAGGAAAATGAATTTTGCAACTGAAAATAATTCTGTTGGAACTATTAACCTCTGACGTAATGAGTGTGCAAAAGATTATCGGAATAGAATAGTATCGTAGTTCTCTTTCAGAAGGTGTAATAAGTGTGATGTAGCTATAATTAAGATATAAATAAGAAATGAATGATTAGGCTTTAACCTCTGATTTAACAGAACCAAAAAACATCATGTAAAATATATATTTTTTCTGCTTAAATGTGTTGAAAAATGCTGTATTTCTTAAAGGCATTGCAGAGAGCAAATCATATTTTTCTACAAATAATAAATTTAAATGAAAAATGATGGTAACATTTATTCACACCTTGGTTAATGGGTGGATGGTTGATAGGCTTTCTGCAATCCTTAAACAATATTAAGTAGCTACTACAACTGCACATTGTAGAAGAAACTCAAAATTTTGGGATTGGCATGCCTTTAATGACAAACCTTCTGTGATATCAGCCACAAAAGATTTTTTCATTTTTGTGAACATACCACTATATAGATGGGGAAGATGTAAACTATACCACCTCCTGTGGTATAGTTTAGTGTAGAGAAAAAAAGTCCAGAAAAAGCGCATTCTCACTCTGTGTTGTGCCTGCTTCTTCCAGGACAGTGCACTCACATCATTGTCTCTGGGCCCCAGTGCTTCTGTTGGGGGGAGGACGCGGTGACAATCCTCCTGTAAGTTTTGTGAAATAAGAGAATCAGCATGGGGTCCAGCTCCTCTTCCTACGCCCCTAAAACCATCTACCTGGATGTTGACGGGAAGGTGCAGAAGGTGGGTCTTCCTTGTAGTTTTGTTGGCCATTTCCACTGGCCTGTATTTCATGGTGTTTGTCTGTGTTTGGCTTGACCATTCACTCTTTCCCTTTCAATGAAACAGAATGCTCTGCTGCATTCAAGGGACTGTGCCACCATCTCCATCAACATTCATTATCTTTGACCTTTCTGTTCTAGAGCGCCTTGTACAACTATTAGGACCTGCATAAAACAAACCAGATTACAATCAATATTTAGAAATACACCCACATTGAAAAAATAGAGTTCTTCCATTGCCCATAATACTACTTCCCACCATTGGTCTGTCCATGGCCGTAACCAGGGTTAGAAAAATAGTGAGGTCGGGGGGGTTTAGGTTTTGTCAAAATTACACGTATAAACATTACATACATAGAAAGAGACCTGTTGCTATTTACAAGAAACAAATTTTCATTGTGTTTTAATTGTAAGGTACACCATCTGAACTGGATTGTACTGAATAACCTCTCATGTGTGGAGCTTTCATATTAATATTCATTGCTGAATGAATAATAAATCGTAAGAACATTACCTAGAGCATCAAAATACATAGGTCTACGGTATGAAGCGTCATAATTAAGGTAAGGTTATTTGTAGCCTAAAAAAATAAAAGAAAATGCTTGAGAATAACACCATTACAAGCTAACATCATTAAACACTTATATTCATTTCCAAATTTGTCTTTGAAATGTTTCGTAGGCCTACTATTATTGATACCATTGCCTACATAAGCTGTTTTTTAATCAATGGTGTTGTGTGAAATGTTAGTTAGCCTACTAATTTGAAAGAAATAGCCTAGCCTTCATCATGGCCAGAGTATGCATATTTAACATGTTTCATACAATTGCCTTTACTTCAGACGCTGTACCAGGTTACTGTTTTGAACGTTTCTTACAGATAATGGCATAACGATCATTGCTTTGTCTTACTGATTGGTATGCTGCCAGTTCACATACAAGCCACCTGCTGCTGCCAACATGCGTAAATTCCAATTGCTGCTGTCAGTGGAAGTGCTGATGATGCAAGGGGCTGCGCTCGCGCCCTCTCTCACAACCCTCACACACAGCAGACACTAAATAACAATTCTAAACTGAATTAAGCATGCACTCGTCTCGGAGGAGAAGTTCTCAACCACTGATCTTTGTATCCAGTTGTATTTAGCTTCAAATTTTATTTTTAGCTCTAAAAAAATTACCCAGGTCTGGACCTAGACCTCATAGCTGATTACAGGCATGGGTCTGTCCTGTCTAGATTACTTAAACTACATTACAGTCAGCCTAAAGCAACATCTGTTCACAGAAGCTAATGACAAGCTAGCCTGCTCTTTCAACACACACCACTCTTCACATAGGTGGACAAAGCTCGCATTTGTTTGCCAATCATGTGTTTGCATGAGTGTGAACTCCTACCCAGAAAAGTGTGTATGGAAAATGTTGATTGTACTTCTGGGATAGGGGGGGAGCTGTTGGGAGTCATCCTCATCTCACCGCTCTCAGGTGCACTGAAACTCATCTAGGTTCATGAGTCACTTACGAGTCACAAGTTGGAGTCAGCATTTGTTTCACTGTGGTGCGCTGCGGAGTTTGTAGTATGAAAAACAGTTGTGTCCATTTGCTGACAAATTCACATTGCTCCACTGAGTATAAGGATGGGTAGATCAGCCAGGGTTTGCATGCCAGTCCTCATTTTTTGGTCACTTGGCCTAAGCACTTCTTCTCAAAATGGCGCTGAATCCAAACCACAAAAATGTGACATAAGGAAATATTTCTAGGGATATGCTTACTCTGTTCATCTGCAGTTTTATTATGGAATTTTTGCATTACACTATGCATTTTATTCATTTTACAATGAATGAATCAGTATAATTAAATTTCAAATTCCTGCTACACAGGGACAACATAATCTGCCTGCATTCTTATTCTGTGCAGTTTCCCATTTCCCATGAAGATGCAAAACACTTATTTAAAGGTTACATGACAGGCATCCTCATTTTCCTACCAGTGTCACAGCTTAGTTACCTTAAGCTTCAGCTCTGTTAAAACAAACAAAATGGATCTGGACACACCCCTGTGAGAAGAGCGCTTGTGCTGATGCTGTCTGACTGAGAAACAATGGGTTTGACTCTTTGCTTCTGAGATCATGATTAGGAAATATCTCCACCTGATCGCTGCTATTCAACATCACGTTCAGTGGTTTTCCTCAGCATCTCTCCAAGTGCCAATAGTGTATGCTCTAATCATTGCCGTGACTGATGCCTAGTACACACATTACAATTTTAGCCTAAATGAAGTTGTTTTAATTAACCTGCCGAGGTTTCTGCAAGTTTCCCATGATTTGTACCTCTGCTCAACACCTACATGTGCCAGCAAAAAGATGGTGGGGAGGTCTAAACTTTAGTTGAATTTGTGGGGTATCAAATGTACTCTGTTTCAGCTGTTAAATGATTTTATTCGCTTATTTTCTTCATTTCAGTCTTGAAAAATAGCTGGTTGAGTGTGCACTAAAATAGCTACAATGTCGAACTGTGGTAAAAATAACAGAAGAGGTGTTGTCTATGGCAGGTGTTTGTGGCACTGTACTGTGGACTGCAGTGACACCTGCAACTAGCATCTTGAGACTCTGTTCCCATTATTTATTGGTCAGTTCCCTTTTCGGCAGGAAGAAACCTGGCATTATAGTCAAACTATAAACTGTCTGCAACTACATACATGAATTTCAGTGAGTATGGGAAATTACAGTCCATAATACTCTTTATCATAATTGTTTTACCACATTAAATGCATCGGATCTGAAAAACAAGCACTTAATTAATTTACTTGGCAGAAAGACACAACACTTTTTCACAAAGGGACTTCTTAACAGACAGCAGTGGGGTTCAATTACAGAGCTGTTGATTAACTAATGAGCAAAAGCCACATGCTCTTCACAGGTTCAGTGGCTTAAAAGGATCTGTTAATGATGGTGGAACCTGAGCAGTCCCACAGGAGCTCCTGATTCATTTATTTGCTGATTGTAGAGAGCTGGACTAATTCATTTTTCATCTGGTATAATTATGCTGCCTGGTTTTGTTGTAGAAGCACAGGATGTAGCACGTGCTGGAGCTGTGCTTACGTGTTGGAGGCATGTGCAATATCACATGCACTGTCCTCTCTGCCTGCTGTCGAGAACAGAGGACCATTGAGTTTGTTTTGGACTCATTGCTGTCCTGACGGTGAAATCTCTCAAATGTCTAGTCTCAAAGAGTAAAAAAATACACATTTACAAGTCTCTTCCTCAATTCATTTTTCTTAATATAGACATATGCATTCTTGTGCATTTAACTGTAGCTCAGTTCACCCACGCTTTTTGGCCCACAATATCACAAAAGTCATCATATTTCTTGCCATCCCTGATCATACTTTCATTGATTTCATAATCAAGCAGCAGATAGCTTTTTCTATTTGTTCTCAGTCATTTCCTGGTACAGGGAGAGAGTAAAATATTTCTGCTTCATTTAGGTGGTCTTCAGTCGGCACTGCAGTCCGTGTGACATCAAGGAGTTGCTCTGTTCTTCCTCTAACATCCCCAGGTCAGTCTCTTTTGTGATGCTTTTGATAGTTCTCACATCTAAGGTCTATTTGTTGATCTTTTGAACAAAGAGTTTAGTCAGCTTCGTACATGTTGTGTAGCTGACCCTATTGAGTGGCTTTGGAACTGTTGGAAAATACACTAGCAAATCCAAAAAATATAAACCATCTCTTATGAAACATGGACATTTTATATTCTTTTGGATTTAGTGTTGGATTTATAGAACCAGGAGCAGATTTCTCTCAGTAGAAATGCAATCAATATTAGCATAATGGCTACAACCCAGCACTGAACCCCAGAAACTCTATTCACATTTACTGTTTCACCACCCAATCTATAGTTGAGCCAAAGGGGACACAGGATCAAATATTTGATTTATAATTATATCCAACAATAACTGACTTTCCCCATATTACAAGCTTGTTTTTTTCTGGGACCACATTTGACCAAGTAACGTACTATTTGCCATGTGTAGAGAGACAGTGGATTTGTTTGCTAAAGCCAAAAATGTACTTGAGGAAATGGGCGAATGTATAAAGTGCGGTTATTTTGGGTTAGCTGTGTAGCTGTGCAAAAGTAACATAAGACAAGTAAACACAGCTCAACATGATTTTAGCCCACACATTGGCAGTTTTAATAGCTGTGACATGTCTGTTGTGACTGGTAGGGGTTGACTTAGGTGTTATGCAAGTCCACATGCTGAATTTAATGTTGCTTCACACTTGAAATCTGAACAAAGACTGCAAAGGTGTATCATCGATTGGTATCAGTTACCTGTGCTACTGTTAAGATCTCAAATCGCTGCATTTGGCACTTCCAGCAGGTGTCTTCTCCTCTTCAGTGTGTTTCCATGTTTTGCTATGACCTTGAATGCTCAGGGTGCCCTTTCCTTAATGACCTCAGCCATCGTTAATCACCAATCACCACTGTCCATCATGTCTCACACACACCATGTCCTGTTGTGTGCGTGGCCATGAGGGCTTGGTGGTCCTGCTGTAGGCTTGACTCTGCTTGTGAATTCATGGAAAGGACCTTTGTCTCTGCTCCGCTGGACGTGTTGCTGATGGCAGACTTGTTCTTTTCTTCCAATTCATCAAGAGTTCTGCCGGTAACAGTCCCTCCTCAAGTGGCGCTGCTATGTAATTTAGGAGAGCAAGATAGGGGTCTTCACCAGTACCTCCATCAGACACATTCTTGAAAAACCTTTTGACTATCTGCACTCCCTTCAATAAGCTGTCTTATTGGAGATCATGGGGGGTAGAAATGATATGTCTCAATACTATAAGGACATAAAATATGCTTCAAATATTTTGAAGAACCTTTGTCCTGCACCATTTTTAATCTGTGAAGATGTCATAACTAAACACCTTCATTGACAGCAATACTGCCAATATTCTCCTCTATTACACTGCATAGTATATCAATGTGCAATGATACTAACATCAACTAACGTTAGCGTCATTCTAACAGTAAGCTCACACCATTTCTACTTTGACTGTTAGTGTTAGCCATTCTTTGACTGCGACTGTTAGCTGTACTATAGACAACGATAATAGAGATGGGATATAGATATATTAAACTATATTGCTGCAATGAATAAGAACATTTTTTCATTATGAATAAAACACAAAGACAGCTGCTACAGAGGGAAATAGCACAGAACAGTCAGTATGAATTGTTGCACGATCATATCCTGTATAACTACAATATTTACACAAATGTTCCCGAACAATTTAGTGAAGGTGAATGACAGATGCCTTTCTCTGACTCCTTCCTGCATTTTATACTATATGGCATACATAGTAAGATCACGTTCTCTCCAGCTGGTAAGGTGACAAAAAAATTCTCAAGCGGAATGACACAGTGGGTAGATTTTCTTTTGAATTGTGTTTTGTAAGATTGTGTGGCTAAAATTGTTCAAAGTAAGACATTGTAATGGCAGGCCTGTCTTTGCCTAGTAGTACACCTGGTTTCATTTTTACACCAGCAATGCCCAGATTACTCCAAACATGCTATTGAATTATGTTGAATTATTATGCAGCTGAATTTATTGGGGTTAGTCATAATGTACCCTAGAGAATAATGCAATAATAAGATAACACATTGCACTAATTATTCTGATGCTGCCATTATGAATGTGTGCATACATAGTACCATCTTGATGATTATACAAGAAGCACAACTGCGACTGCCAGCTTATATGAATGCCCCACATAGTCTTTTTTATAAATGTCAAGTGTTGAGTATCTGAAGTATCCAGGTGTTTGTGACATAAGGTTCTTTCTCTCCACAGGAACACAGCCATAATGGTGGTGGATCCTGAGGGTGCACTGGTCTCCATTGACCCCACCATGCCCACCAACTCTCCCAAGTAATGAATTGCTTTTCATATTTGTATTATTCTTCACCAACGACAATACGTTTAACAAACTGATTTTATGTATTTTACAGAACCAAGTATGTTGTGTATGAAAATATAGATAGCTTCTTGAATGCACTCAGGCCTAGATTAAATTGTTGTTTGGTCTTATGCAAACAGGCCTTTCATATAGGTCAACAGAGTGGACTTTGATTGCATATTCACCCACATAAACAGATACTGGGCTAGTATTGTTCACAGATAAGCAAAGATCTGCAGTTCTGTAATATGTGAATGGAGAAAATACCATAATTTTAAAATGAAATAGGATACTAGTACACAGTTTTGTGATAACATTAGGTACAGAAATGGTATATAAAACTACACTGACTATAAGGTATGCAATTGTGTATCCTGTGAAAATTGTCTGCTGGTGTAGCAATTTTGTAAGAACAGACAATCAGTACTTATATTTAGTGTACTGATGTTTAATTGATTTACAGGACACTGGATTATTCAGCCTAGTATGTCAGGAGAGAACAGCCTATATTGCTGTTTCAGTAAAACCCTTGTCTAGATTCTCTTAATGTGTGACCTTAAAAATTCACTGTAAGACATAATGGGTAACTCGTGGAAAGACTGGAGTTTTGGGGTGATATGTGTCTGTTCTTTGATTCAGTGAGTATCTTGTGGCAGTATTTTGTACAAGTTGTAATTTCTTAATACAGTGCTTTGGAAGGCCTGTTAAAGGGGAATTATAATAGTCTGTTCGGCCTGAGACAAATGTTCTGATGCATTCATTTTCTGCATCATAAAGGAATAAAAACTGTTTGACCTTTGCAATGTTACAAAGGTGTTGGTAAGGCACTTTGTTGATGTCTCATACATGTGGCAGCTCGGGTCTGCTTAGATGTGAGTCCAAAATCATCCCTCGGTGAGGACACCTCCGCTTTATAATTTATCACCAGGGGCCTAGGCTAGTACACAATATTCATTCTTTTGATCAAATAATCAGTGCACTACAGGGAATATTGTGATGATGCTGTTGGTTTACAGTGATACAACACCCACTCGATTAGCCACAGTTGTTGGGCTATCATAAATAGCATCAAAAGTCAATATAAAAGTGATTTTATATTGTGTAACTTTCTTTGAACTTTCAACAAATAGGGTATTCCAAAACATAATCTTTCAACCTTTCAAAGTTCACTTTCTTATAGGTTGCTAGGGGTATGGGGTCAATGTAGGCCCTGTGATTTGGTTGCATTCTTATCTTTTGAGCCATATGAGTACAACAGTCAACATTTGGTTTCAACATACATGACTTCTGATCAGCGTGATGAATGACAGTTTGTGATAACTTGTAGCTACTGCAGTGTGGCAAGAAGCAGAAAGCAAGAAGGGCTGAGGTGGGTTAGTTTTAAGATAAATGTGTGTAAAAATGAAAACAAAGGCTGTGTAGATAAATGATATCTCCAAGGGGAAGGATTTATACAATGAAAAAGCAGGGTACCAACAGAATATGACATTTGGGAACACATTGAGCAAATAGGGAAATATCAGATCTGTGGCCACCCAATGAGACAAAGTGCTGTCTATTGGAGAGATCTAATCCAAAGCAAGCCATTGTTTACCTAGAGATACCAATGGTGGTCTGGGAGAATATATATGACTGACGGTGTAAAAGCTTGCACTGAAGTCAAATAGCTGAAGAATTTTAAGAGTATCAGATCCTGTGGCCAAGTGCAGGTCTTTGACCACCTTGAAAAGAACAGTTTCTGTACTTACTGCAGAAACCATATAGATAGTTCAAATAATGCACACAAGGCCGTATTAGACTGGAGTGGAGGTACGATCAACTGTTCCAAGATTTTACCAGGAGAGGAGAGGTTAGAAATAGGCCAGTAATTACTATGTAAGTCGGCATTTAGTCCAGTTTTCATAAGAATGGTGATGACGGCAGCAGTTTTCAGAGCCAGGGACAACGCATGTTGGTAATATTAGAGAGAAGAGAGAAGCATGTGGGGTCAAGTGGGCATGAAGAGGAGCTAGATTTACTGATGAGCTCAGTTCAGGTAAGGCAGGCTAGCCATCAGCCAGAGCTATTTGTAGCTGTAGCAGTTTCAGGAGGGAGAACTGCTGGGCATACACAAGAGAGAGATCCTGAGTAATCCTGTTAAATTTTTCCTTAAAAGAATTGAAGGAAGGAATTGTAGTGATTCCTTCCAACTGTCAACAGAACCGGTGAAAACATCATGTACAGGTAGCTGTGAGAGGTTATTAATAGTGGAAGGTTTTCATTACCTTTCTTAAACACATTAGGGAAGTAGGAGGAGAAGAGCTTCTGAGAGATGTGGTCCTTAGCGGCCAGAGAATAGTGGACCCCAACTAAGCCACTCAGGTTTGTAATTGTGCTGCCTCTTGGCCAGGTCTCCCTTGAAAAAGAGATTATCTATCTAAATGGGACCTTCCTGGTAAAAAAAACGGCTAAATTAATGAAAAATAAAATCAAAATTGGTGCCCACCTGTTTTCATTGCTTTGCATTCAGGGTGTTTCAGGGAGAGTAGTAAGAACTTGGTCTAGATTTGAGAGGGGGGGATTATCAATTGAATCAGAGAGAGCCATGTTATACTGAGGTTCTGTCTCTTCAGGGGAGGATGATACAGTGTTCAGCAGCATGATCAGTAACAGCAAAAACATTGTGAAAGGTAATGGTGTGCTTACTACATGGTTAGGAATCAGAGTCAGGCAAAACAGGCTGAACTAGCTTATGATCTGAGATAGTAAGGTCAAACTAACAGACATTAACAACATCAGGACCCTCCATCAGGACAGATTAGGTCAAGTGTGTGATGATGACTATGAGTGGGGAAATGTACATACTGTGAGAAATTAAAGCAATCAAGCACAGACATCAGTTTAGCAGCAAATGAGCAAATAACTGTCACTAGACCAGGTAACTGCTAAAAAAAACACAGGGCAGACCCACTGCAGATGAGGACATCAACAGAGACAGCCCTAACTACAACCAGAAAGGTTCTATAGCCAGACACGGGACACAGACACAAGACACAAGCCTCCTCAGCACCCAGTCTGACTATAAAGCATTCTGTAAAGATAGGTTATTAATCTAGATCTTCCTTCATTTTACATGATTAAGGTGCTCTAGGAGCTTAGGTTCCATTAGGTAATTTTCAGCTTGTTCATTTTTGCTGTCTGTATGTATTTATTTGGATGTATGAAGTTTACTGCTTTCCTGTCAGTAAACTTAAAATGTATTATTCATATTTTTGGACCCCTGTGGGTGCATGGGTCCTTGTCATCGCTGCAGTTTACCCATTTTGTAATTCAGCCCTGAATGCATCACAGAACTATTCTAAAGAGTAAATGTAGTTTACTGTTACTTGAAATGCTGTTAAACAAAATCATCCTTAATATTTTGATGTTATTTTCTCTTCACAGCTCCTTGTACAAAGTCATTCCTTTATCTACTGGTCAGCTAGGAGGTAAAGTACTCACTAAATATTTGTGTCCGTATGTTACATGATAGGAGCAGTTTTAGAGCTGTGTACTTGGAAATTTCCAGCAGCCCTGCAAACTGTATCTTTGTATTATTAAATATCTGGCAGATGTTCTTATCCAGTGTGACTTAGAGAGCCATTTGGACAAAATATCTATAGTGTATGTATTGTAAGAGCTGCAACAACAATGGCATAGGTGTAGCACACCATAGAACACATTGATAATAAAGCATTGAGGTAAAAGACTATACCACGTTAAGCATGCAACCAATCCCATACAAGCATGTTCATTGTGCTTAAAATTACCATAAGGAAAGGCAGACAGAGAAAGGCTTTCAGGGGGTAGATAATGTGAGCTGGCCAGTGGCTGCTAATTCCAGACTTTGTGTTGGCATGTACAGCCTGATAATGGGACTGTAGGTAGGAAGGAGTTATACAAGTGAGTGCCTGGTACACAGGCAGCTGTGATCATTAGCTAATAGAAGTAGGAAGACTTTGGAAGGGTTGAATACCAGTCAAGCAAAGACATTCAGAATGAACTGAAGTGGTGGTGGTGGTGATGGCAGGGAGTCCATCAAGCAGGGGTTCCAGAGACTGCAGAGTGGGATCAGAGTAAGACCATTGTGGGTTGTGCAGCTGTCTTCAAGTGGTGAGTCCCTAGCAGATAGAGCAGATGTGCCTCTGACAGTTTGGGCTTCCGGTGATTCTAATCCAGGCAGAGATCTGGACGAAACATGCTGTGGAACACAAGGAGACCTATGAGTCAGAGGAGGAAAAGAACCAAAAGAGTTCAGTATAATTGACAGTGACCAGTTAAACCATGAGAAAAAAAATAACAGAACCAAGCAATGTAGACAAAGGAAGAACACAAAGGAGACAAAGACTGAGCCCTGAAATACTTAAGATGAAGCCCCTTCTGAAGACCTAGTAGGGGTAATCTGAGTAGTAGGAGGTGAACTAGCTTGTAGAAGCATCTGTGATTCTCAGAGTGGAAAGGAGAGTCTGGTGGAGGGCTGCAGAGAGGTCCAGAAGACTGTTAACTGAGGAGGAGGATGTGGGGAGGCAGGGCTCACAGCATGGACAGCTATGTAAATGGAGTGTCCAGGGCAGCGCCCTGACTGGCTGGGGCTCACAAGATTGTTCTTTAGGTGAAAACCGATATAAATACAGCACATTTTGCAGAGAAATGGAAGAGGATATAAAGGGTGAAAGTGAAGAGATAAAGGGTGACAAGGGAGATAAAGGTTTGTTGAAGGATTTGTGTTTGAGATCATGTCCCTGTTTGAAAACAGTATCAACACCAGACTACTCTTGCATGTATGGAGGCCCGTTTTTATCCCATTTTGGCTCATTGCCTATATGTTTCCCCTTGCAGAGAAGGAAGACATGTTTCAGAATGTGCTGTCTCAGGTGGCGGAACAATTCAGCAGGTAATTTCCAAGTTTATTTTTCACAGTAGTGATGAGCACCTTCAGGACCTCTGCTGCAGATCTCACTACAGCTACATACACATGTACAACCTTTGTGTTGAATGCCATATTTGGTATCCACTGTGGATCTGCATTTGTACACAGTCCAATGTGTTAGCAGTACTGAACATATTTTTCCCTATCCATTTCTCCCCCTTTTACCATTCCATCTTTCATTTGGAGAATTCTACAAAACCCATCTTTTCTGACTACACCTGATCCCTGAAGTCTGACCCCTCCCTCTTCCACCCTTCTAGCACTGTGCTAAATGCTAGAATATGTAAATGGTGATTTTAGCATTGAAAATGCTACAGCCTGGTGGCACTTCAAGATTTTGCATTGGCAAAATGCTCAGTGGCAAACATATTGTGTGGAGACTAGCTTATTGCGATTCAAACCTGAAATGAGCTTAACAGCTTAAGGTGCAACTTATCTGTGTGGCTACTTGCTTGAATGTATTGGATGACCTTTTTGTAATTTGCTTTAGCTAAGAGTTTCTGCCAAATGAATAAATGTAAATGCTAATGTCTTGCTTCTTTGTTATGTCTCTAATTATGCTCTGAAATACCCTTTTTCATTGCTCTTTGATGTCACCATTCTATAATTCAAGATGTGTCATTGCATCATGTAACTGCACAGAAACAGCCTAAGGGGGGCATTGGTTTGCTCCTAATTTGGCATCATCAACCAACTATGTGAACTCTTGCTGTGGCTGCAGAATTGCAGATATGACAATTGCAGATGCTATTTTGCAATGTAACTACATTCATGCCATTACTTAATAATAGTAACAATAGTGGCCATGTTTGAATCATTACACTTGTGTAGTTAAGGAAACTATTAGTGTGCATGCCATACGAGCTACCATGCAGTTACAGAGCAACAACCACTTAGTTATCATTTAGTTTTACAGATGCACATGTAATTTAATACAACGTGTCAATGTGCACATGTTGGAGTAGTTAAAGCAGGACTTGAAAGAAAAAATGAAGGAAGCTTTGGAGTACTGGAATGATGACTTCATTAATTATTTAGAATAAGTGAATATTTGAGTGCAAGGACTTGATCGCCACAGCTTCCCCTCACTCCCTCTTATATAAGAGTTCTTGTCACTGCTCCTCCACATGCAGTCATTCACTTAACCATGGCTTCTGGCTAAATCCAGTCAGTGAAGGGTGAGGCTATCGTCTGTCTTTTGCAGGGCTTTCCGAATCAATGAACTGAAAACTGAGGTGACCAACAGGCTGGCCATGCTGGAGAAGAGAGTGGAGTGTACGTCAGAGCATCTTTACTATGAGTCTTCCACTGATAAACTTACAGGGACGTGAATGCTTTTGTGTCACCCATGCAAGTTCAAATGAATGGAGATGGTCTGTTGTTTCAGTGGAGGGTCTGAAAGTGGTGGAAATTGAGAAGTGCAAGAACGATCTGAAGAAATTGCGAGATGAGATGACTTCAAGAGGAGGAGGACGGTCAGATCATCCAAAAACCTTCTCTATCAATCTATATCAATCTGAATTCTACATATTGTATCTGTGAGATGGTTCCCATTCAATCAGGTAGAACAAAATAGTGATATACTGTTTGGAGATCCATGAGGATAGAGCAATATCCACATGGGTGGAAAAAAAGCAGTGGCATGCCATTTGGACTTTCCGAGTGCACTTCAGACTAACTTGTTCATTACTGTTGAATAGCACCCCACCCTGTTGTTGTTCATATTTATTTTTAAAAAGAGCAAGCCAAGTTTTAAATAGTGGCAATCAGGCAATTAAATAATCTGCTTTAATCTCAGACAGAATGAAATATGGAAAAATGTTATGTTCAACAGCGTTTGCTCTCTTTTTAGAGTGAACTGCCCCTGCAAATACAACTTTTCAGATGATGGGAAGAAACTGACACCAAGACGTGATGTTCCAAGCTATCCAAAGGTAAGGAAAAAAGGACACGAGTGTCCACCTGTTGAGTTTTGACATTTTTAGTATTGAGATTAGTGTTTTTTTATGGTGTATGTGGCTCCATAGATTTTTCGGGAGCTCACCTTTTCACCTGCTTTCCACAGTACACTCTTTCTCAGGAAACCATTGAAGCACTAAAGAAGCCTACATTTGATGTCTGGCATTGGGAGCACAATGAGGTTAGTTACATTCAGATATGTACACACACCTCTGTGGTGTATAGTTTCTGTTATGCATACTGTGAAAATGTTGTTATTGTTTATATTTACAGGCCAAACTCTCTGCCACAATTGGTTTTTTGCCTCTATAGCCATTCACATGAATTATGTTACCATTATACTGGCTGAAAGGAAGACTCCTGTTAAAACTCTAGCTTTTACTATACACATGAATTTCTAATAAGGAAAAGGACCATTCTTGAATTTAACTTTCTTGATCTTGCATAATAACCCCTCCACATAAACTTGCCCCTACACAAATCTGAACACACTTATTAGACTGCAAGCTCAACTGCTTTGTCCTTGTCCTAACACTAACATCAAATATTGGCCAGCGCTTTTGTCTTTACTAAGTACTACTTAACTGCAATAAGGAAAAAAGCAAGAGGTGTGGGATATGTTCAGGACTGGATGCTGCCACTTGTGGAACAATTCAACCAACAGATCCTGTCCACAGTGCCACTGATTGTGAGCATTCCAACATGTGATTTTGTGTGAACCATTGTTAATGTTTCTTTATAAAGAACTCAGGACCTCCTGGAAAGCAGTAAAACATTTGCTGTGAGAACTGTCCAGGTTGAATGAATGAATGAATGAATGTGTGCTATTTTGATTAATTTGCGAAGTGTGCAGTGGTTTGACCATAATCTGTGTATGGGTTAGATGCTGAGCTGCCTGGAGTACATGTACCATGACCTGGGTCTGGTGAAAGAATTCAACATGAACCCCATCACACTCAAACGCTGGCTGGTAAACACAAAATCGCCTTCCCTTTTAAACCTTACCTCATAAAGGGAGAGTTCTCTCTAAAAGTTTTAAACTTACAATGAAAATGCAAGCTAATGCATGATTTTACAAACAATGGTGCTGAAAAAAGTTGTGATGTTGAGTGTCTTGTCTGATGCATTCCAGCTTGCCATTCAGGAGAATTACCGTAGCAACCCGTTCCACAACTTCCGCCACTGTTTCTGTGTGAGCCAGATGATGTATGGGATGATTCACCTCTGTAACCTTCAGGTGAGACTGATGGATAAGAGTCTATGGAGTGATATGGGGGAGCAGGAAAACATCAAGACCTCAGAAAAAACATGCCTTCTGTTTGCACTCTGTAGGAAAAGCTCACCCTTACAGACATGGGCATTCTCATGACAGCCGCAGTGTGTCATGACCTGGACCACCCCGGCTACAACAACACGTGAGGCATCCAACTTTCTGTATGATGTTCAGTAGCACCAGTTTGATACGTTGTTCATTATGTGCTGAGTGCAAGATGTTTTTTGTCAGCACAGTGTATCATTTGCATTACAGCTTTATATTTATTGTAATCTTATCTGGATATGGAAAGTCTTTTTTGAGTTTCTCTGAGAAAAGTTATATATGTATTGAAAGTAACCCCAGGGGAATGAAAATGTTTAGTCGGATATGCCAGGTACAAGCCAAGGTTAATGGTCTGCACAAAACTGAATTATTTATGCGTTCAACCAGACGATTCCTCCCACACAAGTGCAGAGGTTGCAGCGCTGAGATGAGCTAAGGAGTACAACCAATTTACTGGGAAAAAAACAATTAGGTATTTTAGCTTGGAAATGATAAGGGACCTCTGATTGACATGTTTTCCATCCTGTTTCTTGTCTATGTCACCTTAATGCATAAAGCTAACCTTGTTGTCCCACCAAAGAAGACTCATTTCTAAAGGAGTGCTAACCTCCTCCTACTCTTGGCAGGTACCAGATCAATGCACGGACAGAGCTGGCTGTGCGCTACAATGACATTTCTCCCCTGGAGAACCACCATTGTGCTGTGGCCTTCCAGATACTCTCTCTGCCTGAGTGCAACATATTTGCCAACGTTGAGCCTGAGGCCTTTAAGCAGATCCGACAGGTAGTGTACCCTGAAGGAGTGTGCATGTTGCCTGAAAAAGTTTACTTATAGTAGCTGAGGTTGATGCAGCGTGCTTTAAGTCCAGAATTATGCAGTTTATGCCATTTTGGGGTGGGACTGTGGGGTGAAGCCACTAAATGGATACCAACACTGATGGGGTTGAAATTGCCAAGTGAAAAAAACAGAAACAGGTGAAAGCTGAAAGACAAACTCATGGAAACAGAAAAGGTGTGGGGTGACGGCAGTGTCAAAATGCCATTGACATACCAATGGAATGCTGTTTTTTATCCTTCCTGGAATGTGGTTGCTCTAGTTTTTTGCCCAATCACCTCTCTGAGAAAAGGCCATAGTTTCAATGCCGATGATTTGTTTGGTTTACATGGTTGTGCCAGTATCTACATTCTGACTGCAAATAGAAGCATATTTGGATAATGATGGTCTGTGTAAAAGGTCTCTAATTCCGATCAAGTTTTCCATAGAGGGATATTTGGAAGGGTAAAGTAATGTGCAGATTCTGCTCTGAATGCAGGCTGAAGAGCTGTCTAATCCTTAAAATTTCACTGCTTGTCTGATATGATGTGCCAGTGTTTGCTTGCTTAATAAATCTTGACAATGGGAAAAACTGAGTTGTGCCTTCATTTCCAACTTTAACTCCTTGGCAGGCCATCATCACCCTGATCCTGGCCACAGACATGGCCAGGCATGGCGAGATACTTGACTCCTTCAAGCACAAAGTGGATAACTTTGATTTCACCAACGAAGAGCATGTGACATGTGTACGTATGCCTGAAAACATCAGTAAGCATTGAAAATGCAGTTTCATGGGCTAACAAATGGCTCAGTCAGCAAGGCGCTTATCTTGACTGCAACCTGAGCCTTACAGCCCAGGTTCCAAACTGGCAGTGTCATCTGCCAACAATGATTAGGAGCCCACAGTGGCATAAACAAAGTGGCTCCATTCTGCCAGGGATGTGGGAGGGTATGTTAGCCAGAATTTCCTCATCACACTGCTCTCTCAGCATGCTGTGACTAATTGGGCTTCTAGGAGCTGCTCAGATGAGGTCAGGGTGTGGGTCCTATCCTCTAATGAGTACCCACTTTATTGTATTGCACTGTGGGAATTCTAGTGTGAAAAGCCCTGTATTGGCACGCAAATGTATCAGAGGATTGCATTCACCTTGCCCTGTGCTCACACATGAACACAGAGGTTGTAGTGCTACAATGAGATAAGTAGTACAATTGGCAATTACCAAAGCTGTAAAAGGGGAGAAAATATGCCAAATAAAGAGAAAATACAGTTCTCTAGGTTCTCTGTGTAGCACTTACTATATAAAATTACCTTTTATTGGCACTAAAATTGGCACTTATAAAGCACTTATCTAGTATAATAACATATAGTAATTGTTGGTGTGTTGGTTATTGGACCTTTTGCGTTTTCTGACAGCTGAAGATGGTTTTGATTAAATGCTGTGACATCTCCAATGAAGTCAGGCCAACAGAGGTGGCAGAGCCTTGGGTAGACTGTCTGCTGGAAGAGTACTTCATGCAGGTGAACAGAGTTGGGGTGTTTTTAAGGTGAACACTATTCATGTACTTAAGTTAGAAGGACTGTGCTGGAATGATGCCATCTCCCGTCTTTCCAAACCCATGACATTCTGCAGAGTGACAGAGAGAAGTCTGAGGGGCTTCCTGTTGCTCCATTTATGGATCGGGACAAGGTGACCAAACCTACAGCACAGATTGGCTTCATCAAGTTCGTCCTCATCCCGATGTTTGAGACAGTCATGAAGGTGAGCATACGTGTATATAGGCTAACAACAGGCTAACAACACTCCCAGACCAGTGGGAGGATCCAATCCAAGGTGGATTGCGGTTAAAGGGATATGGATAGCTAGCTACCTTGCATATCAGTTAGTAAAAGAGTTATAACTGCACTGAAATTCCTACCAGGACTCTTAGTGGAAAGAGAGACCCTTAGAGTATTTAAGACTAGGCTTTACACAGTCCAAGACACTCTGTAGTATAGGCAGAATGACCTGCCTAGTTCTTGTTGTTAAAACTTTTTATGTTCATATACCTTGCCAGAGTTTGTCTGAGGCTTTTGTTTTCTCCAAGCTCTTTCCTCAGATTGAGGAGATAATGGTGCAGCCGTTGCGGGACTCTCGTGACCACTACGAAGAGCTGAAGCAGATTGATGATGCCATGACCGAGGTAGACCCTCCTTTTCTCACTTTACCTCCTCTGCTCCTGTTATCTGCAGTGTAAAACATGGCTGTGCATTTCTGTGATTTAGCCAACTGCACCATGTTTAGGGTATTAGAAACAATAGACATTGCACCCTAAACCTTAGACCCTACACTTAGAATTCTAGCCTTCACTCACATCCTGCCTTTGCTCAGAACATTGGGGTAGAGAAGTGGAATATGGCCTGCTGGTACCAATCATGACTTAGATAGTCAAGACTTAGACAAGCCTGCTGTGATGCTACAGGGAATAAGTTACTCTCTGCTAAACCAACAGTTGTGCAAGGATGTACCTGCCCAAAGGAGAGAGCAGTGTCATGCGAATGCCATACACTACACTTACTTAGTATGTAGACTGATGAATGCTCCATTTTCTGTGATCATCAGTCTCAGTGTGCCACCTCTGTGTGTTCCTGGTGTGACCTCATAGCTTTAGACCCAATGTGGCTTGATGGTGATTGTGTCAGGGTGAGAGTGGTGATTCCCTCTGTCCATGTGCTAACATAACTGCAATATCTTTTGTTCTATGAGGCACAGAAGAAAAAAACTGAAAATATGTCATTGGGAGGAAAGAAGAAATAGGTTGACATATGTGCTCCGAGGTGCTGTGTAAGTATAATAGTCATTGTAGTGTTATTCAGAGTGCTGCTAGGTGAGTACATGATACTGTCCTTCTGTGACAGCACAATGTTTTATTTTGTGCTTATTTCCCTTACACATAGAATATTAATATGATTTTCTTTAGTTGTTGAGGAATAACTGTATGAAAAAAATAATTGCATGAATGTTGGTTATGTAAAGCCTTATATAACCATGCAGACGATGTGATACTTAATCAGCTTTAAAGAAAGCTACATGTAATAAGAAAAATCAAGGAAAGTGTTTGATTGCACATGCTAAATGTCTATCTGTCTTGTAAGGGGAATGGCTTGTTATGTGCTTCGTGGGGCCCAACTAAAAGGGGGCCTGAGGGCTCATTTTCAAACCTTTACTGGCTTCTTCTATTTATAGCTCCATTCAGATGTGTAGTACATGCACATTTCATCATACTTTAGTCCCAACTGAAAAGCCATGCTCAGACAACATAATTACAAGTGTTAAAAAAATGTGTTAATGTATCAGTTCATCAGATACGTGACACTGTGAATGTCAGGGAGTTGAGGTGCTTTCAGACTTCAGCAGGTGCTGAGTGAAAACACTCCAGTCATTCTATCTTTCTTCTTTATTATGAAATGGATGCTAAATTTAGAAGAGCTTGACTCAAGCAATCAAATTTTATTTAATATTTAAATAAAGTGCCCTAATTTAATATAATAATTACCATCAGTAAAATTCTTACTCTTGACTGGCACTTTTTGTTGACATTATTGTTATCACAATATACACTGTGGTTACCCCTATTTTTTCCTTTTTTGAAAACAGTCTGTGCTTTGGTATTGTCGTTGATAGGTAAAGTTAAGGCAAGGATTTGCATCTCACTACTCTACAATAGCTAAAGGCATAGCTTCATGTGTGACGATTACAGTTGTAAATTTACAGTAACCTAATAAACTGTGGTACTCTACAAAACATTGTAGTTCATTAGCAGTGTGACAGCATGTCTCATTTTAACCTCATCATCACCTTGTGTTTTGGAGTGCTTACAAGCACTCAGACTGTGCCTCTTTGCATTTGGTTTCAGGGATATTGTTTGGTGATCCAGTTCTGGACTTTGAGTAGACCACCCGACCGAGGCTCGGCGCTGTCTGACGTTGTCGCCTGTCCTCGCATGGAGGTGGATGGCAGCAAGGACACATCATGCACTAAACGCTGAAACTTCTGCCTCCTCGAAGAGATCCAAAAAAAACACATATCAGGCAGGCTAAGTCCCCCCCCCCCCCCCCCCCCCCCAAAAAAAAAAAACATTCACACACTCATTTTGAAACAAGTATCAAATTGTATACCCTTTAACTGCATCTTGTATTTCTCTGTTACAGGCGTGGCTACAGTCGTCTTCTAAATATGTTTAGTAATGATTATTAGCTATATTCATAATTATTAATAAGCATTTAAATTTCAGGTAGTAAGGAGCAGTCTGGAACAAGTTGTGTGCTGCCTGACTTGTGGGTGAAAATAATCCATTGTTTTACTGAGTTGTGAGTGAGTCATGTAGTTATACCTCTGCTTCAAGTGACACTTGGCAGATTTATATCTACTCTAATGTATATGTATATAGAACATTTAATTATAGTTAATTAATTTATAGCTAATTATTTTGTCCTGTAAATACTGAGAAATATTTTCATACAAATGACACCCCTAATAAAACATCTGAGTTAAGTAGTTAGATAAAATACCTGTTGTGAGTACCAGATAATACTGACACAGCAATGACTGTATTTTCAGTATTGTCCATTGGTTAGTGTGCACTGCATTGTATGAGTGAACATATTCAGTGACTTGGCATAATGATTCATTCATTTTTGAGTAGTGGTCACTGAGTCATCATCGAGTAGTGAATGTGATCGCTGTTAATATTATTTACAGGAATATTATCACAGGAAATGTACTTGCAGACATTGTGTGTGTGCATGTGTGTGATAATGTTTGTATTTGTAGCTTATAATAATATAAAACATGTCCAAAACGTTAATGGCTTCAAATGCCTCAAGGAATCTTCCTTAGTTGTACATAAACATATTCAATATCATTTCCAACAGAATATTTTATCAGTTGGGTTGATCCTTAGTGAGGTTGACAACAGATTTTGTAGAAGTTTCTCAACAAGCTTTATTGTAACACAAAAATGTTTGTTCTTTCTGCACATGCTCTGAAATCATTTTAATACAATGAAAAATCAGGTATGACAGATGGAGGATCCAAAAAAAAATATTTTTGACAGTGGCAGATCAAAATCCATCAAGCTGAAATCATTGCCTTCATTATGGTCTTCAAGGCGACCTTCAAAAGACAATCATTACATACTGTAAGTAGGAATCTTCTTCCACTAGAAACTGATCCTGGATCATAAGCAAAATTTTATACTAATTGTGTGGGATGAGGGTGCATTACTGTTGCGTGTCATAAGAATATAAAGACAGCCTTTTCTCAGTCTAGCTAACCATCTTAGGCTATTTAACCATAACTCTTAGCAACCATTATCATCTACAAACAAAATGGCGGATGGCACATCTGTGACGTCATACAAATACCATCCATATGAAACATGCATCGACCGAGATAAACAGAGTTTGCAAAGAGTTGGCAAAAAATAAAATATAATATATAAATAAATCTTTTTTTTTACTTGCTCAAGGCTTATCTACTCACTTGAATATTCAGCATTTTTCCTGAGGTATGGTTCTCATAGAGTCCAAATTAAATTCAAAATCTGATGTCAAACACATAGAACTGGGAAGAATAACCAATGAAAACAGTCTACTCATGCTCGTTCAATACTGTGTTTCATCTGTACCCTGTCGATACAGTTAAAATTCCTGCATTACATGACCTGTAATGTAAATTATAGATAAGTCTTAAAGTCTTAAAGTTCATAAAGCCAGTGGAGCAAGACACTAAGCTGTAGCAAAAACTCTGATTTTTTGCCAGGCCTGACTGATTGGTACTGTATGTCTTTAATGGAACATTTTCAAGTAACAGTCTCAAAGGGATACACCATAGGTGTATCCCTTTGAGACTGTATCCCACCATACATCTTTAGGTCCTGCATGTCTGTCTTTGTCTCCTACAATGTATAATGTGCACACAATATTGTGGAGTGTGCTCATCCTTGAGCTTCCTGTGTATTGTCAAAGGAAAGATCACACATAGGGCCCGACTTCAATAGCGAAAACTGCAAGTGCACGTGGTGCAATGGTTTTTGGTAGTTTGTTTGTCAGTGGATTTGGCAAAAATGGCAGCAGCTAGGTTTGCAGTTACCACCACCATTGCACCTTCATAGAATGGTGAAAGGTGGTGGTTAAAAAATGTAGGGAGCAGCTGTGAATATTTGGGGCACAGTGGTATTTTGGCACAACGTGTTTGCAATTGCATTTCCACCACTCAAGACCTGGTGGAAATCCCAGCACACTGTCTACTCTGACAATACGATGTTATGTCAAAAATAATGTTATGCTACGAGAGTTGTGGGAAAGTCTTGCTTGAAGTCTTGCTTGAACACAAACATGTAATTATAACAGTATTAATTGTTACAATGACAGTACTGGTTGTTTTTAAGTTGGAGTTAAAATAACAAGTAAATACAATCAATCCCCATCCAGACATCATTTAAAAGGAAAAAGGGGATTAATTGTCTTATTTAACTGTCTTATGGGTTATTGTACCACTAATTAATTCCAGTTTCTGTATGAACATCAATAATTCAACCAAAAAATAGCCTACCAACTACCACTGAGATGAACCTGAAGAATTAAATGAGGAATTTCATGACACTGCTTCCAATACTGTGGAAGCGCAATAGTTTACATTAATATGAAATTAATGATGACAACAGCATGATTAATACATTTAACAGACATAATTGCTAATTAAATACTCTTCATATGATTTTCTTTAAAGCACACTTAACAATGTACATGTGACAAATGGAGAGAATTTTGTGTGTTTAGTTTCAGCACATCAGAGGCAGTTTGCATGTGACAGTGGGTTTTCGATTTCAGGTCTGCAACATCATATAACGGAAATTCTGTTGCATGCCCAATTTGCTGACTGTCTCTACACAAGGCTGCTATCATTTCAAACATACAGTACACATATTACATCTATGCATATCAACAGTGCTACAGTTAATTTAAACTTGACTAGACACCTATATACAACATAAATGTCAATGGGTTAATTAACATGTGTAACTTTGCTTTATTGCTTTTATTAATGCGAGACGTTTAACAACTGGCCTTTTCATCCAAATGCAGCATCCTTAGATCAATCTCATTGCTGTTGCCATTGTCCATTGATGCAGGAATACCACTGTGCCGCTACGCAAAGGTAAATGTCCATTTCATGTGGCTATGTCCCCATTGGCTGCAACACCTACAGCTCATGGAAAAACCCTGGCCCATGTGTCATTTGCACTGCCTTCTGTACCAGCTGGCAGCTGTGCACTGCCCAATAGACTCTGCCTCTTTACACTTGTCCCTGACCATTGCTCAATGACCACAGATTTCTGTTTTCGCAATTAAAATTGGGGCCATAGAATTGCATGGCATTGGAAAGTAGGATCCGCTTGTTTAAACACAACTTGTTTGTAAAACGTGTGCCATCTTGTGATTGATACCATTTGAAATCATGTAATAAATGGGGGCTGATCCATTTTCCTTTCTTTTATTGCCTTCTTGATGTCCTGTTGCACAACTCCCCATAACTGAAAGCATGTCAACTACGGGGATGATGTGCCGAAATGGAATAGCCATTTATATAGCTAGTTTGATTACACTGTGGGATGCAGATTGAAAATATTAGGTTGGTATGTAGGCCTCTGCTTTCAATATATTTCTTAGATAAAAGACTAGAGATTTATTTTAAATAGGATCCATGAGGAGAGAAGTAAGAAAGCCATGTATGTCAGCAGGGACATCTTAAGTTGAGCTTTCCTTTATTTACTGTTCCTTTCAAAGCTGCATTTATGTAATAAATTATGTATTATGTGTCATTTTTTCCTACTTCAATTTATTTGAAACATCTATGAATGTTTTCTTAATATCCTGTAAAATGACATCATTTGATTCAAATTGTTCTATCTGCCTTGGTTTGTCATTTGCAGCTGCCAGAAAACTGGGGCATACCGAAAGTTTGCTGAGACGTGGCGCTTAGACAATTAAATAATACATTCATTCACATCACCTACTTTTTTCCTTCAGACATTTTGGGTGAACGATGCCTCTTACCTCAACACCCTCACTCTAGTGCCAGGTATTTTACTTTTACACGAAGGTGTATTAGTATATATTTAGCAGCTCTCTACACCTAAAATGACAGAAGCTTTGATCCAGTTCTACTTGACAACTTTTCTACAATCAATTCTTTCAATGAATGCTGCAATTAAGCCTTTGACTCACTTTACCTCCAGTTACACAAAAGAAAACTAATGTACTGCAAATATTACTCCATCTGCAATTAAGTTAATAGCAAGAGGGGATACCACCTGAAGGTGGTACACGCAAGGTTATAATGTGCTGTTCCACAACAACTGTACTTCTGATACCCTGGAAACAACTCATGAATACGGTGAGGACTTTAAATTGCATTCTGGTGTGAATGACATCTTTTTTGAAATTCAAGGTTTGTTGTCAGTATGGCATCTTCCCACTTCTGTGGGACAACAATATCAGCACAGAATTTCACATAATCCATAATACATTCATTACATTACATTATTGGCATTTAGCATTGGATTACATTACATTATGTAAGACACTCTTATCCAGAGCGACTTCCAAATAAGTGCATCACTATGCTAAGAGAGTTTTTTTTAAACAGTAAATTGGGATAGATAGGATCGATAGAGAGGAAGGTAGACTAGATTTAGCAGATGCTCTTATCCAGAGTGACTTCATTGCTTGAACATCCAGAAAGACTGTTGATGTCATTTCCCCAGTCATTAATAAATATACTCTAATCTTTACCTTCAAAGCATTCTTTTCGATGTCCTGCATGCCCTGGATGTCCATTCATAAATTACAGCGTGAGCTCACTACTTGTAAACCAGTAGAATATACTATAGCAGTAGGTGTAGAAGGCCATGATCAGACTGTCCAGTGGAGCATTCGAACAGTGCAACACAGTCTTGTCCATTCTGGTAGGACATTTCACTTTTTCTCAGAAGGTTGGTAGGACTGTAGGGCACCAGCAGTGGTTTAAATTCCGGCACTGCACAATGGTGCTGCACAATCAGGTCAGTAACGATTGCATGGATTGATTCAGTGGCATGTTTTGCATTTGCTGAAGGAAGAATATAAACAACAATCAATATGGTGCTGGAGAAATCCCGGGGCCAGCCAAACAGCTCAACAACAGCTCAATATGTGGGAAGCAGATCCTCTCCTGGATCAAATTATGGTTGGTATGGTGCCATTGACTGTTCACATAAAGACCAACACCCCCTGAATTTATTTTTCCCACATGACTTGTTCCTGTCAGATTTCACAAACTGAAATCCATCCAACAAAACATGGGAATCAGGAACGCTCTGAATTAACCTTGTCTCTGTCAGGCATAACAGGCATTCTCATTTGGTTGGTAGCTGCAGTTATTTCCTCCATTTTATTTGACAAGAAACAGACACTGCTCAGTATTATAGATGGCAAGTAAGGCTTAGGCCTTTATATCATAAGATATGAACTTATCATACAAAAAGAGACCAGGTCTCTCATTGAAATATATGAGACAAAAGCCCTGGGCTAAAATATGAGCACTCAGGGAAGTATTCCAGGGAATGCCCAAAGCTTTTAATGCTGAACATGATCTAAGATAAAAAAAAAAAAAAACACCCAGGAAGGGAATACTTTCCTCTATACCATACCTTTCCAGTGAAAATAAGGCTTCAGTGTTGGAGCTGATGAACACTTGGAATTCAGCAATTGTAGAGTTGTACTGTAAATTCAGTAAATCTGATGTTCTTAATACATTTTTCATGCCACAGTTACCTACCTTACACCAAGAATGAATTTTGCATGTGAACTTAATGCCATACATTTATTTGCTATCTTTATATTTGACACAAAAATTCTTTGTAGATCTCAGTGTATCATTTTTATATGGGATACTATGTATGTTACAGAGCTACTATTATTATGGTAGTATAATACCACATATATCATATATGGATTCTATATAGCACATGTAATTCTTGTATGGTTTTTACAGACTTTTTGCACAGACCTTTACCTTCACTCCTTCTGTGCCATTGTTGTACTCTACCTCTGTGACCCTTTCTCCTCGTTCTCATTACAGGAGGCAAGTCAATTTGGCGCAGCAGAATAACCAGAATGTTCTTAGATTCCATCTTAGCTCTTTACTTCTGTTTGAGCACAACCATAATGACTTGGACTTTAACTTAAGCTCATAAGAACAGACATAAACAATTCATGGATGACAGAGTTTCCATCACAGCCATCAAAGTAGTGCCTCAGGTGTCAGCATTGTAACTAGACAGCCTACTTGCAGTTAAAATAAAAATAGAAACATTAGATTGTATTTGACAAAATTAGTCAAGTATTGAACTTAATAAACGTTAATATTGATTTTTATATTCGAATCCCGTTTGATAACCATATACAAGTGTCAGTAAAATGTTTTAACATTTACTTTCTTCACACATGGCATTCTCCAGGAGGCACCAGACTGCTGATGAAAGGATACAGCTCATTGATTAATGGAGGCTTAGTAATAACTCATCCAGTGTATTCAGTTAATTTTGCAACAATAACATGTGCTCATTGTAGTGCAATAACAAGCTATCTTAGTGTCTTGTACTACAAGATATTACGCTAATGAAAGGGGATTAAATAACCATGTAGATCTCCACTGGAAAAGATTCACTGACATTTTCTAGCTAGCTAGCGGGTCAGTTCTCCCTGCAGTACAGTTCCTCAGACTCAATGTGGGAAATTAGCCAACTGCTTGAAACATTAGAGTCAGATAAGCATATCAAAGCCTCATTTTCGGTGACATTTCTCACTGAAATAGCTAGATACAGTCTAACGGTCTGGCAGTGCACTCACTTTAGTCCTAACCCGTCGCACAAGAAACAGTAACAGTCAGACAACTGAACTGTGTTTGAAAGCTAGCCAACATTACCGTTACTCACCAGGGTAGGACTGTCACCGGGACCAATAATTACATCGAATATTAACCTTTAATTTAAAGGGTGCGCTCGTTCTAATATATTCGAAAATGCATTTCAAAATTCAGTTCAATAAAAAAAAAATATCCGCTGTTTAAGGCGGCTGTTATAGCATTTGTCCACTGGAAGGCACCACAGCATTATCAAAGAGACCATTAGCAAATTGTCGATACATAGCAATATCACTCAAATGTGGTTGATTAAACTTTAACAAATGTTAAATAATCTCTATGCCAAGCTTCGGCACGGGCTTGTGAATGACAATTGGATATGAACAGTAATAATGATAGATAACATAGCGACATTCTTGCTAACTATAAGAAGACATATATCGTTTTTAGCGAGCTAATAAAAGTGCATTTCCTATCCTTCACCTGCAACGAACAGTCAGCCTGACCCTCCGGTAGCCGAACTGGGGCAGATGACAAAAAAAGGAGGTCCAGACGGAAAGATGAGGTGCAGCAAGCGGAGGTGATTTATTTACATGGAACAAAGGAAGGTTCCGCGAAATAGTTTCAAGACATAGTGCAATACCAATAACTATACACAATAAGTACAAAGAAATGTCTCGGGTTAGCCTGTGGTCCTATTCCTGTGAGTAGTGAAAATGAGCAATGCTGTTGTTTACCTTGGCTATGGGGTGAACCTCTGCTGCAACAGCTCACCTGATTCCCCTACCACCCACCTGCTGCCAACACTGCTTCTTCTGCCCTGACAGTAACTTAATTTATTGCACATTTCATAGTATAAGGCGCTTTTCACAGAGGGTTTCAAACACAAACAAAGAAAAGAAAGAAAAATAATAAAAATTGACAAATACAATAAATAGAATATGTATAATATATTTAAATAATTAAATTAGCCAAACCAAAATTGAAAATACAACCATAAAAGTAATCACTTAATTAAAAACAAGCTTATGAAAGTGGGTTTATATAAGTAAGGGAGGCACTAATCAGTGTCTTCATATAGGAAGACACTGATTTAGCTAGTCTGATCGATTTGGGCAGTCTGTTCTAGAGCCCCCTTTTTCTTCAGTCTTGTGTCTGGAACAGTCAGAAGGGGTTTATCCAATGATCTACTATAAGTGGCTATTCATTGCTATATGGGGTTAAAAGGTAAGTAGCCTAATATAAGATGAAGCCAATCAATGTCTTGCTTTAAAAGTAGCATATGAAATCTTAAAATCAATTCTAGGACAAACTGGAAGCCAATGCAATGAGGGTAGGACAGGGGTTATGTGATTTCTGTTCTTGGTTAGAGCCTAGCTGTTGTGTTCAGAATTAAGCGGAGACAAGAAAGTGCCTGATGACCAAAACATGCATACAGTGAATTGCAGCAGTATAATCCTCAAGAAATTAAGGCATGAGTGACTTTCCAAATCATTGGATGACCTCCTTCTGGGTCGTTTTTTTAACTGAAAAAAGCAAGACTGGACTAGCTCCTGCATGTCTTGTTTAGATTAGAGTCAAAGATAACTCCAAGATTCCTAGCAGCAGGTTTCACATTAGCACATGAGGGAGCTGAGGGTACATTGAATGTTCTCTGAGTGTTCTCTCACATGCTTGTGACCAATAATTACAGCCTCTAAAATGTACACATTCAGCTGGGGGAGATTTGGACATCCAACACTTAATGTCTGTGAAACAGTTATGAAAAGCAGGTAACATGCTCAGCATGCTTGAATTAGATGAAAGGTAAAGCTGATTATTGTCAGTGTAGCAATGAAATTAAATATTTTTTCTATAAATGATATGACCAGGTGGCAGCATACAGTATAAATAGCAGCAATAACAGGACACAAAAATTGTTCCCTGTGGGACTCCACATGTAATTAGGCCAGGGAAGATGCAAAAGTACCAATGACAATTGATAACTGTCTGTCAGAAAGATAACAACAGAACCATTTGAAAGGTATCTGTAACACCCTCCTTTCTAAGAAAGTTCATTGAAATGGTGTCAAATGCTGCAAATGATTGAGGAGATTGAGGAGAACTACAGTGTTGCACTCAGCAACATCTGCTGCTATATAAAGGTCATTTATTAGTTTAAGGAGAACAGTCTCTGTGTGAATGTGTGAACAAAAACGAACCATAATTTTCCCAAGTGAGTTGTTTTTACTCAGCTGACAGCTGTTAATTGCTTTCAGATGTCTCCTTAAAACCTTTCTCTAAAAATGTGCAAATTTGTGTATAATTACTTAGACCAGAAGGATCCAAGTTTGGATTCTTGAGAAGGAACTGAACCATAGCACCTTTAAAGTAGGATGGAACTGTGCCTGTATCTAGAGAGCTGGTAATAATAGAATATCTGCACATGAGCCAACATTTTCCTTCAGTGAAAAAATATGACTCTCCTTAATTATGCATGTCCCTTTGCAAATCGCTAGTAGTAAAATAATAATTTGACTCACATTAATTATTTTTGTGTGTCTCCATGATATTTGCCGCTCCGCTGCAAAGCCTGTCAACTGCATTGTAGTCATCATTTGATCACAAACTTAGTGTGCCAGCCAGTGCATCAAACACCACCTCAACCACAGGACCCTGGCTGGTTTGCATTAAGTTTCAATCTTTTTTGGTTGTCATTTTTCATCTTTTTTGGGCTTCCTAAGGAAGGTCATACATTTTTCTGCCATGGAGACAAGCATACAAGCACTTGGCAAAACTGCTCAACATTTCCCACAAATATTTTACATGCTAACCAGGTATTATGAAATGTAACACTGGATATGAGATTCACACTAAAATTTAAAATTCTTAATATCTTTCTTGCTTATTATTCACAATTACGGTCTATTCAATATCACATGACGTCCAAGTGAACCCAAAACAATTTTTATGTGTGGGTTGCTTGATTATTAAAATTGGAGTATAAGCCTTAATTGGAATATAAACGATTCTGTCCCAGCCTCATCTCTGTATGCATCTGACATTCTTATAAAAGGAATATTCAGTATAATCATCTCTCATAGGTAAATGCTTCTGCATATTCCTTGCCAGCCTTTGAGTAATGGCAGTGGTGGTGTTTGTCTTTTTTTTTTTTTTTTTTTTTTTTTTACAAATTTACGCAAACCAGTGGATACATATTAGCTATGTTGTTAGTCTCATGCTCAGCTCACGTCTCAAACTCAGATTTAGGTTTTAAACCCCGGGGGTCACTGCACTCTATTAGAGATGGACCAGATGTTCTTAATAGAAACGTTCTGAAACAGCCATTCCAGGCCTCGTAGAGTTCAGTGGTCAAGCGGTCTAAACCTGAGATTTAAACCTTTGCAGGTCCTGTAGACTTGAACTACAGCTGACTTTATGCAAGACAGGCGCAGACACACGGGTGCGTTCAGACAGAGTTCCGAGAGGTGTCGCCTGTGAGCCAGCGAACAAATATACAATATTTTAAGTGCATCCACGTCAAGGCTTACTCGCGGCGGAGAAACAAAAAGCACATTTCAAGAGAATCTACGACAGACCGATGGCGAAGTGAAGCTGCTTTTTTTGCTTGCTTATTCAGTCGTGTACTTCAGCTGAAGCGGGTAAGTTATTAGCTAATGTCAATTTGCATGTGTTATTTTCTTGCCCTTGCTAATCTGAAGCAACATTGCAAACATGGGCTTGGCTTTCTCGTTCGCTCCATCTGATTGCTGAGAGCACTCTGTTCAAAATCGGTCGTGTATTTTTGTGGCCAGTAGGGTCTTGCACAGAAGCGAGTTTTTGAAATTACAAGATTGCGGGGGTAACTTGGCTCATGTTATAAGGCGATTTAGCCGGCTAACGGTGGGTTTATTACATGCGTTGTGTCTATAACGTTAATGCTTACAATTTGCTAACTAGCTAGTGCTACACAATGTAGGTTACCAGTTGTGTCTAACGATAGACTTAATTTCAACATCCAAAGTGTAGTGCCAGAAAACTGGACGTAATCATCAAGGTAAAACATCAGATAATGTCAATGCTTGCCACAGAGTTAGCTAGCTAGCCACGTTGGCTATAGCTGTATTTTGTAAAATTATAGCCCGTCACTTTATTGCTGCCTTTTAGTTCAGGGTTTACCTGGCTATAGCGGTAGTATCTTGCCAGCTAGCTCCCTGTAGCTAACATTTGTGACTTTCAGAAATGTTTTGACTATTAGCTACCTGACGTTCGTTAACTTAGCCAGCTAGTTACTCTAATCCCCATGTTTTCTTAACTGACGTTAGCTAAATATATATATGGTATATCAAAACTTGACGTATAAATGTGTAATTTGCTCAGAAGTCAACATTGCTAGCTTGCCTGTTCAGAACGATATAGCTAAATAAATCGACTACTTCTTTTTAATTGTATTAGATAGCTAACTGAATATTTCACAGCTAGTAGCTTGGCTAACCCAGCAGATGTTTTCTTACAAAAATTTAGCTGCTCAGAAATTCATACAAAAGCTGTTAGGTAGCAGTGAAAAAGAATTAGCATGATGGTAGATCCCAGTCAGGGAAACGCGTGATTCTCACGAAATCTGAATTTCAGTCCACGGCGATGTTAGTCTACATTGTGTTGCAATGAATTGGCAGTGACCGAATAGGTTAAGGTACACAGTTTGCAGCATTTCATTCAGTATAAACTAACATCGCGGATCTTTTGTGACATATTTTCATTTGAATAGGTTTTATGCATTTCTGTTTTTGAATAATTTATACCGGCATTTACTGAAACTGTGTTGTTTGGACTTACCCATACTTACAGGGAATGTTGCTATTTTTTATGTTAAAAATGTTAATTTTATCTACAAAGATGCACACGTATTTGTCACTAACTATCGTAACAATTGTTCGAGTTCCTCTCAATGTTAATTTTTAAAAACCTTTTAAACCTATTAATTGATTACATGGGTTTTACATGCACCATTTTCAGGGTGGCATACAATGCTTAAAATTGGGTATCTGTAAAAAAGAAGAATATATAAATACATTTTTAAAGATTTTTATTTGGATTGAGGTGACATAAGTTTCCACTATTATATGTGCAGTTGCACTTGCTAAAAATACTAATACCGGTTATGGCCAGTTTCAGGCAAGGTGGGAGTTAAGAACTCGTGCCTCCAGGTGCACCTGGCTGCCTTGTACTCAGTGTGGCTAGGGTGTGGAACTGTATAGGTTGTTGGTTGTGTGGGAGAAGTTTTTGTTTTATTCACACTTTGGTCCTTTCTGCACTTACTAGCTATTTAGATGTGCTGTTTTTTTTAAAATGACAGACCCAGTGATGCTGGAGGATATTAAAATCTATGAAGTGAAGCCATTTTTTTTCCTCTTATTTATCCTCTTACCTCTTTCCAGCTGTCTGCAAATAAATGACCCGATGCTGTTTTTAAAGCTAGTTAGCTAGCAGTTGCAGCACTGTTTACCACTGTGAAAAGAGTGGGTGGACAAGGAATAGACATCTGACATCCTTCTGGAGCTAAGTGCACTGCAATATAATATAAGGAAACTGCAGGGAGTGTGTGTGTGTGTGTGTGTGTGTGTGTGTGTGTGTGTGTGTGTGTGCGTGCACGGTTTTGCCTGTGTGGGGGGGTTTCCAAGGGAGGCAGCAAGCTTAACTGGTAGAGCTGGGAACTTTGGTCTCCCACTCCACAGTGCAGCAACAGTAAAACGCCAGGCACTGTTGCAAGGTTTAATGTCCTGCTACAAGCTTTCATCATGGACGTCACCCTGTCCAACTGGCATGATTGCTGCAATAGTTTATTTTTTCGGAAGGACTTTAGTCCACTGGGACATCTGCCCACGGGTTGATGTGGCTAATGGAAGAGGCCTAGAACAGTGTGAAGGCCTAGAGTGCTGGAAGGAAAATGTCTATTACCCAGAATTACTTGAAGAATACAAAAAAAAAACTGTTACTGAGTTTATAGCACAGTGAACAAAAGCTAATCTGTATTTTTATATATTGTATCGTAGTTGAAGTGCAGTCAGAACCAATTTTGATATGATTGTATGTTGCTATTCATATATCTATGCACTAAAAAAACTACATGTCTAGTGTATAATGATATATACAGTTCTTTGGTGATGCTCTGGTGTTCTCTCTTACCTTTGTCTGTGCTGAGACTTGTACATGGTTACAGTTTTGTAGCCCCGAGTGGTTTCACTGAACTTCCACTAAATGTAAAAGCCTCTGATCAATGACCTCATTGGGCAATTTTCCTAACCACTGAAAGTAGAGTTGAGAAAAAAATAAACTTGTACAAGTTAGACAATTGAGAGATGATTAAATTTGCTCATAGCATGCTTTTTCTGTATTCGCCTATGAATGTGGCAGCATGACTTTAAATAATATATAACAAGCCTGTGACAGAGTGCTGTCACTACGGTTGAGTATGTGCTCTGACTGCCATACCAACGAGCCTGGCTCTTTGGCGTTGCGGTGAAACCTGCACTTTGGTGCCCCGTAGAGCCGGGTTCGAGGCCGGGTGGGGTGACTGCTCTCGCCCTTCGCTACAAAGCCTATGAAAATATTACATCTCTCGTTACCATCACCTTCCAGAACTGTCGACTAACGGTGAGCACATACCAAAAGCTCAAAGTTGTGAGCCAAAAGCTGTGAGTGCTGTCATGTCATCACTGTGGCTTGGTGTTTCGTTGCTAAACAAACTTTGAAGAGCACCCTAAAAACGAATACTAGGAAGACTGATACATTTAAATTCAAATTCACTTTATTGGCAGGATGTACTGAATACATGTTGCTAAAGCAACAACTATGAAAGTGCAGAACATTGAATCAATTAGCGAGAACAAAAACGAAGAGGAACAAGCAAACAACTAAAAAACCACAAAACAGTACTAGAGCAATTGTGTTCATGAATAATGATAGCTGTGATAACACACTTCTACTAATCACAATTTGTTAGCGTGTTGTTGTCACTCACTGCCTCTCTGTAAGAGAGGCTGTGACAGGGTGAGATATATTGCGCTGCCAGGCTTAAGCAGATCCTCTCCGCTCCTAGGAGAATTGGGAATTTCTCCCCTGCAGGGATGTGTTGAAATTTGAGGCAGATCTTTGCAGTTTTGCCGAAAAAATGTCTCTCATTTTTTTTAACAGTCGAAATAAAGTCCTGCTCTGTCTCAACCGAGTTGGCAGTGTGAGCACAGTCATCCCTCTATGGGAAGCCATATAAGCCTGCAGTGCTCACTGAGTGCATAGTTTGTCAATGACAAACAGCTGTAGGGGGCCTACAGATTGTTCAAAGATTGCTCCCACTCATTATGTGACAGGCATTCTCATTACCATAACAGTGTTTCTCATTCTCTAACTTGTCATCACTGTAATACACTACTATTCTGCAGATATTAATTTTAGGACAAAATTTGACAGTACATAGAGAAACAACATGAAACAACAAAATGATGCCATGTACATACATATGTGTCTTTCATGAAATCCTTCAAATAAATTATTTCAGCAAGAAGGATTGCAAAGGATGTTACTCATTACAGTAATGTGATAAAATCATTGATCATGCCTAAAATTTGTGAAGAAATGCATGTGGTATAATGTTATGTCCCAATTCAATCATGTTTGAAAAATTCTGCTAAATAAGTAGAAAATTGAAACTATTAAATGCTATTAAATATATTAGTATGTAAGACTATTAAATATTACCTGAAGTGTATCCACCCTAGATGTGCCCAGCATGTTGTACCATTGCCAGTGCAGGTGAAGTGCACACTCTATGACAGACTGATGAATTCCCTGGATTACGTTCAGTTCTGGTCTGCAGTGCCCATTGGTCCCATTGCCACATGGCTGTTAGTATCTGCGGGTGCTCAGCTGGGCATTTTGCCATTGAAAACAGGTGGCATTTGCGGATGTTACTCTCCATTTGTGTGAGTTTTTTAGTTTTGTTTCGCTCTTTATTTGGGCACTAAAACTGGTGCAGTTTTCCAACAGGTGAACCTTTTGCAGAATTCCATTTTCCTACCTGTAGATACAAGGGAAGGAGTCAGAAGAGTTGTTCATGGGACGACTTATGTTTTGTGTGATTATTTCCACTATATTATTCTTCCAATTTCCATCTCTGTAGGAACACTGAGTTACCTCTAGATGTCTGTTTTGTAGCTGTGCGCAGGCTTGATATCAGTGTTCCTCTCCCAGAGAGACAGCAGATCTGTCATCAAGGAGACGCCCACGTTTGCAAGGTGGGGGCCAGCACGGTGCAGGTGTGAAAGAGCTGATGCACACCCTGTCATTCTCTAGTGACAGTGATCAAAGAAGACAGCAAGGTGTGGTAGTACAGGGGGAATCGTTAGTCTTGGGTTCTCCTTTATGTCATCGTTAGTCTTGGGTTCTCCTTTATGTCATCGTTAGTCTTGGGTTCTCCTTTATGTCATCTGACACCGTTGGACTCGCGATTCCACATGACAGGAGGAGAAGGATCAATAAATTGCATTTTCAGAGATGGACAAAAAATAAACCGCTTCAAAATGGTCCACGTTTTTTTTTGGTCTAGGCTTTTTTAATGGCAGGTTTGCGTGCCACAGGCACAAATTACTGGTTTGAAAAAAAGTTGGCTTGGGAACATTGTAATTTCCTGGACCTCTGGTGTGCTGCCATTTCTATAATAGTGATGCTGTCTGCTTCTTCACATTTCCAGATCTTGTGGCACATCACTGTCCTCATCTTTTTGTACCTCCTGCTGTGGAGACACAGTTTTCCTCAAGCTATCGCTGCTCTTCCAGAGCAGTATCTCTGAAAGTGTGGTACAGAACACTTCACTTATGAGTCCCATCTGCTGAGGACAGTTTGAACCTTACAAACCAATCGATTATTAAAGGCAGAACGACAGATGAGCTAATAAAGCGGACATTGATGTTTTAAACATCATTGTTCTCTTCATTCTGCATGCTCTCCCTGTCTTTATGAATATTAGTGTAGATTGTGTAATGCCCAAGTTCTCAGCTGCGCCTCTTAAGGCTATCTTAAGATTCAAGAAGGCAGCAATTATCGTCGATGGAAGATAGTCTTTCTTTTCCTTGCCATGTTGACTGCCATCCAGGTACAGCTAAACTACTCAGCTTTTTTTTCCTCAAAATATGTTACATGCCAGCTCCTATGCTAATTAAGGCAGCATGTGAGATGTGGTCTGGTCAGATTCGAAATGTTTTTTTTTCCCACTTACGTTGCATTGTGTCATTTTTCTGAGGTACATTTCTACCTAGATTATTATATTGCATATGAGCAAAAAAAGATTATTCTCAGTGGTTTGCTTGATTCTTTTAAATAGGCACTTTAAACAGCAACAGTTTTTTAATGATTCTTGTATCAGTAATTCCCCTATACAGAGCGAACTGTGTGTTTGAATCTGCTCTTCTCTCTCTCAAGGCAGCTGGAGCAAACGGATAGTGGGGGCGGAACATGGATGGCTGACAGACTGGGACACAGGCACCCAAGAAAATGCTGGCCCGCAACAGGTTCATTCTACTGCTGTTGGTGGCAGCAGTTTTGGCCGTCCTCAGCCTCAGCCTACAGTTCTGTGAGTATAGCCATATACCATCTGACTGACTGATCAGCACACGGTCTACATTTCCGGCTGTGTTACTGTCTGAATCTGTGCACTCTTGTGTTGCTGTTGCCGCCGAGCTTGTGCGTCTTTATGCTGGGGCCGTCGTAGCGCTTGGTCAGTGCCAGGTTCATACTAGTACAAATCAAACCATTCCTTGAACATTGCCATTAGTTTTGTCACAGTTACACCTCCAGGTACATTTTGACATGGACTGGGTGTGGTCTCTGCTGGCGGACCTTCCAATATGATATCCCATAAAGTGAACTGGCGGGAAGTTTGCATGTGCTTTGTGGAAGTTTTGTATACCCTTGTGTGCCATACAGACGCTTTTCAGCAAAGAACAATCTTTAGATTGTGTTTAATTGTGTATAGAATTTTGTCTTGATAACGACTGCTTGTGTTATAGTGTAAAGAATTTAATGAGAATGCGGAAATCACTTGCTGTGGTCAGTGGAGGTGTCAGTTAGAGCATCTCTTGTATATGGGTGTGCCTCTGTGAGTACTGCTGGATGCATAATGCAATTCATATATGTTAGCAAATTAGCTACATGAAGTCACAGTATTAAACCAATTTCAGCAGAGTTGTCATTGTGGAACGATACCTCAGTGCCAGTTTTATATGATGCTATTGCTGAACTAAAAGGAATGGGCTAACTACAAGTTGATTTGTCAGTATGCTGTTTTCCTTTGGCCAGACTGAAATAAATAAAAATGCATGTTTAAGTAAATGCCTCTCGAAGTAATTAAATTCATGATATGTCAAAGTCATGATATGTAACTTAATTAAACATTGAAATAAACAATAAATGTGAACTTATAGCATGTTGTATGTCGAACTTGGAGAGCATGACAGACCTGTGTGAGGCATTGGCTCACCTGAAATGTTGTAAACAGTGACCCATTCTGCAGTGTAGTTATGCCTGCATTTCAAAAAAATCCATGATTTAATAGGAATTCTGTGCCCAAAAACCTCAAGCCATGGTATTGAGACTAATAGTTATCCATGTTGAATTGTATGCTGGTTAGCTAGCTACCATCCATCCTGAAGGAAATTTTGCTGTGGGTAGCCTTAGCTAGATGATGGAATAAGCATAGGAAAACCATCATTTTTACATTACATGTCATTTAGCAGATGCTGTTATCCAGAAAGACCTGCACAGTGCAGGTCAAAATTAAATTGCTAATTTCAAATTGCAAAGTCTGCAATTTGAAATTATTCTGCAAGTGATGCACTTAAAAAGTGCACTCAAACTAATTGAAGGGAATTAAGAAAATTGCTACACATTTCTTAGGAATTGCTATTCATATGATGATTTGTGTTGCAAGTTTGCTAGCCTGAAAATTAGGCAAGTCTGCACTGGGTATCATATTTCTGTTTTGCAGAATATTGAATCCACAGGATTCTTGGTTGAGGTACTTTCACACTCCTCAGGATACATTTTTGTGGTCACCTCAAAAATGATGTTAAATATATGGCTGAGGAGGGCTAGCAGAGGGCGGCACTCAGGGTTATTTTCCTGCCTCCTGTATTCAACGTTAGAGGCTCTAGTGGAAAACCAGCATAAGTTTTGGTTATTGGGGTGTGTGTGCAATGTTCCTGACAGGGGAAAAAATGTAGGCATATTTCTGTCCTTGTTATAGAGAGGACTCTAATGTCTGTTCAGTGAGACCACAAAGCAAAAACCGAACTGCTGTTTCTAAAAAAGAGAAGTTTCCACTGCAAGTAAATCAGGAAAGGCAATGTTATGTGAGAAAGAAAAATATGTTTTTGTAGTGTTTTGCAGTTATATTATTCAAACCTATAAATGTGCTTTGTGTTATGAGAAATGGGAGACGGTGCCTATTTTAGTGACCCACTGTCCTGATTTGTGCTCTGCTCTGTGAAGTGCAGTATTTTAGGTCTTAATGATACGCACAGGCTGAGAATAAAGTATACTCTTAAACTGTGTGCGGAACCGCAACTCGTACATCACAGAGGGAATTGGTGTCACTCCTCTGTATTTACTCCACAATTTTACATCCATGAAATTTGATTGCAGAGAAAAATGATCACTGATTGTGGTCACAGGTGGCCCTGAATGGTTTTTCTGACAGCATATCATCTGACCCTGGAGTTTTCCTCTTCTACAGGAGAACAGAAGCACCTCCCCACATACATATGCTTCTGTTCCTCGGTATCATTAAATGAAATTTAAGTGGAAAACAATGTGGGTAGCTATTTTTGGAATAGTGGTTAAAAGAATGGTTACAAACAATGGTTTATAAATGGTTACAAAAGTACAGCCATGTCCTAGTGACTTAAACCAATTCTGCATGGAGAGTACCTTCTAAGTGTATTAATGCCCCTGATTAAGTAAGCAGGAATAACATGATACATGAGAAAAATGATACAAATTATAGTTTTTTATTCTGTTTTAAAAATGTTTATGTGTTAAAAGAGTGCCATTATTGCTTTAAAACTTTTAGAAAACCACATTTTTGGTCATAATGTCCTGGACCATGTTGCAGTTTATAACTCCTATTACTCCTATTACTCCTATAACTATTTTAACAAGGCATCCAGCACCCACACGTGCAAACAATCTCAAAACATAATAAAGCCCCATCAGATTTCACAGTGGGCGTGGGTTCTCTGTCTGTTGCAAATTCAGTTTGCCCCTTTTAATCACCATCAGGGTATTTCCGGTGCACCACCTCCAGAGCTAGATCTCTAAGTGAAATCTGAAGCACGCCCAGACTTTGCCTGATTTGCCTTTATTTGATCTTCGTCATTGGAGTTCTTATCTGAGGTAGCGTCTCGTTGCTGTAGCCGTGACCTCCGCCTCCTGCTCCTTTTCAGCGCCTCTGAACGTGTTGCAGCTCACGCTGTCCTCAGGCAGACACGGGGCCTCCACAGTCCCAGGGCGTTATGCGGCAGTAAGCAGTATTAGATCAGTGACTCTCTGCAAGGGCAGAGTGGGAGTCGCGGAAGGGCGTCTGTGTTCTCAGTGTGAAGCTTTGACATGAAGGCGATGATCATCCTTACTTCAGCTGTTCCACATGCAGCTCAGGCACTTCTGTTGGATAGCTTGTGTGTGTGTGTGTGTGTGTGTGTGTGTGTTTGCATGTGTGATAGGGGTGTGGGGGGCTGGATTAGGTATTTTCTGTTCATAGAGGTTCAGTCATTTTTATCAAACGCACCAGAAACAGACTTGCGTACTCTCTCACTCACTTCACCCAGGTTACTAAATTTGCCTATGGGTTATGTAAATTCCCCCATAAATTTACCAAAATGCCCTTATAAAGATACCTGTCTCTCTCATGTGCATTCTACCAAGTCTACAGAGACTATACAGGCAGCAGAAGCTCACTCACACCCAGCTAATACTAAGTGCTGGTTCCTGGTTTGACCGACAGCTGGTATATGTGGTAGCTTATGTGATAGCTTATGTGGTAGAATGTAACCTTCTTTATGTACACATCAACTGCATTAACCAGCAATGCTGTTTGCTGAAGCTGACCTAGTGTTAATCTTGTTGTCATTTGTGTGTACAGCTTAAGCAAATTGAAATAAACTATTTGTTTATTTATTTATTTATTTATTTTCAAGCATGCTTAAATTGTACTGTTTGAAGCTACTGTTTGCTGTTTGGAAGAAAGGCCCTTTTTTAGGGCAGTCAGATTTAGAGGACAAGTTACATTCGCAGAAGAATCTCAGTATTAAATCGCAATATTATTTTGAGCTCCGAGGGGGAAAAAAGAAAGGTTGTAAGCTCATTTATAAGTGCAATCCGGTAGAGTGCCGCACCAGCTGGTGATCCCGCCTGTGCCGTATGGCGAGTTTTACTCCCACACGCTGGCGTGTGCGTGTGTGTGTGTGTGTGTGTGTGTGTGTGTGTGTGTGTGTTCAGGGGGGAGGGGGGTCAGACAGGGAGAGAGAGAGCGCTGTTGCTCTGCAGGAAACGCAGTTGTAGTGGCGGTCTGTCTCCGTGCCAGAACCTCAGCCTCCCAGCCTTTTCGGAGCCCCTGCCAGACCACAGCATCTGCGAACGTTCCAACACAGGAAGTGGAACCAGTACGAGTGTGCCGTTCCCCAGCTGCACACTGGCTGGCCCGCAGGGAGCAGAGAGCCCGGCGGAATCTTCACTGAACAGAGGACACGATTTACCGAGCGCAGAAATTACACAGAGCCAATGCAGAGAAGTGAATATGCATCTCTCTCTGTGACTGCTCGATCTACAGGCACTACCAAGCACCTTGCGCTGAATACTGAAGTACAAGAAGTTTGTTTTCTCTCTCAGCGTTGAGCCTGTCGAGACTGTGCTGAACCCAGGCACTGCAAAGACCCAGTCGATCATCAGTCAGTCACTTTTTACAGAATATTGTGCACTTTCCGAAAGAGCTGCCTGAAGGATCTTCACACGCTGCAGGTGAAGTTTATAAGAATTGCATCCTTCCAGGAGTTTGATAAGTGGTTGTTTTTTTAAAAGCGGGTTTCCAGGTACCTGGATGAAGTACCTCATGTATGGAACAAGTTATGTTTGGAGTGTTTAGTGTGCCACCCCCCCCCCCCCCCCCCCCCATTTTGGGGGGCAACTGAACGTGAACTTCACTGCACAATGCCAGCCTCTCCAATGTAAGGGTAGATATTCCTGAAAGGGCCAGATATGGTGTGAGGATAAGACTGAGGAGCAGTTAAGAGGCCGCATAAACTGACATGGTTTTATAAGGATTCCTGGGCACCGGTCTGCTTGCTGATCAAAGAACAAAGCCAGGGAGTAATTGCAGATTAACTTGAAGGCTTCATTTGTGACAGCAGATGAAGCGAAGCATCTGCCAGAGATCGGTTACCGATGCGATTCCATTTTGTCATCTCTTCTCTCGCTGACTTTGTCGCCCTTTGATACTACTGACATAAACCTGTCTCCTACGCTGAAAGATTCAGCTGTGGTTCAGCATGTCTCACCCCTACAGCTTGGCAACCGATTCTTTAAGTTTTGCTCAGGACAGGTTTAAACACAGCAAAACGACTGGCGGGCACAGGCAGACTGACAGGCCGGCTAACTTGTGCTGGAGGTGAATACTAAGAGAATTACTGTAACAACACTCGCCTCAGTGCTCTAATCATGTGCACACATGTGTTGGATTCACACTCTGCTCTGTGCTAGCTTTTTGCATCCCTTTTCATAAAGTTACTAACATTCAAAAAGGCGTGCATTTAATAAATGTGAATTTACAGGAAATTACACCAAGCACGCCTAGGCACCAGGCTGTGCAAGATGCCCTCCCCTCTCCTTCTCCCTCTCTCCTTTCTTTCTGTTTTCCTTCCTTTTTCTCTGGCTCAGTTTCCCCCAGTGCTGCTGTTGTAATGGGGTTTACAGATGATCACCCAGGCCTGCCTGCCTTCTGTATGACAATAGCTGGTAGTGTTCTGCGTCCCCAGACGCCCGTATCCGTCTCCCAGGTTTACCGTTGAATGGTCGCGTTCCCCTGACACGTCCTGGCACTTACTGTGATGAATGTGAGTTCAGTGTTGTGTGCATATTTCTGCTCTTGACACATGATATTTGAAACAGACAGCTGCTGCGGGAGAACGTAGTCACAATTATGCTAGGCTCTGCTGCCAATTGTGTGCTTGGTAGAACTTGAGTCACGTTGCATTCTTATTGACAATGCAGCAGCACTGAGCATGACGACCAGCGCTGTTGGTGTTCATTTCTGTGCTTATTGCAGAATTACTCTTTATTTTTGCTCCTTTGAAAATGGCATAATGCTGTTATCCCAGCTCTTTGCCCTCTTCCTAGGCAGTCACGATGCCATTACATACAAAAGGAGCTTGTTTTGCTTTGAGTTGGCACTCGTTCACTCTGCAGGTCTAAACACACAGCAGAGAATCTCACTGCGGGTACATTTCAGAATGATCTTATTTATCTGTGAATTGTGCAACCTTTATTTGTATAGAATTTTCTACCGGTACAGTAAAAAGTGATTCACAAAATAAAAAATAAACTGTACAAGAAATTTTACAATAATGATGAGAATTATACAGAGAGATAGTGAACAGGACTGTACACTGTAGACTGTATTTTCTTTCTTACACTTATTTCCTCCTGGAAGCTATAGATTCTATGTGAAGACATGACAAAGCGTAACTACCCAGTTGGGTGCTTTTCCCTTCACTGCGTCCCTGCGCCAAGGTCATGAGTTATTCACAAGGTACTCGCTGTGGCCGCCCTTCGCATCTGAGAGCGGGGAAGGAGGCATTGGAAGAAAGGCCGCATGTAGGACAGACCTCCATGTTTAATTAATCGACCCAACATGCTGGATTCCATCTCTGCCGCGGTGCCCCCCTGTGGTGGCCCAGGCACACTCTGAGCTTCCGCTGTTTCACCTTTGGGCATTGCGTGATCACAGATACATTTCCCTTTCGTATGAGGGTCACATTCACTCAAATTTTTCAGTGAGTTTTTAATTAAAATCTAACATACACCAGATGATTCCTGTAGCCCGCTGCCACGCTACCATGGTCAGAGAATTCCTCCAAATCTAGAAAAAAAAGGGTCCCTTATCAAAAAATAAAAGTTCTCAGCTGGCCATTTCAAGAGCCATGCTTCAGTCCATTTGAAAATTTCAGGTTCAAACTCAGGACAAAATTTCAGAGATAAAACCTCTGAAAAGTATATCTGAAATACCTACAGCAATTTTGTCTGAAGGACTGGTTAAAAAAAACCCTCAGAAGTGTGAGAACCTTATAAAACACTATAGGAAGTGTCTTGTCAGTACACTCCATGCCATATGAGGATTTACAAAACACTAAGTACAGGGGTGTGAATAAACATGATTTTGTGAGCAGGACCCTTATTTTACGCAATTAAACTCCAACGCCTACATTTTTCTTGTTATGTTATATCTTGCACTGTTTTTCTGTGCTGCATTGATGCATGAGAGGTCCTTTGCCCAGAGCCCTGTATTAAGCAGAATGTGACCTGGTCTTTTCTTCTGTTTGATAGCTGTGCGCTGTGGACAGGTGATGAGTGGAAGCACAGCCGAGCTGTCCTCTGGGTGCGCTCTGTGTACCTGGCCATAGGAGCCTCGTCACCGTAACAGCCACAACAGCGTGTGACCGGCCTCGGTGACAGATCTCACCTGGGAGGTTAGGGAGTTACCAATAGCAGTAACACTGCAGAGAAGAAGGAGTGTTGAGAGGACAAAGAGAATGGAAACAAGAAGGAGGGAGGAGACTGGCAGAGAGAGCAATGCGGAGAGACAGGAGAGATGACATTGAGAGAAGAATAAAGGACAGAGAGCGAGAGACAGACTCAGGAGACTGAGATAAGTGGAAGTGCAGGGATAAGCAGGGACTGCAGCGGGGAGTCACTGGCAGTAAGAGGAGGGGGAACTGCATAGCAATACTTCATCGCATTGGCTGCTAAAATTAAACATCTTGCTGATGATTTTCCTTTTCTTAAATTTTCCTTTCCTATTGCTTTGTTGCAATAAAGCATTTGTGACGGCAGAAAAAGCATTTGTGTCTGTATGTCTGTGCCTGGATCTGTGTGTCAGTTGCACAGATTCTGATGAATCTGGCTTGTGTCCCATTGAGCATCTCTGAACCCACGCTGTGATGTCAGTATCATGTTATGTGGAGGCCTGGAGGGGCTGTAGGCTTGGAGCTGCATTAGCTGGAATGGCATCCAAGTCAGCTAGACTGGCAGCTGTTTCTTCATCGAGGGAGCAGGGCTGCCAGTGTAGTTGATGTGCGCATCATTAATTGAGACACCACAAATGTATGGTATGGAGCGTTTGACCACTCAAAAAATGTTCCTGAGGATCCCATGGCCCAATCAGTGCACGGGAGGCTGCCGCCCAGAAATCCCAGGCAATGAAGCTGTTACAGCACCTTTCTCTCAGCTCGCCAATTAGGTAGTGAAACATGTCTGCCAACAGTTACTGTCTGACTCAGAACATTGCCTGGAGGTCTAGTCGTTTAGAGGTTTAGAGGTGTGTGCGTGGGTGCGCTAATGAAACAATGAATAGGAAAATTAGAAAATGACTGGTCTATTTTGCATTATTATGACACGTAAAAACAAAAGTCGAGTTGTTTTTCCCATATTTTATGTTTTGCAATACTCAGAAATGGACAAGATTGTCAGGGTAGTTAATAAGAACATAACAATAATATAATAATGATGTAGTAATATTTCTTAATATATAATATTACAAAATACATAGTCTTATCTAGTTTGCAGACTTAAAGTGTTTGGGAATATTGATGAAAATGTAAAAGCTACACTCTTGTTAGTTGTTTAGAGTGTAGTTCAGTTGCTGTTTCAATTGAAATAAAAACCTTCTCTGGACTCCAAGTTGTGAAATGTTGTTGGGCACAATGTTTCAAAGTTGTGCATAATGTTTAAAGTGAAGCCAATAGCTACATCAGTAGCTAACCGCCTGCAGTTTGCAATAAATAGGCTACAGGAGCAAAAGTTTTTTTCTCCTTTAGCCTATTAGGGATGTATAAAAAAGGTCTGTTGTGTACTAAAAACCAATATAAAAATGGGATAACACCCCTAAATTCAGTTTATGTGTAATATTTTAAAATTGAAAATGGGAAAGCATGGTTTTTGCATTTTACTGTCTGAACAGAAACGTTTCTAAATAAAATCTGTTTGTGGTGCAGTAAAGACAAAGGAATGGCGGTGCACATACCCAGTAGGCGCGTTGGCATTCAGGCATGGTGAGTGAGATTACGGCTGGAGTGCTCCTCCTGAGTGCACTGTGGTGCACTGGCAGTGGGGCGCTGGTAAAGGTGCTCTGTGACAGCCGGTATATAGTGAGGATGTGGGTGTTGATGAGGTGCTGTGTTTATCACGGATGTGCAGTGGTTGAAATCAATTTTCATCACTCTGTTATCTGATACAGTCACATTTTCCTGCCTTTCGTTATGAGATGCCCCTCTGAGGCCAAGCACAGTCCTCTTCAGAGACCACCTTGGGAGACATACATTGACAGACTAAAACGGTTGCGATTGTAGTACCAACAAGCATGCGGCATGTTTGGAAGCTGAGTGTTCCATTCTAATCGCAGTTGATGTGACAGGTGAAACAGGAAACTGTCGCCTATTGCTTTTGAATGAAAAGGTTACTTGAGTACTCTCTCCATTACTTCAAAACAAGATTGTTGGCTTTAAATGAGTCTGCTGATCTGATGGTGTGAGATGGACTTGGGCAGACACTCCTGTCTTTTCAAGCACCAAGACCGAGAATTAACAGACTACAACGAGATGCTGTGTGCAGAACCTCAGAGATATGAAATGCTTAGTAGAGGAACTTAATTTCATGGTTGAAGGTTCACGCTTTGGCAGAGAAGGGCAGTGAGTTCGCAAAGCTTAAACGCCTTTGGTGTCAGTGTCAGTAGCTGATTAAACAGAGGTACACGTGGACAGGGCTGCTGTCGGTAAAAAGATACTGGCTCCAAGTTGATCTGCTTCCCCTGTTGCTTTGAGTGATTCGTTAAAAAAAAATGCTAGATGAGTAAGGCCCAATGTCAAGAGCACTCAAGCTTCATTCAGGTACAAGAGCCTCATTCCTCCAGCAAGTTTTTTTTTTATTTATATTTTTGCATTTTTCTCCTTTTATCGGCTAACCTCCATTAAGCATTTAAGCTTGTATCCACCACAACAACAGCTGCCGAAACCAAGTAGGAGTCTGGGGCGAGGCATGTGCAATTGTCCGATACACATGTACACATACACACACACACCCAACTATTTTTCACACTACAAGTCCCACAGTGCATCAGGAGGCAAACATCGGCCGAGGATTGATGCATCCCTTTAATGCTATCTGAGTATCTAATGGGCACCCAAGCAAGTCCCAGGGTGTCAAGAGCAGAGCAACAAGGGGACCTGGCCGATCTACCCACCACCATCCCTGGCAGATTGAAGCCAATTTGTTCCACTGATATGGACTCCCTGTCATTGTCAACGAGTGGCACGGCCCATTTTGAATAGCGCCATAGTGCACATATAGTGCTTGAAACAAGTGCTTTTGCTGTCTGAGCCGCAGTAGTACATTAGTAAATTTCTTGGCATGTCAAACTATGCACCCAATTTTTCCTATAAATAAGCAAGAAGAAACCCAGTGACTTTTTAAGTGAGGTACAAATTAAATTCTGGTAGCTAATCGTGGATGAAACCTGATGGTTGAGCCTCCTGTGTTTTCTGAGATTATTGCAGTTAGCTAGCGTGCAAGGTAGTAACTTAGAGAAATTTTAGGTTGTATGTAACTAGTGTATAAGATCATCAAGCGGTTCATTAAGGCAGGTCAGTAATCTGCCACATGTGATTTTAGCTTTGATAGAATCAGCATTCCTCTTTCAAGTCATGCATTGAAGGTAATAAACACTGTCGTCAGATCAGCTTTGTTGTTCATTTTCTTATTATGAAAGGAATAGAGTAAGTGGAGAAGTCTGATCAGGGTCCACTGCATAGGGCCTCTCCCTCTGCTTTGCACAGGCTTTTTTATCTTCGATCACACGCATGCTTAAGAGTAATACAAATCATATGCAACAGTACTTTATTTATCAAAAGAATGTCTAGGCAAGCTGCCTAGTGTTTAGTCTGATACACTAACCAAATAAATGTGAGTTATACAGCACTGACACAGTCTAGGAAAAAACAGCCTTCATGTTTTGAATTTGTAGTAATTTTACATTCCACACAACAATACCCTGTTCCAAAAGCTCAGACTGGCATACCCAGGCATTTTGGCCTTTGTAAAAAATAACATAATAAATGTTAGCAGGCCTACAGACACAGAGCGCACCTTTGATGTGTGTCAACAAGGCAGCAAAGAAAAAGTGTGTCATGAATGCTCTCCTTGTTGCGGAGCCCTCCTGGAGCTGCCCCGCGCTCTGTGAGGGCCGGGTTAATGGCCGCAGCGCACCTTATGGACACAGTCAGAGCGGATGTGTGAGCCATACGGCCTCACACCAGGCAGGCTTCGACAGCACGTTGGCAGCAGCGGGCTGAGTCACCCAGAGAAAGGGCCCTTTATAGTCTGCAGCAGAGCAGCGCGGGATCTGATTGGTCGGCCCGTGCAGAGCGCTATGAGCAGGGCTCGGGGCTGACAGAGTCAATAGCCTCCAGTGTGCGGTGGTCCTCCGTACTCGGTGCCGTCTGAAGAATGCGTTCGCTCTCGCCCTTGCTCCCGCTGCTGCTGCTGCTCGGTGGTGAGTCTCTTGCCTTTCCCTTGTGCCACATTACTTTCAGGGGTGGTAAGTCTCTTGCCTTCATGCTTTGCCATGTTACATTAGAGCTCACCTGCTTTTTCTTCATCCTTGACTGTTTTCACTTTGAAGCAAGGGATGGAAATAATTTTCTGCATGCTGTTCCTTGCCCGCTTTATATGGTTTTAATTTTCCTGAACTGTTTTGTGAGTGTCTGTGTGTGTGTGTCTGTGTGTGTGTGGGTGTCTGTGTCTGTGTGGTGTGAGTAGGAATGAATAGAAATATCTTTTGTAATAACTAATAAAGAATTGGATGGAAAGATGTACTAATGAGTTCTGTAAATTGTTTCCAACTATCTGAGTCACTTTACTGTAAAAACGATTAAAAAGACAGCGTACAAGTATGGAAGTCCATCGTTTTAATTTGATTTTTTTTACTGTTTGCGGTGCTTTGGAAATATTTACGGAACAGATTTGAAGTTAACAATGCATAGGAAATTGAGAAAGAATGAGAGCATGAGTGTGTCTTACAAGCATGATCTCACCTTCCCTGTATACTCCTGATGGTTTCCTGGAAAGGACCACTGGTACCCAGGTCTCTGTTGGTTGCCTAGTATTCATTGTATTGGCCAGAAGTAGGTGTGTTTATGGAACTGACAAAAGAGGCAAGAAAAGTTGCCTGGCGCAGTGGCAGGTAAATTGTTCAACCCTCTGCAAATAGAACTTCTGAAGTAAACCGTGAACAGCTAGCTGCAGACATCATCTGCTGCGTGGGAGAGCTAGGCAGCACTTCGATTTTTGTTTTACTCAAACTGAAGTCTCTCTGCACTTGCTAGCTAGTTAGCTACATGTGAACCAAAATGGCAAAACACTGGAAAAGAGAAGTCCTCATTTTCTAAAGCTGTGGAGCACAAAAATGCACACTAAAACTGTCAAATTGGACTGTCTTCCACTTTACTAGCTAGCTGCTAGCTAGTGATCAGGTGCTAGGTTTTAGCTAGCTAGAGAGCAGCTGTCCTGGATGCTGACCAGAGTAAAGGTGGAAAGGGTAGATGTGTGACGCCCTTTTGAAGCTAACTGCTCATGAGCATGCGGTAATGTGTACTGCACACAGTTAATGAAAAATATGTACCGAGCTGGTCTCACAGTTTAATCAGACCTGTGGGAACAGCTCAGTATACACTCAGACCTGTGAGACCAGATCTTTTGCACAGACCAGCAGGGACTCAAGGGATAAACCTTAACTTCATCCTTAACAGAGGGACAGGCAGCATATACTCTCAATGGTTCAAAAGCAGTTGCAGTACCGAACAGTTTTGTTTTTTCTTGCTGCTGTGTAGATTCATTTTGCTGGTGCTCAGTGCATCAAATCCCCCAAGCAAGGACCCTCAACCCCACAAGCCCATTACCCTCTTCAACGGGAGCATGACACACTCGTGAGATCCCCCTCCCACTCCCCACAAGTGTTTCCCAAAAACCTAACAACCTGGGGCATTGTCAATTCAGCAACAGTGTTGACTTTGTGAGTGCAATGAGTACTGGAGGGAGCAACACGTTGCCAAGGGACGGTTGAGGGTTTTGGAGAAGTTTTTCTGTCCTCTTTTTTCCCCCCGATGAGAGAAACATCTAGGTCTTTCAAATTGCAAAGAGCTGTAATGTTTGCCTTCCCAAGCTCCCCACAAGCACTTTAAAGAATCAGAAGAATACTTTTTAGTGGATGAGAGCCCACGGTTCACCATCTTCCCAGGATTCCCTTCACTGCGACCAGAATGGTTCCCACACCTCTCTCACATTAAGATGGTCGCCCGACGATTCTCTCACTGACATTCAGTGTCCGCAACAAAACGTTCTTGACGGGTGTGTGCATGCGTGTGTGTGGATGCATTTGAACTTCTTTTCTTCCTCCGTGGAAGAAAAAAATCGCTTTGACGTAGGTGAGCCTCTATTACCAGTGAGTGTCACTCGTTCTCTATCTTTTCTTCCAGTGCACCTCATTCCCACCACTCCAGTGAGAGATGAGAAGTCACCTGGCAAGAGCAGGAAGAGGGTGAACCCTGTCCCGCACACAGAGCCCCCCGAGCCGGACCCCATATACGAAGCGTATGCTTACTGCAATATTCCCAACAGGACAGAGCAGGGCTGGGAGGGTAAGTATCTGCATCTCTGCACGGAACAGGAAACCAAGTCCCCAACACTTTTGGGTCACAATTTCTGCTCTCCTTTTATTGTTTATCCACTATTATATTACAGTACATTGTACAGATAAAAGTCTTTATGCGTTATACAAGCTGAAATAGTCTATGAAGGAATCACCTTCACCTGTAATGAGAAGAGCCAGTAATGACAGTGATTGATTGGCAGTCAGTAATATGTATGCAGTTGTTAGTAAAAGTCCCGGACACCAAAACATCGAAGCAGATTCGATGTCCGTAGAAAAAGACAGGAAGGTTTATTTGCACAGCTGCCGGCCGTGGGAACATCAGCATTGAGCAGAAGTTCGACAGGTATAGCATTTAGTTCATTTTTTTACAGTTAATAGCAGGCACATTTACATATGAGTTATGATGACCAGCGGGGGTACTGTTTCTGATTGGTTTTGCGGAGCTGTGCATAGCTAAACAGCTCCCTCTCTAATTGGGTATTTCCTGAGCCCTGTAACCTAATTGGCTCCGTAGGGTTCACAAGAGGCGCCGTTTGGCTCTGGTCAGATGTAGCGGCATCGCTTTGTATTCGAATACACATCGCTTGTCTCCAGCGTTTGTATTCGAATACACATCGCGTGTCTCCGGATCAAACGCCATGTCGTTCCACAAAACTGTCTCCCAACACAGTGTTGTCAGTGACTGTAGTAATGAATCTATGCATGTGTGATATAATGATCCTCAACTTCCACCATCTTAACAATAGCGGATAAATTCTGCCAGTTTAATTCAATTCTTTGTGTTTTCTATGGATGAGGAATGTGTATGATAGAAGCCAGCCATAGGCTGATCAGCCACATTCATGTAATTAGCAATGGTTCAATGCAGGTGTATAGCTGCTGAAGGCATTTTTTTGTGTGGCTTTGCTCCACGTTGCAGACTACTGAGCAGGTGTGAATTGGCATCAGGTATGGTAACACACTGAGAGAGGTAGTATGCTTCAAAGTTCCTGGATGTCATACTACATTCACCCAAAAAGCAGGATACAGTGGCTGTATAGCATCCAGGAAGTGTCACATTTCCTGCCCCAGAATTCATTCATTCATTCATTCAAATTGCTGGGAGGAGTTCAGAATGGGGAAAAAATTATTGAAAATTTGAACAGTCTGGAGTCTGCATATAAGTGTAAGCTAACAACTAATAGTACTTATCATGTACCACTTTTGTTTTTCATGATGTACTGTCACATAAGTTAACTTATGTTGTAATATTTGTCCTCTATTGTCCTCTCTCTTCCTGAAGGCCACTGCCCTGCTGACTACAAGTTGCTGTCAGTCCATGTGATGATTCGTCATGGCGACCGGTACCCACTCTATGCCATCCCCAAGACCAGAAGGCCTGCCATTGACTGCATGCTGGTGCCTGACAGGTGAGTCACCTACCAGCCTGGCACAAGCCAGGGTCCAACTCTGGTATTCAGGTACTGTCAGTGAGAGCTTTGCAGGCTTTGCTGTCATGGTGAAAGCTGAAGCGTTTGAAACAGCAAGGACCGTGTGCTTGTCCTTGGTGTGGCTGGTTTTACTGTCATTATGAAGTCATGGGCTCAGTCCCCAGCCAAGTCATAACGAAGACTAGCAATGGACAGGTGTACTTCACCAAGACTCCCATGGCCGCCTACCTGCATCAGGACTCAGAGTTTGAGATACGCTATGTAGGTACAGTGTCATCCACAGATAGAGTTGTTCATTTTATTTGTTCAACTTTTACGGACAGTAATACATAAATGGCTTTTAACGTGATTTAACAGGAAGTGATGTTTCACAACTTCTCACCCAACCAAAGACAGCTGTAGAAAACAGGAAATACCTCCCCGCGGTGATACTAGTAAAAATCCGGTATTCCTTTGCTATCTCCATACGCTCCATACGTCCGAAGAAGACGGATGTATCCCTCTCTTGTTCCATACATCCGAAGAAGACGGACGTATCCCTCTCTCGTTCCCTGTGTCCGAAGAAGCCGGACGTATCTCTCTCTTTCCCAAATGCCGCACCACGTGGACGGTACACCGACAGCCCAGCCAAAGGCCCTGTCCTGGCTTTGGTTCTCCAAGCTAGCGATGAATTGCTAGCGGAGTTTAATAAAACAAGAGCCGAGTTTCAGTGCCAGAAATGAGAGCAGCGCGAACTTGTTACCAGCCAGGGACAAAGGTGCGACCGGATCCAACTAAACGTGTCTCCCAGAAAGAAACCCTCATCAGCGCCTGAACCGATCCAGACCAAACCAGTCCAGCTCTGTCTCCCCGATGACAGAATCACCAGTGAAACCGCCAGCGAAACCACCCACGGAACCGAAAGATTTGGACCACATTTCAGGAGCTACAGTAGGCTATTAACTCTGGCCATAGGACATTGCATAGCTAAACAACTGACTGTTAGCTACATTTATGAATGTTTGTTCCTGCATGTCATTCAGATCATTACAAGGAATGTAGCTAGCTATGTTTTGTTGATCCTAGCTAGTTTGTCACACACTATTCACCACGCAGCGTTAGTTAAGATACCACACAGAGAAATAGGGTCTTTGCATGTGTATCCTCTTGCTAACCCCCAGTACCTTCTTTTAATCCGCACCAAATAACCCCACGGTTATCAATCGTCTGAACATTTCCTGTACCAGACAGACGTTATGATCGCTAACACATGCACATAGGCAACTCAAACTTACCGCCACACGCATGTTCCTTTGTTCTCTTTGAACACGTGTTCAGCGAGCACACACACGTCTCAGAACAAAGGAACACACACCCTATGACACGCTCACACACACTAGCGCAAGACATTCGCTCAAACCTACATATAAGCGTAAATGCATACATATGCTTCACTTATTGTACGCACAGTGTATTCAGAAAGTATTCAGACCCCTTCACATTTTTCACATCTTCTTGTTGCAGCCTTATGCTGAAATTGTTTAAATTCATTTTTTCCTCAGCAATCTACACTCAATACCTAATAATGACAAAGCAAAAACAGGATTTTAGAATTTTTTTGCAAATTTATTAAAAATAAAAAAGTGAAATATCACATTGACATAAGTATTCAGACCCTAAACTCAGTACTTAGTTGAAGCACCTTTGGCAGTGATTACAGCCTCGAGTCTTCTTGGATATGGTGCAACAAGGTTTACACACCTGGATTTGGGGATTTTCTGCCATTCTTCTCTGCAGATCCTCTCAACCTCTCAGGTTGGATGGGGACCCTCGGTAGACAGCCATTTTCAGGTCTCTCCAGAGATGTTCAATTGGGTTCAAGTCCAGGCTCTGGCTGGGCCACTCAAGGACATTCACAGAGTTGTCCCTAAGCCACTCATGTGTTATCTTGGCTGTGTGCTTAGGGTCATTGTCCTGTTGGAAGGTCCACCTTCAGCCTTGTATGAGGTCCTGCGTGCTCTGGAGCAGGTTTTCAAGTTTTCTCTGTAATTTGCCCTGTTCAGCTTTCCCTCAACCCTGACCAGTTTCCCAGTCCCCGCCGCTGAAAAGCACCCCCATAACTGGATGCTGCCACCACCATGCTTCACTGTTGGGATGGTATTGCGCAGGTGATGAGCAGTGCCTGGTTTCCTCCAGACATGACGCTTTGAACTGAGGCTAAGAGACCAGAGAATCTTGTTTCTCACAGTCTGAGAGTCCTTTAGGTGCTTTTTTGCAAACTCCCAAGTGGGCTTTCATGTACCTTTACAGAGGAGAGGCTTCCGTCTGGCCACTCTGCCATAAGACCCAGAACGGTGGAGTGTTGCAGTGATGGTTGTCCTTCTGGAAGTTTCTTCCATTCTACACAGGATCTCTGCAGCTCAGCCAGAGTGACCATCAGGTTCTTGGTCTTGGAACCGTCAATGCAGCAGAAATTTTTGTGTGGCCTTCCCCAGATCTGTGCCTCGACACAATCCTGTCTCTGAGCTCTGCAGGCAGTTCCTTCGACCTCATGGCTTGGTTTTTGCTCCGATATGCATTGTCAGCTGAGAGACCTTAGAAAGACAGGTGTGTGCCTTTCCAAATCATGTCCAATCAATGGAATTTACCACAGGTAGACTCCAATCAAGGTGTAGTAACATCTTGAAGATGATCAAGAGAAATGGGATGCACCTGAGCTAAATTTCAAGTGTCATAGCAAAGGGTCTGAATACTTATGTCAATGTGATATTTCAGTTTGTTTCTTATTTTCAATAAATTTACAAAAATTTCTAAAATTCTGCTTTCACTTTGTCATTATGGGCTATTTAGTGTAGACTGAGGGAAAAAATGAATTAAAATGATTTTAGCATAAGGCTACAACATACCAAAATGTGAAAAAAGTGAAGGGGTCTGAATACTTTCTGAATGCACTGTAAATGTATTGATTCGTGCATTACTACTTTGATGTTATATCTCAATTAATGCATTATTTGTCCAAGGTTGTCTGTTGTAATGTTACACGTGGAATGAATATCACCAACCTCTGCTGATGAGAATTCTAAAATAACTTCACCTCTTAGTTGGGTCATCAGTGTTATTTGTTTAGTTAGCTAAATAGATAGTATTGTGATTTGATTAAGATTAACTATTGATGTGGTAATTTTGATTATGATTATTAATTTAATTATTAATTGAAGTTCCAAATTAATAGTTTAGTATATTTTATGAGACTGATATACAAAACGAAATTGAGACTGATCTTTTATTTCAACCGCTATGGGTAGACTAGACGCCATATTCTGTATGGTGCCTCCATGTGTTTAATTTAATTATTCCTACCTAATTGGTGCCTCATGTAAGGATATTCCTTACATGTAAGTGGTGCCCCCCTCTAATCATAGGCATTGTCCCAACAGCTCTGACCATGTGAGCCTGCAGTATTGCTGATTCTTATGCCACATTCTTGAACATAATCTTTGTTCTGAACTGTAGTCGCTTTGGAAGAAAGCACTGTCTTTTACTGTGCCAAATTTAGGAGCGCATAAAGAACTTTAGGGGTGCAGTGAAAATTTATGAAATAATGTGTTTTTTGTTAATAAAGGGATACAAGGAGACATTTGCAAGCAAAATGATTTAATTTATTTGAATACAAAAAGTACACTAGGTTTTTAATTATTTCTGCTTCAAACTGTATTTATTCAATAATTATGTAATTATTTATACTTAAAACTGTATAACCAGTATGAACGGTATGAACACCTCTATAATAAAGTAGTTCTTCTTGGTTCTAAATGCCAAAAAAAGTCTGCTCAGTCTGTTTAGATACAAAGGATATCACTGGTCCAGCAGCTTTTGTAAGCAGGTGGTCTGGCCCACTTTGAGCTCAGCGGTCCACAGCAGGACTGGGATCAAATTGCTCTACTGAAGGCCTCTCCAAGCTGATCCACATCAAGTCTTCAGTTGTGGACACTCCAAAGCAGCTTCTTGTTGAATTCTTGATGCGGTTCTGGTGACGTTCACTTCACAGTTATTTACACGTTACTTCAGCGATCACATGGCGATACTAGAAGTAGCTTACGATGATTACCAGGAAGGTTTTGTATTTCTGAGGATATTCCTTATGATTCAAAGAAAACCAGTTAGAAACTCAATTCGCCGAGGTCTGTAGTTTTTCTTGGCTGGTTAAAAAATTGTTGGTAAAAAATAGAGGCTGCTTGGACTGAATTTTGTAATACTTTTTATTCGCACACATGCTCATAAATGCATTTTACAGTTTGCACACATCTATTTTTAGTCACAACTGCGAGTGAAACGCTCACACTGTCGAGCCCTGGTTGAGAAGGACACATTGGGAGACATAATTGCAGTCTGAAGTAGGTCCTTAATGACTCTAATGAAGACTTTATGTGGTGAGACAGGGCCTAAAACCCAACTGAAAAGTTTAATACGTATTTTTAGAATTAAGCTGTTGAGCTGGAATTCTCTCCAGGATTTTTGGCAGGGAGAGGAGGTTTGAAGTAGGCCTATAGTTCTCCAGTCTGTATGTATCCAAATTAGGTTTCTTGAGGAGGGGCTTGATAACAGCTAGTTCAAAGAATTTTGGAACAAATCCTGACAACAAAGACAAATTGGTAATACCCACTCATCAAGTGCAAAGCCAAGTTCTTTTACAAGCTTTGTAGCTATTGTATCTAATAGACAAGCTGATGGTTTAGAGGACATGATCAATTTAGTCATTATGCTGTCCTGCCAGGCTAAAAAGAAAACTTGGAGATTAGACAGGGTTGTTTAAGAGAGCAAGTGTGATTGCACCAAGGTTCCAAGGTTCAGTAGCAAGGTATAAGTTTTTATGGCTGACCTTTTCTCTTTTCATTGCTGTAAGAGTGTCAAGGTTTATAGCAGCTATGAAATGATCAATAGAAGGTTACTGTTCCTTCTTTGTGTGGATTATTTGACAGATTTTTCACAATATAGGGAGTCATGGAGGAATTTAGAGAATGACTAAGGAAATGCTTCTTTTTCATCTCTAATATCCTCAGTCAGAATCTCTGAGGTAATAAGGTGATTAGATAGTATTGGGCTGTGTGGGAGGACAGCAACATCGCTTACACGAATGTCATAAGATGTAACTAAATCTAGGATATGGCTGCAGTAATGTGTAGGCTCTGTGTACACTGTTTACTTGTGTTAGGGTAGGATAGGACTGCCTAAAATAAAAAAAGTAAGTGGTGCTGCTGTTGGTCTTTGCAGCACATGTACAGATGTTATCATTTATCAGATTATTATTAAATGCAGCTGTAGGATAAAAGGATCATTTTTTATCTTAATTCCTGGATTTAAGGCTGACATGTTGCTTGATGGCAGAAGAGAACCTTTCCATCTGGGTTGGATTTCATCTTTGTTATGAATCCAGGCATCATAGTGAAAGAGCCACAATTCTTAATATCTTTTTATTTATTTATGTATTTATTTTTTTGCTTTTTACCATGTTTCAAGGCAGCAATGCAGAGATAGAAGCCTGTGCTATGTCTGTTCTCCTGTGTAGATACTGTAAGGTTCTGTGCTGTATCTTAATCAATGATGACATCCTGGTTGAGCATGCATTTATTGAAAATACTGGATTTAAGCAATACATTACCATTTAATGCTGTAATAGTCTTAGAGAAATCAAACTCTAATAAAGGTATACAGCAATACAGGGGCAGGTGATGCATCAGGTGAGAAATACATCAGTAATACACTTATACAGCAATGCAGGGGCATGTGAATGATTAAATATTAATACACGTTACCCCTATGGTTTGTTGTTTTACATCACATAGCTTGGATGTTGCTTGCATTGTGTGGCTGTAAGTTCACCTCATAAAATAATGTGAGTGTGGTGCTTTTAATGATAATTTTTAGTCAATGTTTTTGCTTGAATTTTAACAAATATGTATTTTAGCACAGTTTTCAGCTTTCTGCCTGCTCTAATAATGGTTGTTCTGTACATGGTGTTACTGTTCTTGATAGCTTAAATGTGATTCACCATATTAACCTTATAAATCACTCTGGTAAGATCATCTGGTAAATAAATAAATATGTCAGTAATTCACGTGTATAGAAATATAGGGGCATGTGGATGATAAATACAGTAAATCAGTAATACATGCAGATGATACTATGCTGTTGTGTTCCCTTGGCCTTAATATATTAAATGGTAATCCTAATCATTTATACATAGTCTGATCCTATCCCTTAATGCTTCCCCCCTGTCCAGTACGATGGTGTACCACAATATTAAATTCTGAAATAGTATCATTATAAATCAAACAATATGCCATGATATAATGGTATCACACGGCCAGGTTTTAGCTTGAGTCTGTCAAAAAAATGGTGACAAAAAATACTGTGACAGAACTACATAATACAATGTAATAACTTGGGTTCGCCACACACACTGTTAGCTCCTGAAAAGTAGTGACAGCAGTATGATTTGTTACTGCTGCTCAGAAGTGCATTTGACAGGAAAGGGGCCTCTATGCGCTTATACCCAGTGATGAAATTTCCCAGAATGCCCCCATTTGTGACTAATTATACCCCCCACCACCCTCAGAAATCACGTCCATTTGGCTGTGTGGGGGCTGTTTGGTTTAAAAAGAAAGGGGGAGCTTTGGTAAAAAAAAAAGGCACCAATCTGAAGGTAGTGAGGAAAAAGCATCCTGACTGTTCTCATTAGTAACAAACGCAGGTGACCTGTTTGGCTATAATTTCCAGTGATGGCGTTACGGGGAGGGAGAGTGGTACCATCTGGAATTCGCATCACAATTAGTATTTGGCTTTCAGAAATGCACAAAAGTGAGGTGTCACTCTCCAGCCTGTGTTCAGTGCCAGCTGGCTCGGGGGAGAGAAGTGCAGTGAGCACGTGCATGTTTAAATGCAGGCGTGTGTTTGCATGCTCGTGTGTATGTACGCGTGTGCTGCGGTGCGCGGTGGGGGAACTTGCATGTCTGAACTCATGTAAAAAGACAAAATAAGGTAAAAACGCGTTTCTGCTTCAGACTGCCTCCGCGCACACGCTGGTGGTGTGTTCCTGTCAGAAACACGGGATAGGCCAGCTCTGGCTCCACTGGGCTGTGAGAGGCCCACAGCTACCCTACCGCACTGCAGATCACAGCACACGCTCCAGATGTTTTGGGCTGCCGAGCCAGCTGATCCAGATGTGAGGAAGGAAGCTCACCTGTCAGGCTTGCTAACCCCCCCACCTCCCCGGCAGCAGAGCAGCGGACAGAGTGCTGAGCTCAAAGGCTGGCTGTGGGTTTACACTTCATACATGGCAGTTTTGACCTTCAGCAGTCTTCAGCTGAATTGATTTCGTGAAGCTGGACCTGAAACATTTATGGTTAGGATTAGGGTTAGAGAGAAGAATACATTTTTAATTCTGTATTGCAGGGGTGTCAGTATTTACTGAGAACTGTATCCCTGGAGTCTGACCTGAATTAGCCCCTGAATGGCTGGGTAAATATTGCTATATCTTGGCTATATTTCACACAATATTGTGAACTCCCAGCAGTACAGTGAGGCCCACATAGAGATTTGTGACACCTACAGATTATCAAGCCCCAAAATTACAGTAAGTGTAATTTGGTACTGCATGATGTAATTTTAACCCTCCAGTCAGGACAGTGGAACCATGATGACTAGAGATGGAAAATGCTGAAATGTCACCTTGAAACTAACCATTTTCCATCATCATCGTTTTTTTTCACTTTGCAACAATTCAGCAATTTACTAACTGAATAATCTGCATCCATGAGCACCATTTCCATAGAACAGGTTGAGAGAAATTGCCAGGTTTCATGGTTTAAAAGTAAAGAGTTTTTCCTACCACTGAAACTGAGGGGAGCAAGGTTGTGGGTCTGTGGTGGCAGGATGACTACAGGACACTGATACCATGCTGTATTAAGCTGTGACATGTCCTTACACTGGCCTTAGGCTGGAGTCAGACTGATGTCGTTGTGTGTTGTGTGGTGGTTTTAATGTACCAGCGAACCATAACCATTGCACGTCAATGTCCCAGCAAATAAAAATGCTTTCTTGCGAGAACATAATATTTTACATTTTATCAGTCTTTAAACATGTTAATACGTTTGTCTCAATCATCCTCCAGAATGAAAGAAATGTTGATCCAGGCAGGTGTCAGATATTTTCTAAAGCTTTTGAACATTGGTCAAATGTTTCTTGTGCCTCTCCACTTGTAGCACGAGACATCCCCCTAGTGGTGATTATCATTCACTACACCCAGGGCAACTGCGTGTGCCATACGCGAAGGGAAATTTAATAGGCAAAATCAGCTTTGCCCCATATCACAAAATATATCAAAAGCAGTCTATAATCTGGCAATATCACCAGGCTTTTAAAGGCACTTTGCATTATGACACACATTCAGGTCCATTGGAATATTACTGTAGTAAATGGAGTGTTTTGTGGATTGGGTGCAACAGTGTGTTTTTTTTCTACAACAGTGGGGATGTTTGTCTTCTGAGATTTATTACCCCTGTAGCTCTGGCTGCACTGCTCCTGTATGCTGGTGCCACTGCCATTGTGTTGTCTTGACCTGGGATTGCAATGCTGTTCTTCCTGCTTTGTTGGCAGCAGCCAAAAGGTCCCCCTTTGCTGAAGAATTCTGATTCTGTCTATGTAGTGCCTGCATGGAATCAGCTGCAGCTAATTTGCACAGAAACACATGCACAAATGCACCCACGCACACGCTCCTTGGTCAGGGCAAACCAGTGTCACTTAAGGTGAAATCCATTTTAGTATTGTTCACAGCTCATCCCCTGCCTTTATTGGAGGTGTTAATGAACAGGATGTGTCCTTCCCTGCCCACACGCTGCTGTGTGACTGACCCGTTTCGTGTTCTGCATACTTCTTTATAGGAAACCCACACACCCACAGCTGGCCGCCTTCATTACCCACATGTCCCGGGGCCGCTGGGACACCGCCCTGGCCTCCCTGCCCCGTGTGCCCAACCACAGCGTGTGCGAGATGGGAGAGCTCACTCAGACAGGTAACCAGTCACGACTCTGCAATATGGAAGCTGTTTTATTTTTCCTACTATTTTCCTACTATTCCTACTCAGATATGCTGACACTCAGCACAAACCACACTCCCATAGCATGTCACAAAGGTAATTTGGCCAAAAAAACATGTTTTAGGATTTTATGGCATTAAAAGAATGTGAAGTGAAGGTTGTACTGGCAGTGGATAGACATGTGGTATTGAGTCTTTCCATTATTGTATTCGTAATATATGAGGAAGTGTGCATTTACTCTAACATGCGTGTGGTGGATCGATTATCATAGCCACTTCATTAATCTGTCTTGCAATCACTCCTATTGATTTCACACAACCTTGACTGTGTCACTGAATGTAAACTCAACATTACTATGGATAAAATCAAGTAAAGATACACGCATAGTTCTTTGTGGTTTTACGTCAAACTGAATGTCAGTGGTTTAAACTCAAAAAAAGAAGTTCACAGTCAGTATGCAGGACTTCCAGGAATGGTTGAAAATCTTTCCTCAGGAACACCAGAACCTGCATTTACGTTTTGTTGCTTAACAGATGCTCTTATCTAGAGAGACACACAGTATGAGTACAGGATACAATACATTTACATTGTTGACATCAAGTAGACGCTCTTATCCAAAGTGATGTACAAGATATTTACATATAACATCACACTTACATTACTGACACCCGTGTAGATGCTCTTATACAGAACAACTCCAGTCAACCACAAAAGGCACCCAGCAAAATGAAAATAAACTTCATTATTTGTGAAGAATGTAACTTTGTTCAGTTGTTTAAGTTAAAGGGGCCATGTCAACGCTGGCCCTTGCCTGTGCAAAATGTTTTCAGTAGGAAAAGCTCAGGGGTTGTTTTCATCTCTTGACGCTGAACAGTCCAGTTACCAATCCATAAAAAGTAGAATTGACTGCTTATAAAGAGGTCCCAGAGGCTTTCTGCCAGAAGTGCAGCATGCCAACCAGGAAGTCAGGACAGGAACTCGTGAATTGGCTGGGCTGAAGGAAATCATGCTTGGTCGCTGGTGTAAAGCCATTAAGGTCGACCGTCATTTTGAAAAAACAACCGATCCTAAAGAAAGACTTAAAAAAAGAGTATTTCACTGTGTATTAAAATGCGCCTGGATTAACATAAAATTAAGACTCTTGAGGGGTGCAGCTACGTCTGAAGATGACTGTGGGCCAATTCGTTGACACACCTTGGGCAAAGTTGAATCGGTTTCATTCACAAGTAAAATGTGAAAGAAGAGGTCGGAAAGGAGCAGACAAAAATGGTTCTGAGAATAAGCCATCAAGAGCTCAGGCTGCCGGTGCACTATTCCATTGTGAGGAGATGCTCAGTCATTGTTATTAGAAAAACTTCACTATCCAGGACTCCGCTGTTGTCCCCCGATGGTGGAAAGAATTTCCACTCTTAATCCATTCTGCCAAGTCCCTCTCTGTCTTCAAGAAACATCTGAGTGCCTGAAATACTACCCCCTAAAGGATCTTCTCATCTCTCAAAACTGTCTCCTGCTAAACTATACATTTTTTAAATTTTATTTTAATCTACTGGTTTAACACACTTGTTAGCTTTACCATCTAGGTTGTACCTTGCCTGGCCGACCACCGAAACCTGGTCATGTAGTGCTTCTAATATTGTTGACTCCTTATGGTTTTTGCTTGTGTTGTACTCTACCTCACTTGTAAGTCGCTTTGGATAAAAGCATGTGCCAAATGAATAAATGTAAATGTAAATGTAAAAAGGCACATATGATGTCACATTGGTCTGATATCTCGTGCAGCGGAAAATTGTATGTGAAAACACTTTGGTTTTGTTCTCCATTACTTTAACTAGCTTGTAATGAAAGTGAAGCTGTGCTAAAATGTATTGTGACATGCAATTTGTGAGTACTGTGCCAAGAATTATGCCCTTTAGAGAATATATTATTTAATCATCTCTTGTGTCTGTCAAATGTGTTAATCATGCTAATTTATTGCTAGGGCCTACAGTTTTCTCAACCAAGTCACCTGTGGGGCTTTCAGCCTTTAAATCTCGAAACAGTCGGCACAGGCACTTGACTAATTATACAATAATTGGCAGATTATGAGGAGTTCATAGGTGCAAGCAAATAAATAGGCATTTCTTTGAGTGGGCGAGTGCAACAATATCTGCCTGGTTCACTGCATACGGACAGATTGCAGTATATTATTAAATCACACACAAAAGAGGACAATAGACTGGCATTAAAAGTCACTCTGAGATACTATATACATACATATATACACACACACACACATTTTTGTTGTTGGAGAGTTTTACTGCTGTCACAAGTTTTGAAAATGATCTTGTAAGGAATGTACTTGCACCAGTGCTTAATGATAGCGCTTGATAATGTGGAGGAGAGATTCACTGATGGCTTCCAGCAGATCTGTGCTGTACTGCCATATCAGAATGATGTGGAAAATGTCTTTATGTGCCTGTGAGCAGCCTGTCTTTGACTCTGCAGCTCCTTCCAGGGGAAATACAGCTTGTGGCCGTGAAAGCCTGCTCTCTGTCTCCCCCTACAGGTGTCGTGCAGCACCTGCGAAACGGCCACCTCCTGCGCAACACCTACATCAAGCGTCACAAGCTGCTGCCGCCCGATTGGTCAGGCCAGCAGCTGCTGGTGGAGTCGACAGGGAAGAGCCGGACGCTGCAGAGCGGCCTGGCCCTGCTGTACGGCCTGCTGCCGGACTTCGACTGGGCCAAGCTGTCGGTGCGGCACCAGTGGAGCACGCTGTTCTGCGACAGCAGCTGCGACTGCCCCGCCCGCAACCAGTACCTGGAGGAGGAGCAGAAGCGGCAGTACCAGCTGCGCGTGGCCGACACCCAGCTGGACCGCACGTACGCGGCCATGGCGCGGACCGTGGGCGTGCCGCCGCGCCAGCTGCGGGCCGCCAACCCCGTCGACTCGCTGCTCTGCCATCTGTGCCATAGCCTGAGCTTCCCGTGCACGCCGCAGGGCTGCCTCTCGACCCGGCAGTTCGCCGTCATCCGGCGACAGCAGCTGGAGGATGAGCATGACCGGCGGCGGCGGGGGCTGTACCACCGGTACGCGCTCCTGGCGGCGCACCCCTTCCTGAACCGCACGGCGGCGCGCATGCTGCGCGCGGCCGAGGGCCGGCGCTACGGGCTCTTCGCGCTCTCCTCCGCCCACGACGTCACCGTGGCGCCGCTGCTGAGCGCGCTGGGCCTGGCGGGGGCGCGCTTCCCCCGTTTCGCCGCGCGCGTGGTCTTCGAGCTCTGGAGGAGCCCGCCCCCGCCGCGGGGGGTCAAGGACAAGGACGGGGACGGGGACGGCGACAGGGACAGGGACAGGAGGCGGCTCTTTGTGCGCGTCCTCTACGACGGCGAGGACGTCACCTTCCAGACAACCTTCTGCCGCGACCACGACCGCCACTCCCAGCCGCTCTGCCCCTTCAGCAACTTCCTGTCGTTTGTACGCAAGGACATGTTCAGCATCCTCAACGCCACCAGCTACCACGAGGCCTGTCACCGACGGCCTGTTTGATGAAGGAGGAGTGTGTGTGCACATTAGAGAATTGGCTTTATTTGATCCAAACACTTTCACAAACACACTCAAGTGTAGCTGAAGTTTTTTTCTTTTCTAATCCTTTGTTGTTGATAGAAGTGCACCAGTGCACTACGTAAGATGTATTGTAATATATTTAAAAGTATTTGTAAAAGGAAGCCAAACATGCTTCCCTTCCAAACTCCATTCCTTCCAAATCCAGTGGTATTTTTAACTTTGTCATTGTTTTTTTAAATCCGTTACTTTTTTGTAATATAGTAACACTAATAATAATTCTTACATTCTTTGTAAATTACTTTTCACAGAAGAACATTTGAAAAAGACCTTGCTGTATGCTGTATGCGTTGTGGTGTCATGAACCACGGTCCGTGATATTTTTAATCATACTTGCTTCTTGTTTTTAAAAAAAATAGGTTTTAAAAGAGATGCTTCCTCAAGGCAGGTGAGGACACATAGCCACTTTATTCCCAGCTGGAAGCCTTAACTGGAATGTTGCTATAGCTGGTCTGTCAGTGTACTGGATTGGGAGTTTGCACAAATTGCTGGTTTTCTCTTCTGTTCACTACAGCAGCAAAACTTTCTCCTTTTCTGCATGGACTTGTTTTCTATCAAAATGGTGCTCGAAATTGAACCTTGCAGTTTGCCGTTACTGGATTTTTTGCACCCGTCTCCTCAAACCTCTAGCAGAATACTTGAGAACAGCGCAGCACGGCACAGCTGACACTCGTGTTTAGAAGCTATATTTGTAATTGTGATTACACTTGCAATACCAGTTTGGTTGAATCATTCAGGGTGTGGAATGGTGTGATTCAGAGGTGAGAATGTTGTTGCTGTTTGGGAAATTGGATTTCTTTTTTTCACTACAATGTCTATGTACATGCGCTGTAACTCTGTGTAAGAGTACTATGGAGAGCACAGAGAATTCCAATGTATACCTCTTGAGAATTAAAGAAACAAGATTCTCGTGGTTCTGATAACCCTGCTGAAGCAGATGGTCATTATATTGTTTTACAGGTTATAATGAATCCTCAAGTAACATTTTGTCTGGAGAATATAATCACTTGTTAATTTTAAACTCAAACTGTTGGATTGGATTTGGTTAGTCTCACTTTTTACAATGAAAACTTGCTGTATGGAAGTTTACACATAATGGCACATTTTTCAATAAACAAGAAGTGTCTCAATTGTTTTATTTTTCATAAAAGTCTATTTTATTTATTTATTTGTCTTGACTTTTATAGTGTAATACATAAAAATATTACATATTTTGACTGACATAACTAAACGTATATACAGTTGTGTTTTGTTGGTAAATTTCATTATTTTAATTAATTAAGAAAAGTGTAAAATGTAAAGTCTGTAAAAGCACATGCCTGACAGCTCATTTATTCAGAACATATTTTGTGTCTTTTTAAAAACTTTAGACAAAAATATCAGCTGGAATGGCCATCATTGAAGGTGTACTCGCACTCATAAAATGAGCTGGATGCATTGGTTGAGCTAGCTTCAGAGGTGTTTTTTATTGTGGTTGGCCCCAGCTTTGTAGGGTTACTCTGCCCCCTTGTGGTGTGTTCTTTGAAATTCTTCAAGAATGAAAAAGTACAGTGAACATCAGCATGTTTGCCACAAATGTATTATTAAGACTTGTAAACTCACAGTAGCTTATTTTTCAGTGTTTCTTCTGGTCAGTGACATTGAGTACTGTTGTACTAATCCAGTATAGAAGTGCAGATCCATCACCCTGGCTACCAAGAGAGTGGAGATGTGAGATGTGGGTGATGGTTTTTTTTTTTTTTTAATTTTTCAGTTGGTAACTTATCCAATAAGCCAGTAGTACAAAGAGGATAAAAAGGGATCCAGTTTTTTTTCCCTGAGTGTTGGATTTCATGTACCATGTAGATGGAAAGGAGCTACATAGTAATGCTCTATTAACCATTGCTATAACTCAGACGATTGGGCATTACAAATTTAAAAAAGATAAGATAACCTGTCTTGCTCAGAGTCCATCCCTCTTCACCAGGCATATATTATATGAATATATTTCACGTGCCTGCAAACCTTACAGTGTTATATACATACCAGTCAGGCCAGTGATTCAGTGACTTAGAGACACAGGCCTGCTATGTAGGTCTCATCATCTCTGAGAGATGGAGTTAGACTAGAGGAAATTATAGACTGACCTAGCTGTTTGGTAGGCTCTAGTTTGTGTTGATGTCAGTGACTGAGCCACCAGGGAGGCAGCTACACTATATGGACAAAAGTATTCAGATGCCTGACCATTACATTGTAATGACATTGTATTCAAATACATATACTTTAATATGGAGTTGGTCCCCCTTTTTCCGCTATAAAAGCTTCCACTCTTCTTGGAAGGCTTTCCACAAGATTTTGGAGTGTTTCTGTGGGAATTTGTGCCCATTCATTCTGTGGAGTATTTATGAGGTCAGGCATTGATGTTGGACGAGAAGGCCTGACTCGCAATCTCCTTTCCAGTTCATCCCAAAGGTGCCCGATGGGGCTGAGGTCAGGGCTCTGTGCGGGCCAGTCAAGTTCTTCCACACCGAACTCATCAAACCATGTCTTTATAGTCCTTGCTTTGTGCACTGGGTCACAGTCGTATTGGAATAGAAAAGGGCCTTCCCCAAACTGTTGCCACAAAGTTGGAAGCATAGCATTGTCCAAAATGTCTCGGTATGCTGAAGCATTAAGATTGCCCTTCACTGGAGATAAGGGGCCTATCCCAAACCCTGAAAAACAGGTGTGGCCAAATACCTTTGTCCATATAGTGTATGTTAGCTAGAGACTTAGTATTTACATTTACATTTATTCATTTGGCAGACGCTTTTATCCATAGCGACATACAAGTGAGGTACAATACAACACAAGCGAAAAACCATACAGAGCCAACAATATTAGAAGCATTGCATGGCAAAGTTCCAAAGGTTGGCCAGGCGAGGTACAAACTAGCAGGTAAATCTAACGAGTGCTTTAAACCATTAGATGTTTTCATTTTTTGTAATTTTATTTTATAGTTTAGTAGGAGATGCTTTTAGTCATGAGAAGTTCCTTTAGGTAAGAGCAGAAGAGCTGTGTCACAGATGTTTCTTGAAGACAGAGAGGGACTCAGCAGAACAGATGAAGTGTTAAAGTTCATTCCACCATTGGGGGACAATGGTGGAGAAAGTCCTGTATAGCGTTTGGGTGTCTGTCTGTAGAGTTGTCAATCACTACCACTTTTTAAGTAGTTATATTATTGAAGATGGAAAGTCTGTTTGAAAGGGAAAGAGTTTAGTGTGGTTGCAGTGAAGAATTTATTATACAGCTATGCATATTCTGAACCATAGCAAAGCTTAGTTGCTTAGGCTCAGCTGAGACCCTAGGGGACTGGCTACCGGTTGCATGTAGAGCTACCAAAAGAGAATCTTTAATTTCGTAAAGCTTCCAGATGCACCTGTGAAGCTTGGCAACTTTCTCCATCAATACAGTGTTGGGAGGGCAGGTTGGCAGGGCAAATACCACACCTGTACAGTACCAAGATTGAGGCCCTTTATGGAGTTTCTGACAGAAATTACCATAATGACCCTAAGGCTTTATTTTTTTAAAACCATTGAAGGTTGGTGAAGTTGGTGACAGTTTTTGAAAATCAAGTTAATTACCTGGTCAGTTTTGGACTTTTACAGGTCTTTTGGAGGTACAGGAGCATGGTCTGCATTTTGCTGCCTGCCAACATTATTTTATGTTGTAGAGGGACAGCCTCCAGTAGCGCTGATGGGAGCTCTATGCCTTGTGGCCACTCAGTGACATGATCTCCCTGGCCTGTAATCCAGCGTCAGAAAGCATTTGCATGGTCATGCTCCTGATGCAGTGATTTGGATAAACCAAATATGTCCCTGCTTCTTTACAAGTGCGTGACAGCAAATTGACCAGATGGCTCACATTGGCTGTCAGCTGTACTGTACCTCTGACTTGCAGTAATAGCCACTGCTTGGATGTGGGTAGAAAGCTTTACTGACCTAGAACGTCCAGATAGCTATGTGTCTACAATCAAACAAGGTGAATCTACAAAGTACAAATGCACAGCTTTCATTTTTTTTCTTTTTTTGTAGAGTACCCACAATGGTTTGAGTGAAAACTCTAATACAAATCTACTTTAAAAAAAATGAACTCAGTTGATGAGCCCCTGGATATAATGTGCCTGTACAGCTGCATAATCCAAGTATTAATGGTGGTAACTCACTCCGATCACATCACAGGCAAAGAAAAAAAAAATCAATTGCATATTAAAGGCCTAAGTCAGACTGGACACCAGAAGAGCACAGGAGAGACCCAGTGCTGGCAGGGTGACATTATACCACATCAACAACCAGGAGGCATTGGGCCCGATATCATCAGTGTAGCTGCAGCAAACTACCAAAATACGATCCACCATATGTTCATCTGCACAGCCCCTGATAAACCCCTGCCAGCCTCTTGGTGAGCCAAAGCGCAGTCGGCAGCTGCTTGATTATTGATGATTCAATCATCTGTCTAAAGCGTCTGCTCTCTGGAAGCCTGACCTCATGCTGCGTTCTTGGACCTGCTGTCGCTGTAATGCTCAGAGGTGTGTCGGTCATATGAACTGGCTGTAAAACAAATTGTGCCTCCAGTTAAGAGCCCATTTCCAAGCCAAGCACAATGAGAGTCATGGGAACCGGGAAGGAATCTGCCATGTGTGTGGAGATCATGAGATGCCCATTACAGAAGTATGCTCCCTGTCCTTACCATTCAGCCCCTTTCTTTGGGTGTTTTAGTGTATGCCTCAAATGACCCTATAAGGTGCCCAGAGCTGTGTAGTGGACATTTTCAATTGGCCCAGCGCATCTTATCTGTGCAACTTGCTAGGGATTATTCCTTTTCCTTGGAAAATGTGACACAAACTAATGCACAACACCTCTGCTTTCAATCTCTGGTTAGCTTTACTTAAAATAGCTTAAATTTAAATAAACAAATAGGTAGTTAGAATAGTTAGCTTTACATAAATGAATACGTAACTAACCTCACAGCACCCACATGAGCTTGGATATGTGGATACACCGCCATGAAAATGGGTGTCTGCAAACCAAATAACACCTATTAGCTTGTGTCGCCAGCATTTAGAACTTACATCAACTGGTCATAGGTTGAGCTCTCAGTTATGTGAAGGCAGGCACCATCATTTTATCAACAAGGGAAAAAACAATACAGCAGCCAGCCAACCACAATCATGTTAAATCTCACAGCTCCAAAGAGCTTGTCATGTAGTCATGCGATAGCAACAGTTGTTTCTATTAATGCTGCACACACATTGGTAGATAACTGGGGGGACAGTGTCACAAATTGTTTACTGGATGATGGTTTCTACATATACATTTATGCATGCTTCTTTACATCAATGTGCTATTAAGGAGTGCCAGATGGAAAAAAATCCTTTATGATTATTATTATTACCTTTATGATTCATGGAGGTATGACTACCATTATATATTTTTAGCTTATTTGAATATTCAACAATAGAGCCAGTCCTCCTAATCTGAATGTGGTCACATTGTAAACTCAGCTTGCTAACCAGCTAGAGAGCAAATGGTTAACAGTGAATTACTTGTGCTTGCTAATTAGGTAGTGAAAATGAGTGGGCCGCATAGTCACCTCTAAAATCATTTGAAATTTGTTTTTAGTCCAGTGACATCATGTATTTGCTATTGTTTACATATTGTGGAGTATCATAGTCAAAGTTCTCTCACAGCTCATTTGGCAACAAAACTTTTCAAAGTTGGAATCAGAAATGTTTATTTGCCAGGGTACCTCTCCTGGATGCAGCTGAGCCATTTTGTGGGTATTTGACATTGGCGTGTCATCCAACAATGACTGGGAGCCCACAGTGGTGGAACAGATTGGCTTTGATCCACCAAGGATAGTATTGGGGAGGGGTTTCCTCATCTCCCCACCCTCATGCACCCTGCAATTCATCAGACACCTGTGAGCTGCTTGAATGACATCAGTGGAACATCTGTCTTATGAGTGGCTACTTCACAGTGGTGCACTGTGTGACTTGTGGTGCAAAAATAGCTATTGGCTGTGTGTGATTGTATCTGAGGATTGCCTGTTTCAGTGTTCCTGATCAAATGCAGAGGTCATGGTGAGACATGCCTACAGTACAACTGGCAATTCCACAAACAAGCTTATATAAACGAGGAAAAGCATTAAAAAGAAATGTATGTTTTGGCCTGAATTGCTTGCAGTCACATGACTCATAATGTACCTACAAAGAGTCATTACAAACTAAAGAAAAGACAAAAATAATTAATTTATGGAAACAAAGCATTATTTACTAAAAGTAACCCAATGTGGTCTAACAAATTCTAAGGCAGTCTCTTGTGGATGGGAATCTTGAATAGCGGAGCAGGAAGCACACTCTACCCTCAAAGGCAGTGATGGCCAAACCCTCTGATGTAATTTGATGGGAAGCAAGAAGCTCATCTGGGCTCTATATCAGTACAGTGGGTGCACAATCTTTATACCCAGTGCAAAAATTACTCCACATACACCCAATGTGGGCATGCCCAAGACCATGCCAGCCCATGAAGGACTTCTCATGACTATTACATAAGTGGTACTACACACCCGTTTGGACAGAACCATGCTGTAATTATACTGTAGCCTTCTTGTGACAGGACAAACCAGTGGCGTAAAGGTAAAATGTATCTATTTGTAAAGCTTAAAATAAATATACACAAGATCACCTCAAGTGTACTAGATCTCTACCACTCCCCAGCTGATGACCTTATCATGATCACCATGAATGATTTCCATTTTCTCATCTGTAATACCACAGACTAAGGGGATATCTCCCACAGATTTACCATTATCCATTCAAACATCAGGCTGAGTCACCATAGATGCAGAGGGCAATCATTGTAGAGGGCCACCTTGCCAAACAATTGTAAACCATGACAGTGTGACAGTCAATACTGACACTAACTGTTGTTGGTTCTTTTTTGACAAAGCTGCAGACTGTGCACAAGGGAACAAAATAAAAAATGAGATGTTAGTGGGGTCAGTGACCACCTGTAGTACTCAGTCCACCATATGGTGAAGTTAGTCAGTATTGCAAATAGACAAGACTTCTACATGCATGATCTAAACCGTCTCATTGTAACTGTAACTATGAGACCAAGAATCTTATATATTTTATTCTGCTGCTCAAATTAGTAAACCAGATTTTGAGAGTTTGACATTATACTGTACTCTCTCAGCTGACCCATTGTGTGTCTTATGTCCTTCACATCCTCGTCAAATGTCTTTGGTTAGCAAAGGGAACAACACTCATCTCTCAACTCCCATCATGCACCTTCGAAAAATGTCTGAGGCATTCTTCAGGCCAAATGGGATGCACACCCACTCATAAAGCTCCCAGAGTGTAAATTGTGCCTGCATCCACACAGCCTTGATAGTCTTGCAGTTCAGCTCTGTAGACAACACAAAATCATAGGCTACCGTCATAGGCTCATGCCTTTTGCTCGCAAAGCCACAGGTGATGGGTAGGATGACTTCTTTATTCAGCCACTCACCAAAAGGACATATTTTTCACTTCTCTACAAAGGGGATTGGAATGGAGTTGTAAAACTTTTCTAACACTTTTAACTGGCTTGTCATTTGGTTTTAACCCTTGAATTTAGGATGCAGGAGGTAACTCCAATCTCCTGTGCAAAGACATTCGATTCCTCATACAGCACATATCTAACAGAGTAATTCCTGGGGGAATCACATAATTTCTCTCTCGCAAAGAGTATCTGACAGAATATAGTCAGCAGCCTCCTGTACATAGTTAGCCTGTGAACCAATACAGGCATAGCTTGCTTGCTGGCTAAGCATTTTAACTGACACTTAAACTGACTTTTAACTGACATTAAAATTACACTTATAGTGCAATTTTAATTTTCTAGCAAGCTAACATTAAATTAAATCATATCTATTGGGTGGCAAGCTATCTTAGCAGGCAAGCACACTGCAGACACACCTTTTTAAGATGAGTTCATTGTATCTTAGTTCTAGTAATGTTGTACCTCATATATATATTCATCATATTGGAGCTGGTGACTTTTAAACATTACCTAGTCACCTTGGAATGCTCTCTTGCTAAGGCTGGGAACTCCTTCCTGTACATGTGCCACTTCCACCAAAAGGCACCTGTTAAAAATTGGCAGCAACCATCCTTAATGGTTTGCCTTGTTTTGCACTACGAGTTATAGTAATCAATCTGCATTAAAGAACGGTTAAAGAAAGGCCTTTTTTCTGTAGATACATATATAATAAAGCCTCTCTTTACATGTTACATTACATTACATTACTGTCAGGGTTTGCAGGGAAAGGACCCAGGTGCAGACAATACAGGCAGTTTGAAAAGATATTCTTTAATGACAGGTCGAAGTGAGAAAAACAGTCCAAGCCGGTAGTCAAAAAATCCAGAGGAAAAATGGATAACATCAAAAAACAGCAGGCAAAAGATTAATCTGGAACAGGCAGAGTCAACAACTAACAGGATCAGAACCGGTATACTTGCAAGAGGCAAGAACAAAACAGGTACAACACTGAGACAATCAGGCAAAGAACAAAGAAAACAGCAGGGTATAGGTAGGCAGGGAGATGATGAGGGGACAAGACACAGGTGTGCGGAACAGGCTTCAGGTGATGGGCATGGCCAAGTAACAGGACAGCGGGGAGGCAGGCGGGACAAGGAAACACAAGGACCTGAGAATAAAAACAAAAGACACACCCACACAGGCAGACAGGGAGAAACAAGCAGCTCAGGCCATACATCATTTAGCAGACACTCTTACCCAGAGCAACTTACAAATAAATACATCACTATGCTAAGAGCAGACAAAAATGTAATCTGGTGCTGAACAAAGAGTAACGTGGCAATTTGTGTGTGTGTGTCTATGTTACTGTGTGTGTGTTCGCATGAACATAGAAAGGGCTGTTACTTGTATGTATGATGAAATGTAATTATTTTGAACTGCTGGGCTTCGAATCACATTCGACTGGTTTAGCAGCTTCTGCTGCCCACTAGACAAGATAGCCTAGCAGGCCTTCAGCGAGTTTTTACCTTACTGGTAGACAATAACTAGTTTGATGGTCAGTGGTCGATCGCTGTTAGTTTCCATCCCTGTGTGAGTGACAGTTCAATCACTGCTACTTACAAGTGAGGTACAACACAACACAAGCGAAAAACCATACAGAGTCAACAATATTAGATGTACTGCATGACAAAGTTCCAAAGGTTGGCCAGGCGAGGTACAAACTAGCAGGTAAAGCTAATGAGTGCATTAAGCCATTACAACCAAACCATTATGTAATAATGGTAACAATAATGTTGTGGTGGTATGTCCAGCTGGCTAATGCTAAGCGCACCATTTTCAAACATCCTCCATTTTCAACAACAACAAAAAAATATATTGATATTGATTTATATTGATATCTCAGAAATGAGGGAGATGCTCCTACAAAGGGATGTTTGGCTAGATAATTAATCATTTAGGTTTTTAAATGAGTATGTGCATGTATGTTTATTAATGATCATCATCTCAAAATACATATAAGTAATCCAAAATGTAGTACTGTAATCCTTAGATTATAAGGATTCAGATTCAGAAAATAACTGAAATCTAATTACACATATTTAAAATGTATCCTGGGATGATTACAAGTACTTCATTTTATAATCTGATTCAAATTATAGGTAATAAGTCACTACCCAATACTTTTGTTGGGTGCTTCTAATTGAGAAAAGATATTATATTACTTTCTTGAAACTTAATCTTTATATCCACGTATAATCTGGTGTATGCAGGGAGGCCAGATCTGCATGCTACACTAAATAACGGAGGGTTTAGCATGATAGATTCAGCAATGTGGACAGATCCTCTCTGCTTGAAGACCTTCTTCACTCCTTGGCAGCTGAGTGCTTTTCAATGCCTAACTGGATGGCCTGCATGTTAATAAAGCGAGAAACGAAGCCTTTTAGGGCTCTACAAATTCTCAAAAAGCAGGCAGTGCTCAACATTTATGGAATACTACCACATAATGTCAGAGGTCTATCTTACTCAAACATGAAGAAGCTAGAGGAGGTAAACCCGGCTAGAAAGCCATCTCTTATACCGTACCTTTTAGGATATATATATTCTGTTTAAATATATGCTTGTTAAAATGTTTTTGATTGTTTGCTTAGAAAGGCAGATCTGTGATAGTGACTGGATTTATAATGATAGACATCTGATGAAAAATTAAATTCGAGGTCTTTTGCCCAGATGTGACATTTCCTGTAACTAAACTGTTAAATGTTAGCCTACTTAGTAGAAAAGGCTTTTTAATAAATGCCACCCTTCAGATAATGGAGCCTCATGTACGCCTATGGTAAGATGTCAGTTTGGACATCTAAACTGTGCTTGTTTAGATGCCAATTATGCGCATGAGTGCCCATACAGTATTGGAGGGTGAGCTATGACATTGAGATGTAAAATCCCCGTAAATCCTTTTCTCCGGACCGGTGTTAGAACATAAACACTTAATTGAATGACGTTAAAATTACAAATACGAAAACTCAGTAGTTATATCAATGAAAACGCTTAAACCCCAAAATCGAAAGAAATCCTCGGTTTTCATTCAGATCTTGATCACGTGACGGTAGAACACTCCTGCGGAGTCAAGGATGATGACGTACTTCGACGCGCCGACCAATAGCGGCGTCCGTTTTGAGGCTTGTGATTCGATGATAAACATAAGTTAAAGATCTGTGTCGCCGACGTTTAGTGTAGCCGAATCGTCGTGGTCAGTGTATGCTAGAGAATGATAAGGAGAGCATTTGGACTTGAAGGACTGCAGACATCCACGGGCAGAGTGTAGTCGGTGAGAAACTGCAAGTGCATACACTGGGTGACTGTAGGAGGATAGCTACAGGGATAGCTTAGAAGTGAAAGCCAGGAGGCTAACCATTTGCTGCCTTTTACTGGCCTCACAAATGCATTCAGCCAAGTTCGACTAGTTACATATTTCACTGTCCCGATCCCCTGCGATACACAGACTGCTACAGCTGCCACCCCCATGTACGGGTCCCGAGAATGATAGAGAATGAGTCAGAGAGATACCCTGGTTCATCTGTTTGCTGGAGGGTGAGTGTGATGATTTTTTTTTAATTTTCATCTCTTGGCAACAAAGAAATGCATGCCAGTATTTATTATTTCAGTTGTCATTAATAATTGTTTGAGGTTGTGTGATATTTAACGGGCCTATGGGTAAGTAGATACGTAGCTAGACTAGCTGCATTGTATTGCAATTCTCAGTCCGTTAACAAGCGAGGTGACATCTCTGTCGCTGCAGCTGAGTGCAGCTATTTGAGATGGGATTTGTGACACTGACCATTATTAAAGACTACAACACGATACGCCAAATGTCTTAAACGCCTTGTGTGTACGCCATCAAACCGCTTTGGTCAGGAATGACCAATATGCTTAGCTGGTTTGCTACCTTTTTAAACGCTAACGTCGGGTGGATGACAAGCAAGTTATCAGACCAGCTAGGTTGTTATAATTACATTGTTTTCAGAAAAAAAAATCAGATGAGGGTCAGATATACCCGATGCTAAAACTAGCGGCTTCGATGCAAGGTAGCTAGCTACTTCCTTCGTGGATATGCTGTCATGCGTTATGTCATAGCTAGCTACATGTCGTTAATATACACTCGCCGGTAGCTAGCTAAAACACTGATAATTAATGCCACCTAGGGCGCGATCAACGGTGAATTTGCTAACGTTGACTGCCTAGACAACGGCATTAATAGGCCTGGTTTAGGGTAGCAAGTTGTCTGAAACCGGGGATCTGACTTGACTGTCGGCTAGCCGAGGTTTGCCATGGAAAACAAAAACGTTTTTTCTTCACACAACGTAGCCAACAGTAGAGTAACACTACATCATAACACGAAGCAATGCAATGAAGATGTGCGTTTGATCTTTAACCTTTTAATTGCAAGGGCGAATCATTTTGAACGAATCTTTTCAGTGTAGTGTAGTGGTTCACTATTCTGAAAAATCGTTCATTTGAGTCGCAAGTCAGGCAACCCCGGATGCTTTGAGAGACCTGTGTGGCAGACTGTAGAAAACCGAAAAAACTAATGATAAATGAGTGGTAGAAAATGTTAGTGGCCATGCAGCTGTTCGGACAGCGTATCAATGACATTGCGCTGAAGGAAACGCAATCCAGTACACGGTACATTGATGCAGCGTCCAGAACCGCCCCCTCTCTCCTGGCCCCCTCTACGTGTACAGCTTCTGACATCACCAAGTGGGCCATGGAATTAGCAAGTCGTAAGGGGAGAGCTGAAGGCGGGAGATTTAAAATGGTCACTTTGGGACACCCTCTGTACTTTGTCTGCGTCCCAGTATTAATAAAGTTGAGTACTTTCCTATATTCCTACATCCTCGCATTCCCTGTGGAACGGCAAAACTCTCCAAATGGGAAATTTGTCATGGGAAGTTATGGGAATCATTTTTTTTGCACAGTCTTCCTCTCTGACCCTTTATTGTCTTTACTCTTCAGGACAAATGGAAATTGTCTTTACAACCTTTTTTTAGATTATAGCTTTTAATTTTAATGAAGTAAAATTCAAATTTGTAACATTGTTTGAACATTTTTAAACCTTAAAAATAGTGGTTTTATGTAACAAAAATCTTTTGCCTTTGTTATGAGGAAAACAAATTGAGATTAAAAAAAGTCTACAGTTTAACAAAGTTTGACATCTTAGCAGCCTCATCTTATTCATAGGCCCTGTTCCAAGCTTAGTTGTGCTCTTGACACCCTCTTCACAGTATTATATTTAGATTGTTTTACATGTGTTACTACCACATTTACCATCAGAAAATTACCTTGTCTATGGGAGCACTCATCCCTGAGGTAAACCATCGTTGCAAGCAGGTAGCGCAAAGCTTTTGTTTTCCCAGCGTGCCTATGACAAAAGCATGATCTGTACAGTGATGCTTCGTCACTGTTACAGGGTTACACTCACCTGAGATGTCAGAACTCACATGTTTGCTCATATAACTTTGAGAGCAAAAAACAATCTATGATCCATTGTAGGACTCACCTTCTATTAATAAGTTTAAGGGTGGGTCTGATACAAACTTAAAATAAAGTATGCTTGCATGAGCATGATTTTAAAGCAAAAAAAAGTGTGCTCACTTGGGGTGTAAGCATTTTAAGGTGCGTACTAGACATTGCCTGTCATTCTGTCTCTTGTTTCTTTGTGCCCTTTGCAGGTAACATTTTCTAGGTCAGGTGTGTTTTGTGTATTCGCAGTGACTGTTACTTGCCGATAGTCTGGTGTTTGGCCTACAGCTTTTCATAGGTCTCTCATTGCATAATAAATGCATAGCACAGGAAGTTGGTACATATGTGTTGCAAATGTTGCATGTCTCCTTTCAGTGTCTTAAGGGAACGTACACCTAAACTCCGAGATGTTCTCCATGATGGAGCGTCTGTCACCCTGTGCCAGAACCTCTCTGTCATGGGAAATATCATGACTGATGATGGGGCTAATGCATCACCATTATAAATGTTTGAGTTTTTGTGATGCCAAGAAAAGGGTTGTGAAGTCACACTGAAATGCATACCTGTATGTGCTTTCTCTGAATAAGTACAGTTCTGCTAATACTGAGCAGTACACTTTTGCCCATCCCAGAGATGGGTATAGAGAACATTGACAGTGTATAGAATTTATGATTAGTTACTTTTTGTGTTTTCTTTGTTTAAGATTTGTGACAGATAAAATTGACAGTGGTGGATAGTTTCTCATTTTTTGTGTTTCAGGAATGTGTGAGGTACTGTGTAGAATGAAGGATAGGTGTCATCTCTGCTTGAGTGAAGCATCCTTGCTCTTCAGTTGTCCTACCTGTCTCATCTGTCATTCTTTCGTTCCTGCCCCTACTTTAACAGCTGAAGTCTGTCCCTCTTGCTTGGCTCTCTCAGTATAGACACCCACAGTAGCATTCTCTTCCACAGAGACAGGCTTGCCAGTCTGTGCTCATGCGGCTGTGTGTGCCTGAATTTGAACAAGCATGCGGTCGTGTGCACCCATTAGAGAGTCAATGCAGTGTTAAACCCACCGTGTATTTTGAGCACAGCTCTGTGAATAGAGCAGGACATAGACGGGAGCTTGTTTTGAATGGACTTAAATATTTTCCTGTGGTGACTTATTACGAAAGTGGAGAACGGTGCTGGCCAAGTCACACTGTGCAGGCAGCATGGTCTCAGATACTTTGAATTCCTCAGCTTGTTTGTGTAATCAAATCACTGTCATTTAAATTTACTCTTCTAAATTTACTTTACTTGATTTTAGAGTCATCTGTCTTGGCAGTGTTCATACGAAATAAATTGTCCAACTTGATTACACATTTAGTCAGTCATCAGGAGTGTCCCACTCAGTTTTTGAAACTGGATTTTGTCCCCATATAGAGCCTTAATCAGTTAAACTAGTTTGTTGTAATAACCTTGGGGGAGTTTGTTATTCATTTATATTAGCTTATATGTAGGATCCAGTCATTAAGCATTTATCCTAGGCATATGATAATCATCAGAGCAAGCATATAATTTTGGGAGGCTACCCATGAGGTCTGTGTATTTTATGTGTCAAATGTACAATGTGTTCTGTATGTAATAATTAAGTACGCTACGTAAGTACACTAAACGGAAGACGAAAAGTGAAATATATATAGTGAATTTGATATATTGGGAATATATATTTTGGTAATATTTAAAGCACACCTGAGCTGTTTTTTAATTACTGTACTTGTTTTTCCTTGTCTCAACTGTGGTTGGCTAAATTCTTGCCTTCATCACTTCGAACCATGGTTTCACCAGCTTTGCAGTGAATCATGCGGTATTGTAACCAACACAGGGTGGACCTATGGAAGTCCGTTTTCATCATGAGAATGTACATTTAATTGGCTGTATTATGTCATAGCATGTATCTTGTGTTTGTTGTGTAAGGGCAGCCCATCTAACGTTACTTGTTGGCATTGCTCTGTACCAGGTGTGGGGGCACAGTGGGTGCCATTCTGACATGCCCGCTGGAGGTGGTGAAGACCAGGCTGCAGTCCTCCTCTGTCACCCTCTACATCCCTCAGGTGCAGCTCAACACCGTCAACGGACCCAGCGTTGCACGAGTGTCCCCAGGACCCATACACTGCCTCAAGTGAGTATGCTGCCACCATCAAAGTTGTCATCAGCACCTCCATTATTCTAACTGGGTACCCCCCGCAGTGCCTCAGTTCAGCACCATTAACCAGCACTGCCTCAAGTTAGCTAACATACAGCTAGTTAGCAAGTTATTTTAGCCAGCTAATTGTTGCATGTCCAGCTTGCTAGTTATAATATCTAGCACATTTGTGCTTCTGTATCCAGCAAATCCAGTCATGTACCTATTTTAGTTAAATGAAAAATATGTATTTATGCAAAATATTATATTGGTAAATTAGTATATGTCATACTTTGTACATCTAATTCATAACTGACAAGAAGCATTAACATCTAATGTGCTGCACTTTACATTTTGGCAAACAAGTTTCAGCTGTGTTTTTGTCTGTTTTGTGTCTTGAATTTCTCTGCGTATTTAAGATGTTGACAACAAATCAGTGGTTTGACTGACTTGTCTGTAGTGGGCTGTATGGTCACAGGCAATGGGAGCTGGTCTGGGTTAAAAAAAAACAGATAACCTAGATGGCTAGCAAAGGAATGCTAGTGCCTAGCTGGATACAATGCAGCCTTAGTAAGTGGATTGCAGGTGGTTAGCTAGATAACTTGCTAGTATATGTGTTCTAATGCTGCAATTGGGAACATGGCAACAGGGGTTTTTTTCTCTTTCCTGGTGAAGTTGGTTGCTAGCTAGCTAGCTATGAAGTCATTACATGGTCTGATTATGGCAACATTGATTAATTTGACTATTTGTAGTTCGGTGTAAATGGTGGACTAGCTGGAAAAAAAACTGTGCTTGTCACTTTCTGGGCTTTAATTAATGATCCTGGCTAGCCAGTTCTGTAGCTAGCCAAAACAGATCTTGTTAGATTGTTTAGGTCTGTTTTAACCCACTCTCATAGTTTGTTTCATGTGACAGTGATTCACAAAATCATTCTATTGTAATTTCTGTGCTAGTCCATTCTCAGTATATGTCAATGGGGCTCTTGCCCTGTGCAGTTTTTTCCCAAATAATAATTTGATCAACCAAAGAAATAATAAAAACTTTCACCAATACAATGTTACTGCAAGAGTTTTTTACATTTAAAACATGTCTCTGCCTTTTTTAAAGGGGTGTTTTCCTTAAAATGCAGTTATTGCGATAAAAACACTTCTTCACACAATGATTGTGATACAAAATTACATTTCTGTCCCAACCCTACAAATACATCCTGCCTCAGATTGTACAAAATTTCTACTCTTGATTTGCTGTGGTCTAAAAACTGCACAGGCAATTCTCACGTTATGAAGTTTACAGCATTCAAAAAGAGACAACTTAGACAACTCATATTGATCACAGTGTTTAAAAAAAGTATTTCTGGTTTTGGTTTTTGTGAAACTCCAAAAAAACAGCAAGTAAGATTGTACAGTTTTTAAAAATGAAATGGTAACACAGTGCTTATATGTGAAGCCCAAACCCACCTCCAACTCCTTTCCATTCCATTGTACTGTTTGTTCAGCAAGATATTCTCAATTCTTTACTCCACAGTGCAAAATCTGCCAAAAAACGGATTCTGAAACCTAAGCCCACAAACTTGCTCTGAAGGAAAGAAGTGGGTCAGTTGTCAAGAAATGCTGACTTCATGTAACCCATTCATAAGCTGTGGAATGCCAAATCTCTCAGCTGAATTTTTTCCAACTGGTTTTAAGATCGTAGAACTCAAATAGGCAGTGTTTATCTGTAGAAAGCATATTTTATATTTCTGCCATACGGACTGGGAATTTGCTAAATTGCACAATATTCCTCAAAATGTGTTATGTGCTTGGAGCATTGGTAATTGGCATGGGATAAAGAGATACAATGTTTTCACTTTTTATCTTCTTTTGTAAATGTGTGTTTTCCTTTTTATGCAATCCTGCTTGGAATTACCAATTGCACAATAGGCTCATCCCATCACAACGATCTCTTCAGTTGTGCAGACTGCATAAGCAATGTAATGCTCTAATATACATCCATACAGCCAACAGCCATGTTAATCATTGGAAGATAAGGGCTTCTCCTCTGACGTCATTTGAGTAACTGGCAGGCACACGACAAATCACAGTGCTGATAAGCAATATGAAGCAACATTAAATCAAAACTAATCCCTCTTATCACTGCCTTTCTTTCTCTACAGGTTAATACTGGAAAAAGAAGGAGTGCGTTCTTTGTTCAGAGGTTTAGGGCCTAACTTGGTGGGTGTGGCTCCATCCAGGTATGAGGTGCTTTAAAGTCAATGAAATATAATAGCATGTGTGTAATTATTTGTGAAACAGTTTATTGTGTACCAGTACCAATTTTGCTGTGCTCCACAAGCTTTATTATCTGGAGCCCAGTAGGAAAGAAGTTGAAAGGAATTGGTGAAAATCTGAAGTGTAATACTACTGCCATTTTGGGTCAGTGTAGACAACATTTTATATACTAACTCAGTTGACTAGGGACAGTTATTCCTCAAATTTCCATAAAAATTAATCTTGTTTTTATTAAATAGACACCGCTTGGCGCCCATTGTAACTTTTTTTGTGTCGTCTCACATCAAATTAGTAAAAGCCCACAGAGGAAGAATTTTTCACTACTAGAATGACTGAACTGGCTGAAAAGACAGGAATTTTTGGCATTGATTGATTTCCAAGACAACAACCGTTCACTTGGATATCAGCCCCGTCACCTTGCCACCTAGTTGACCTAGAGCCCTGAATGCAGTTAGAGCTAGCTGACTGGAGGCAAGGAAGTGCAGACAGTGATTTAAGTAATGTTTACTTTAGCTATCTTAAATGCTTTCTTTCTATAAACCAATTTCATTCCAGTTGTGTAATTTCTAGAGGTAGTTATCTGATTAACATTAGCTGACTTTTAAAACTGTGTAACTGTATTGGAAAAGCACTCCCTGCTTTGGCATGGTACCAGTAAGTTACCATTGTTTGTCTTTTTAAATATGCAGTGCTGTGGCTGCTTTGTGTTTTGTAGTTAAAATGGTTAAAACAGATGAATATAGTTTATAGTTTATAGTGTGTATGTGTGTATATATATATATATATATATCAGTGAATGGGTAAATGACTCTGCTGTCAGAATGACTAATATGATTGTATCTGAAAAAGTACACAGGTAGGTTACAGAATAGTGTGTTTTTACTTTCAAGATATACTGTACATTTCAACACATTGTTAAGCACAAGCAGAAGTGTGTCGCATGCTGAGCTTAGTGATGCTCAGATGGCAAAGCCAATAAAAAAGCTTTGAAATAGTAAAATTTCTGAATTGCTATTTAAGTCCTGAATTTATTTTCTTAATTATTTAGGGGAAATGCACCCTAAATATATTAGCTGTATGTTGCATGCTTTTACATGTGTGTAATGTTAATTTTGTCATCTGTGTGTAGATTTCTCTTTGATCATTTTGTCCCTTCCACCTGCCTGTAGAGCAATATATTTTGCTGCCTACTCCAGCACTAAAGAGAGGCTGAATGGCGTATTGGAACCCGACTCCAAGCTGGTGCACATGGCCTCAGCAGGTTTAGCAGGTAAAAGTCGTTTAGCACCGCCCGGCTGACATGTTTGGCGATGACCCTGTGTGTGCGTACTGGTTTTATTTGTATCAGACCTTAAGGACAAATTTCTTTAGAAAGGCTAGTAACTGAGACTAAAGCAGTATAATGAAGATTCTGTTAGCCTTACTAATGAATTAAAAGATGAACTTTCAACTTTTTAAGAGGCTTTTTCCTTATGCTTTCATATTACAAATGTACTATTAAATAAATATTGTATTAAATATAAGCACTTTTATGCTGCTCTTTGGGGTGTTCTTTTAACTGGGGGCAGGAAACTTGTCAAGTTTTACCTTTCAAATGCTCTTCCTTTTTCAGTCTTTAAATGTAACCCTGATATTGTTCAGTTACCAGTCTTACCTTTGGTCAGTTATTTTTTTTACATTTTGATTTTGATTTGGCTGTTTCTGGGGCATGTTGCTAGTCGTACTTGGGTAAAATGGGCATTTTGTGTACATTTGCTAATCTTATTTAGAAGAGGGGGGTGTCCATGGGGGTATGGCAAGTGGTGGGACTGTAAAGAAAGCACAACCAGAAAATGAAAGGTTTATTGTGCTTCGCGCCCTCATTGCAAGGTGGTTTTTGCCCATGTGAGGAACACCAGCCTGTTCGATAGAGACGTGTGTTTTGTCACAGCAAAAACTAAAGCATATATATCGTAGTTAACGTAACTGTTGGAAGGCCTTTCACCAGAGCCTTGAATGAGAGAGGATCCCTCTTAAGACACAGAAAAGCCCTCTTAAACCGCATGGGCTTGTGGTTTCCAAGGTATGTTGACATTAGCAGCAGAGGTCTTTTATGTCTTAGTATTCGCTAATTAAGATCTCTTTAGCTGCCCCCCTCAGACTCTTAGACCAAAATACTGTTAAGTACCACAAGCATAGGTGTATAATGTTTTGGCAGTTCTGCTTTGTATAGATTAGGAATATTTAGCATTTTAATGAATAAGCAAATTCTGTGGTCATTTAAAAATTTAATATTTTGTTCTGTCAGTATTGTACATGCATGGGCATTTTTAATATCCTTCCTCCTCTCTGTGACAGCTGCTCATGAAATGAATTTAATGATTTTAGTATATATGTGAAACAAAAAAGGATTAATCAAATAGATAAGATGAAAAACAGACGGAACTGTCCAAAAACAAAATATATCTCCAACAAATTTTGGTTGTGCTTTTCAAATTCTTTGTTGCTGTTGTTTGGGGGGTAGCTTAGCAGGGACAAAGAAAGGAAACCAAAAGTCTCTAACCAAACAGTCTGCTAACTACTAAACAGTATGGCTTCACACGCTGTTTGTACCATATGTAGTACAGCCAGGGGGCGCTAACATTTAGGGGCTGGAGGCGGTGGTCCTCGTGGCTGACGCCGACGGACGGGGCGGGGTCCCCGGCAGGTGGACTCCTCAGGTAGTTCACTGATTTCTTCTCACAGTTTGATGATGATGATGTCATGAGTCATAGCCAACACTGCAGCTGGCCTAAAGCTCCTTGTCTCCTAGCCTCTTGTGATTGCACAGTTTTGTCTTTTTTTTCCAACATGCCCTAAACAACCTGTTTCCCTACTAAAGGCAAAGAGCTATACACACCTTTTTCCAAGTCAGAAGTGAGGAAATGCTAACCTTGTCATTTTCAAAATGAGCATGATTTTGCTACAGGCCTAACACTTGTGCACGTACATTTCCATACAGTTTTCTTTAGCTGTTCTGCAAAGGTATTAGAGAAAGCTCACAAAGTAACTGCAGTGTGCTGGTCATATTAAGGGCCTTTTCTCAGTCACCTTGTTACAGACACAGTGGGAGAACTGCCTTACATGATGTATTTGCTTACTATGGTGTGAGAAAAATGACACATTGGCACTAACAGTGTGATAAGTAGAGGGAATGTGACCCATCCTGAAAAGCTGATCTGTCCTTGGTTTGGCTCGTCATCTTTTCACATCCTCGCAGGTCTTTGTCACTCTGGTTCCATGTCACTGATGTAGACTCCATGCAATGTACAGTGGCGTGAAAAAGTATTTGCCACCTTCTTGAGATTCTCTGTCATTGACTATTTGAAGCACTGAATGGTTTCAGATTTTCAAACAAAATGTACGCCCATGTGAAAGAGTAAATGCCCCCTTAAACCTAATGTCTGGTTGGACCACCCTTAGCGGCAATAAGTACAACTGAACGCTTCCTGTTATTTGAAATGAGCCTTGCGCATTTCTGTGGAGGAATCCTGACCCACTCTTCTTTGCAGAACTGCTTTAACTCTGACAGATTGGTAGGTCTTCAAGCATGAACTGCTTTTTTCAAGTCCTGCCACATCATGTCTATTGGATTCAAGTCAGGACTTTAACTAGGCCACTCCAAAGCTTTAATTTTGCTTCTTTTTAGCCATTCAGATGTGGACTTGCTTCTGTGTTTTGGATCATTGTCTTGCCGCATCACCCAATTACACTTTAGCTCAGCTCACGCACAGATGGTTGGAGTTTCTCCTTATCGATTGTCTAATTCATAGCAGAATTCATGCTTCCTTCAATGATGGCAAATCACCTTGGTCCCGAGGTAGCATAACATCCCCACACCATCACACTGCCACCACCATGTTTCACTATAGGTATGGCATTCTTACAGTGGAATGCTGTATTCGCTTTATGCCGGACATAGGAAGGCTTGCACCTTCCAAAAAGTTCCACTCATTTGTCCATAGAAAAAATTCTTGGGTATCATCCAGGTGTTTTTTTTAGCAAAGCTAAAGACTTTGATGTTTTTCTTTGTGAGCAGTGGTTTTGGCCTTGCTACTCTTCCATGAAGCCCATCTTTGCACAGTCTCTCTCTTATTGTTGGATCAAAAACACTGACCTTAGCTGATGCTAGAGAGGCCTGCAGCTCTTTGGAAGTTTTTCTGGGATCGTTTTAGACTTTCCCTTGTGTAATATTACATTTTATTTGAAGATATGAAACCATTCAATGAAAGAAACATGCAATAAAAGAGGAAATAAGGAAGGGGGAAAATACTTTTTCATGCCACTGTAAATGTGTGTGTGTGTGTGTGTTAGAGTGGTCAGTTGATTTTAAATGATTTAAAATAATTAATTTATAACCATTTAATCACATTTGTACACAGTGCCAGATTGATGATTTAAAGTGAACAACAAAATCAGATAAAGATTTAAGTAACTTTTACAGTCCTCTGTAAAAGTTCTCCAGTAAATAAAAGCTAAATAAATTACCTTTTTTTGTTTGAGTAAGACAATCTTGGATCCTTTTTACCCCCTGAATTGTAGTGCTACAGAATTTCAGACTGTCATGCTAAAGAGTGCTACAGAGGAAATGCACATCTAAAAAATTTCCCTCTGTATCCTCAGTACTCTTCCATAAAATACAAAGTAAAGATAACTCTGTACAGTCAGTTTTTAGTCTGACCAAATGTAAATAAAAGGATGACAGAATTTCTTTTACACAGAAATAGGCATGGAAACAAGATATTTTGGAAAAAATAAATAGAATGTAATTCAAGCACTGAAAGAACTCACCTGTTCAATTTGAAAGCATTGTGTCCACTTTACAGTCCTGCTCTAAAAAAAAGAAACTCCACACAGCTCGGATACACCGTAATGAAGCTGTCACCTTCTTTTTTCATGTGCAGGTTTACATTAAACAGTGCCATACTCACGCAGATCGGGCTGTCTGCAGTGCTGATGGCGAAACCTGCTAGTTCTGGCCAGCGGCTCAGACAAAGTTTTGGAAAAGCTGGAAAAAAATGTTATTAGTGGATGAAAAAACCTACCACAATACAACTACTGCTTTCGGGCTTGAAGATTGACTGAGTGTGAAGATTCCTGGGAAATAATTCCCCTTTTTGAAAAATAATCAATCCCTGCATTTCTTGAAATATCATTATGATAAACAGCACACAAAATGTTACGCAATTTTAGTTACATTTTTTAGTCTAGTCTAGTTCAGTTGCTGAGAAAAGTGAGCTTATCTGTGTAAGGGTTATACCTCCCTCTTCTGTGTATTGTTATCACTCTGAGCAAAAAGCTTAGCACAAAGTCCTATTGTGACAGGTGTGCAAAAAAATTAAAAGGTATGTGTGTGCCTGAATATATATGTTATATATACATTGCAATACAATATGCAATTCGCCTGCAATGTCTTCATGCTCCAGAGTTTGAATACCACTACGCTAAATAATGGTAATAGAAAAGCATTATAAATTAAATGAATGAATAGGAAAAGATATTCATCTGTTTTTTAAACAACTGACACTTGTGAATATGATTAAGGAAATGCATTGCCAGGTTGTAGTTTTCCAGATTAATATTCAACATTCATGCTTTCATTGGGAGCTAATAGAGGAGTGTTGCCCCTCTCAGGGTCCTAAGAATAACTGATGAATATTAAAGGTCAGTCAGCTCATCACAGACAAGGCTGGAACACCATGCATAGACCTGTAGATATGAAGGTGTCCCAAAACACACACACACACACACACACACACACACACAGTCTCAGTCAAAGAAGAATAACTTTACTCTCTTTCATAGTTCTGTCATGATCTCCCATTATAATGTACATCTGTGCCATAACATTAGGCAGGGATGACAAGGTTAGCATTTGAACAGTTTTCACTTGATTAAAAATGTTTCATGCTCTTTTTCATTTCTTCCCTTATTGAACAAGGCATGCTGGTGATGATGGAGATAACACTTTGCATCAAGTACTTAGAGTTACAAAATCTTTGATCAAACTGTTTTTTTTTTCTTTTGAATTTGCTTCACTTTTTGTCTTATCTTTCTTTTTTATACATTATTTCTTTCAAGCTGGCGATATGTCACCTTTTTAAACCACAGGATCAAAGGCTTACAGAAGGGTGTACTTAAGAAACTGGAGCAAAGTACATGAGAAGAAAAGTGGGGATGGGTGAAATGAGGTCGAAAGGGGGTGGGAAGGGTTGGGGGTTAGAAATGGGGGACAAGGGATAGCCAGTGTTCCATTCCCATCTCTAATGAAAGGCAAAAAAACAAAATGGTTCACTGCTTGTCATTGTGGTACAGAAAAGCCTGTGTCTATTTTAGGCATTTACTGTAGCTTTCATCTGCGTGAGTGAGATCCCGCCATGTCAGTCCCCATACCTGCAGCTCTTTCTGCAGCTGTAAGGAGTAGCTTTGCCCCCGTGAGTACTCTCCACAGAAGCTCTCTCTCTTTCTCTATCTTGTATATGATCCACGCTTTACAGACCTCTCTCATCAGCCTCATGCTGCTGCACCATTACTCCTGACTAGACTCATAGGTGTCCTTATTATCCATTTAACGTGTGCACACTGTAGATGTTGCTCATTTTCTGAGGTAATCATCTTTTTTTAGTTTGTTTGGATTTGAAAAAACGTCAACTTGTTGTGACTTCATTTTGGTACATGGAAACAGCAAAGATTTTCTCTGCTAAATCATCTACATTAACAGCCACTGTTTATGTGGGCACAGGCACACACACTCACACACAGTTTCACACACATACACACAAATGAACAAATGCATTTTTATAATACATTTTAGCTCTTGATCAGAATTTCTCTTAATTTTTTACAGTTTTGTTTCTCACATTACAGAGCTTTTGTTCTGTTTTATTGACAATGCGCCTCATTTAATTCCAGTTAAAGTGCCAGTTTGAGTTTGTGTTGTTCTCCATTTCTAGCCGAGGCCTCTTACCTGTTAGGCAGTAGTCCTATGTTTCACACCCCAGGAATACTACTAGTAAATCACATGAAGGATTATTCACTTCATGAAATAAGTCTTATTTACAAGGTGTTCATAGTGTTTTGTTCAGGATGTTCACAAATGATTTTAGATGTCAGTTACTGTAGATGAATTGCAGTCATGAAGTCAAAATTAACATTTTTTTGTTTATGCTCTCTTTGATGCAGATATAGATGACTGTTTCCATCACAGTATTAAATAGTTATTTGCTGTAGTTTGTAAGTTCTTTAAGCTGTATTTATGGCTTGAACTTAGTTGTAGGAAGTGTCTGTTTTTTTTAGTCTGTAAGCATTTAATGACTCAAATATTTACCCACTGCAGTTCATAAGGGCTTGTTCTTTGGAAAATGTATTACCTATGTGATAAACACAGCTTAAAGAAATCAAAAGAGGCCATGCTAAAGCTTACCTGTAGCAGTGCCATGTCTAAGTCTGAATGCCTGCTTTACTTTCCCAGGTTTCACCGCCATCACCGCAACCAATCCCATCTGGCTAATCAAGACACGCTTACAGCTGGATGCCAGGTAAACAGAGGACACTCTGTTATAGTGTGTTATCCTCATATACACTGTGTTGTAGCTGGTGTCCTGACATTGCCAGTGTAGATTTGCAGTTCTCGACAGCCAGGCCTAACACTGTAATTTGAACAGGGTTCAGCTTTAAGGCTTCTTCTCACTTTCCTGGTCTGGTTAGATGGTCAGAAATCTGCTTGCCCAAACCAGATTTCTACTTGCCCAGATATGGCATATTTAAGCTGTAGTATAAAGCAAGTACAAAATGACTGTCCTAGGCTTGACTTGTCTTTGCTTCACGATTTGTTCTCCCCATGCAGAGATCCACTGGATCTGTTCCAGCGTTGTCTTTGCTTTCTAGGTTCTCCTTTCTGTAATTGTAACTCTACTCAAAACAATTGATATTTTGTAAAGAAACTAAATAACAGCTGAACAATTGTCACTTCACTCACCCCGTCCTCTCGCAGTTGAGACGTGAGCAAGAGGATGTCTAGTTCCAAACTATAGAGTCCCATACTAGGGTCTACTTTTAGCTGCTGGCACTGCCCAATTTGCCCTTGCTGCTTCAGTGGGTGCCAGAAACATGGTACAAACACTGCCTTTCCGAGAGAAAATATAAAGTTAGCCGCACTAGCTAGTTGGCTGGATAGCTAGCAGGCTAGTTGGTTGGCTAAGGTAGACTGGCCAAGTGCTAGCTAGCAGCAAACTAATTTTGCCTATTGGCAAGTAACATTAGCTATGCAGGTTACACTTGCTAGCTACATACTTATTGTTTCAGACACATTGCTAGCATTTTTATATGTTATGAATACACAGCTGCAGAGCTGAAGCTGACACCAGTGCTAATTTACTACAACGCGACGGTTGTAGCTACTGTATGTTGTTGGAAACAGCACTGAGTGGTGCCTCAGTAAGCAGTGTCTGCAAACCCAGTTTTTGGCTTCTGGTGAATTCAGTTCGGTTAAACCTTTCTCAATGAGTCATCCTCAACAATATTAATCAACTTGCTTACTGGCCGTAATGCACAGATGGCTAGTTGACTGGCTATTTTTTCAGCTGCCTAGCGATATAATAATCAGCCATCTTGCTGGTTATACTGTATTAAGTAGCTGAGCTAAACTCTTGAGTTATATAGCTAAGCGAACTGTAATAAAGAGTTAACTATAAAACTAACCAGGCAGCTAGTGACACCTACAACTAGATAAATCGGTTTCTGTTTGGCCGATTGATTAAGACTTTCAGAGGTTGCCACATCGTAAAGACTAGCAGTAGGAGATTTTCTCTCGAGATCCCCTCCAATTTGCGACCCAGTGGTTAAGAAAGCGGAGAATGTTCTGGCTTGAAGGAACCAGGAGGGCGACCCGTAAGCAGCTGTAAAAGGCGCACAGGGCTGCTATTGGTAAAGGGATGATTAGTTACAGGACCCAACAAGACCCGCCTTGTTCCTTTTTATACAAAAAACATACACAAGGTTACTGGCTGCTTTTATTTACCCTTTATTTACTCTTGGCAAGGAAGCAGTCATTACTGTTGAGCTCTATTGAGTCTAACAGCAGGCTCTGTGACTGTTCAGAGGAGGCTAATGCACAATCACTGATTTCAAAAAAGGAGATTAATTCCATATGGCATTTCGTATTATCCCATCTAGAGAAGGTATGCTGACTATACTATACTATACAAGGAGTTTAAATGCAACTGAAGTGGTCGAGGCAGTATCTGAGTATCTGCTGAGCTCCTGGGCATGTACAGTAACTGCTTTCTGTAATTTTATATTTACATCACTCAGTCTGCATTCATTGTGTTTAAACACTGTGTTACGGTCGGCTCGTCGGACCGCAGCATAAAAAAAAAAGGGAGGCGGACAACAGAACTGACTTTCAAAGAAAGAGTAAATTTATTAAAGTTACTAAAAGAGAAAGAAAGAAAAGAATATGTCTAGGGGAATGAATGGGTGCGTGTCTGTAGGAGGAGTAGACAGGTGCGTGTGTGAGGAGTGGGCATGCACAACGCGACAAGCCCCGGAGAGACGCCCGCTCACGGTCATATAGCTCACACCGACGCCAGGTGTTACTAATAAGCAATCAACAGTTCCCACCGCAGCCTGCAACCTCTGCGTGGCCATCACAGGAACTACAGGGGAAGCAGGGGATCGTAACACACTGGCACAAGAGACATGTCATCTGAACTCAGATTACGTGTTTGAGGCTTACCACTGAAATATTGACTTTATGCATATGCATGACAGTGTCTTATTTTAAGTGCATTCAGTGGCAAATGGCCTGCTGGAGAATAGCTATTTAGAGCAGTGGTACAGGACTGTAGGACCCCTTCATCGGCCTGTGTTTTTTTTTTTTTTTTGTGCCGCAGGAACCGGGGGGAGCGGCGGATGAGTGCCTTCGAATGCGTCCGACGGGTCTACCGGTCAGACGGTCTGCGTGGCTTCTACAGGGGCATGTCGGCCTCTTACGCCGGCATCTCGGAGACTGTCATCCACTTTGTCATTTATGAGAGCCTCAAACGCAGGCTGATGGAGGCCAAGGCCGCCTCCAGCGTGGATGACGAGGACGAGGACGACGAGCCGGTGAAAGACGCCTCGGACTTTGTGGGGCTGATGCTGGCCGCTGCCACGTCGAAGACCTGTGCCACTTCCCTTGCCTACCCCCACGGTAAGTCTGCCAGTGATGGGGGTAGGGACAGGGGGAAGGGGGTCAGGGGTCAGGATGGATTGGGTGGCATTGTGTAATTCTCAGTGCTTTACAACAATTTTGAAATGATTTAAAAAAAAATAAATAATAATGTTTGTCCCCCCATTTTTTCACACCCTTGTAGAAGTAGTTCGCACCAGGTTACGAGAGGAAGGCACCAAGTACCGTTCATTCTTCCAGACGTTGTCTGTGGTTATCAAGGAGGAGGGCTATCGAGCCCTGTACCGTGGGCTGACCACTCATCTGGTGCGGCAGATCCCCAACACGGCAATCATGATGTCCACGTACGAGCTGGTGGTTTACCTGCTGAACGGGTAACCACGCCTCGCCCAGAGAGAGGGGGGCAGCATGGGACGGCCCGCTGAAGACCAAAGGAGACTGAGGGGATCGAGGAGACTTTCTCAGACGTCCAGATTTTCTACGAAGGGGGGGAAGGAAGTGTTTTCAGCATGAAATGGCAGAGAGTGAGAGGGAAGGTTTTTAAGAGAAAAGGGGAGGGGTCAGGTTGGTTTAGTCCCATAACTTCAGGCCTTAGCAAACAAAATACAAGAAATGAGAAGATTAAAAACAGCAAACTGGCATAAACCTTTCCGGTCTCCCTGTTTCCCCCACTTTGTCGCCCTTTCCTAAATAAAGCTGCTTTAGAAGAAGACTGATTAAAGATGGATAATCAGAGGGGAGAATGCCCAAGTATAATGAAAATGTGATTCAGTAAAACACTGATAATTAAAATCACACTTACTAAGTGTATATAAAGGTGATGCTTGAATAACACAGATGTTCCTGCCTCTGATGGCAAGCCTTTTTAAATAGCCATTCGTAAGGGTTTTTGTTAGGGTTTTTTTTTTTTTTTTTTGGTGATGTTTTCATCAACTTTAAAGTTGTGTTCCCCCTCACCTGCAGGATGAAGGTGGGGGGATAGGGTCAGGGCATACTTGTTCATAATGGCATTCAGCAGACTGGAAGGCAGCAACTTTCCTTGTCTGTAAAGAGCTAAGAACGTACTAGTACTTGAAACAATCTGTCATTGAAACCTGAGAAGTACAGTATTAAGATTCATTTGTTCATTTCTCTCTACTGTATTTTCATTCCCTTTGAAATGTTAAAATGTTGGCAGTGTTAGATACAATTAGATTTATAGTTAGATTACATTTAGATACAGATAGATTGATTTCATATACTGTTCCCTCCATGTTTATTCACACGCCTGGCTAAAGAGGACCAAATACGTTATGAAAGGAAAAAAAATAAATATTGAATAATATTTTTCAGCTTAAAATTTTAACATTTTTAATGTTATTACCATTGTACGGAGCACATTCAGATCCAGAAAAACCTGATGGTAAAGATGAACTCACATCTTTAAATAATTTTTAAAAAAAAATCTCATCTCAATCTCTACACCTCCATCCAATCAAACATTCGTGGTTCAAATTCAAGAAAGAAGTTCATAAACAAAAACTACAAGGTCTGAACGATCTAGAGCAGTGATGTCAGGAGGGACAGGTAAAAATTCTGCCTCAGATTTGCTACAGCCTTATAAAACAATACAGTAAAAGTCTTCTCAGAGTCATCCATGATATAAGATGATTTATAAAATACTAACTACAAGGGATATGATTAATAAATGCTGTTGAAGTTTGGGTATAATATTTCTGCATTTTGAAGTGGCAGAAAAGAGATCCAATTTGTACATTGATCTTGTGGTTTGACCCCCCCCATCTGTCGCCTTTCTCAGTTTTTCTGCCAAAAGTTATGTCCCTCACTGGACCACAGGGCTGTGCTAGAGTGATTGACAGTATGGTTGAGCCTGACAGGAGCTACCCCATCTTAACTACTAGAATGTAACAAGTGTTGGAAAAGGCAAGCCCAGCAATGGTGAAAACCAACCTTTGAAACTAACACATACAAAAATATAAATATATATATAGAGAGAGAAAAAAATCTGTTTAATGTATTAGTGTTTTGTCAGCTCGCAGGGCTGGTGACTTGATGGTCTTGGGAGTTGAAACTTGATGGTAATTTTATAGTGGCCCAGAAGTGAGTAGGCCTCCCGGGCAAAGGGGTGGCACAGGACAGCCTTGTCCCACATTGTGGCTTAAGGGCCACTCCGTATGCACTTTTGTGGCCTATTTTGGCTTGTGATAAACTCTTTATTAGTCTTACATTACTGAGAGCAGTGTTATGAGCAGGAGAAAAATCTTGCTGTAAACGATTCCTGTTGAAGATATTGTACCGTTAGGTGTACTGACTTGTGAAAAATATTTATATATGTCTAATACGCGCGTTTGTGTATGTGTGCGTGTGTGTATGCAGTATATATATGTGTGTGTGTATGTATGTATTTATATATACACATACATGCACATTATGCGTATACAATATAGGGATATTCTTTTTCCATACTTTATGCAGTTTGCAGAACTGAGTACTTTAAAAACTGTATTTGTTGAATATCTTGAATTTTTTGGAAACTTGCATCATGGCGTTAATACGAGAGTAATGCATTCTTCTTTTCTTTCTTTTATTTGACTGCCTGCTGACCTCAGACTCCGCGGGGTACTGCTGAACAACGTGGTCTCTACGTCTGGGCCACCCACCGTATTTTTTTCCTTTTTATTTCTTCCTGTGAAAGTTGTTTATGTCTCCCTCAGCGTCATGTTTACATTGATGTCTGTGTCCTGCGAAGCATCCAACACCCAGCGCGGCGTGCGTGTGTTTGTATGCACCACCCCCAGGCCTCATCATAGTTGGAAAATGCCCTCTGTGGGCTTTACATGGCAATCTCTACATGTCTGCCATTCAGCAGTGGCTTTTTTGTTTTGTTTTGTTTTGGTTTTTGTTTTTTATGTTTTTCATTTGTCATTTATTAAAATGTATGAGCCTCAGATACAGATGTTAGCTTTAGTGTATGTACAGTATGGCACCATTCCTAAAAATGATTGCTTGGGAGCAGTGTTTTGTGTGTGTTGTGAGTACACCCTGTGTATTCCTGAATACATGTTTTTTTATGTTGGCATACCTTAGATGAGTTGTGCAGGAGTTACCTCACTGGGCCACGTGACCTGAGTGGAACGGCCTCATGTCTCCATCGCAGACCTATCTGGAACTCATTCGTCATTCTTTCTGCAGGCATACAACCCCCCCCCCATGTTCCAGAACTCCTTTCACTGGAATGGCATTGCATTACGTTTCATAGCAGACGCTCTTATCCAGAGCTAGCTACATAACTGACATATCACAACCGGCACTTAGCCAGCCAGATGAAAGGGGTCAAGGCGTGCTGATATAATCTGGTGTTCTTTTTTGTGTCAGTTGTTGCCACGGTCTCCTTCGAATTGCAGTCTGTAGTACCACTAATGTGGCCACTGGTTAGCTGTTGATTTGCTCAGTTTGGTTAAGGATGTTTTTGTAACTATACCACCTAAGGCTTGAATAACCATTGGTTTCAAGTTGCTCCTCTGGAAATCCAGGACTGACGTTCCTCTTACATTATGATATATTACATTATTACATCATGGCAGCATGTTTATGTAGAATAAAATAGGCTGCTTTACTCCACAGCCTCTTTAAATTGAGATTTTACAATGGAAGTTAAAATTGTTGAGGTCGGTGTTGTATTATCTTGCTGTGAAAACTGGAACCTATGCCAACGCACAATTAATGACCCTCGATATGATCAGTAATGCTTTGACTGTCTTGGGGTTGAAAGCAGGCCCAGAGGTTGCATGCAATGCAAGCAATCTCTCGTGGTTATCCTGTGCTGCTAGTAACCGTCGAGTACTGTAAACATACTGAGACATGTGGTGCCAGCCGCTGTCATCTGCCACAAATAGGACATAAAAACCCGGCTCCCAGGACCTTCACAGGGATTCTGTAAAGCAATACAAAAGGAAGGCGCTGCAGCTTGTTTTCTGGAGACAGTCCTGGATTTTTTTTTTTTTCCTGCACAAAAACTGTCTACGATTTGGTCATTTTCATTTTGCTACCCTCATTACAGTTTTGGAACAATTTTGTGCTTGTGTGTTTAACAGGATGCCTTGTGACCTCAAGATTCCTTTCGTTGTACATTTGGCTTGTGTCTTAAATGAGTATTGCCGGTAAACTTGTTTCCCTTCTCCCCTCATTTCTGTTTTTTTTTCTTTCAGGATTTTTTTGAGCTTGTTGAAAATGTGGCTTACTCAGTGCCACTCTATGCATTATCATACCCCCTTTGTACAACAGAAGTCAATAAAAAAAAAAATCAAAGAATGCAGTGTGCCTTCTATGTGCCTTGAATGTGTCTTCACATGCCCTCCGTTGACTCCTACATAGCCTTGCTTTTGGTATTCTCTGCATCGTTTCATTTTTCCCATTCATTCAGGCTCAATTATTTACCCACTATAACATACAGTATTTACTTCCAACTGATAAAAAAGCCTGTCTATGGAAGTAAGAATGCAAGCAAATTTAATTCACCAGCGTAAACAAGCAGATCTTCAAAGGACAATTGTATTCATGGATTTTGTTAGATCTTGCAGTTTACCATATCAGTCACAAGGGGTCAGCCTATCTCCTGCCACCGGACTGAGAGGAGCTAAAAGGGGAGACACTTAACAGTGGCATTCTGTTCTCTATCTCCCCCACGGAGGACCAGTGAACCAGACAGGAATCAAATTGAACTGGAAGCTAGTTTTTAATGCCAGGATTGTAATATGACAATTAATGCACCATGACTTGGCAATTTCCCACTGAGAAACATTTTCCATGGAACTTACACATTTATATGTACAGTTATATTTTCATCCCAGTTGTACTCATGGTATCAAAATGCAAAACATTTGGGGGCAATATCAAAAACCTTTGTGGCCCCGTACAATAAATGAGGTTTAGCTGAAGATGATCTGTAGCGTAGACTCATTCCATTTTTTAGACTGACATAGCAGTTATTTTGGTCATTTAAAATCCTGTGAAAACCCATTCTGCCCTCAAGAAGACACTAAAATACTGCAGGATTATATTTACAACAGAGAATCTTTTTGGTCTGTGGGTACATGGTTTAAATGAAAATAAAGTGCTGGGAGCAAGGGTTCAACTGCAATTACATTTATTAAACAGCACAGAAACCCTGACTCAAAAGTGCACCTGAGTTTTAGCATGCAGCTGACTATATGCACTTTCATCAAGCCTGTGTGCTAATGCATCAGCATTAAAGACAGAGTGTTTACCAAAGGGCAACATCACACTGAGACCAGACTACTTTTCCTTGTTGTGAGTACCTTGTGAACTCAGAGACAGACCAATGTAATTGTGCCACTGTGCATGACGCTTGTCTCGCCATGAAAACCTCTGTTCTTGTACCAGAACTCGGAGCGTACCAGATGCAATCCTCTGATACACATGCACACCAACCATAATTTTTCAGATACTCCACATTCTAGTATATTTGCTTCCATGTTTGAAGAGTTTAGCTGAGGACATTTATCAATTAACTAAGAGATAAAATTCTTAAACAAACTTAAAGTTTGTTTCACCCATTCAGCTGAATTCTTTTATAAATCAACTGCTTATAAAAATGAGATTGTGCTGGGTGAATTTGATTCTTATAAGCAGAATGCACTTTCAGGAGTTTAAGAACAACTATTTACAATGTAAATCAGGAAGCAAATATCAGACCAGGACCACAGAGACCATATTTACTTTCATTCGATGCTGTACTAAAGATGAATTGCTGTTTTCTTTTTCCTCCAAGTTCTAGCACATTCAAAGACAGAGCAAAAACGTTGCGCCATCTGTTGGTAGACAATGGTAATGAGGAGAAATGAGCAGCAGAGGAGGCCAAAAAGGGCCTGCAGAGAAAGTCAAAGCGCTCTAGCAAGCGGAGGAGAAGGGGATGAGAGAGCAGTGGTGTGATATTTAGGTATGTTCCACTTTGAGGAAGAAAAGCAAGCTGACCTTAGGGCTGTGCATCAGTTCTCCTTGCATGTCACAGTTCTTTAATCCTCACTTTGCTGCTCTGTCGCTCGCTGTCTTGTTTGTATGACCCTTAGATAAGGTCTCCTCTGTCCTCCCATAAGAAAAAAAAAGTGAAGAAATCGGTGCTTAGAAAAGAACATAATTCATCACACAATCAGGTGGCGACCACAAAAACAAAACTCGGTGCATGGGTTTGTTACATAATTCGGCACTTAAAGCAAAACCTGCCTATCACATGCCGGGATACCATCGCATGTTAAGGATGCAAACCGAACAGGCAGCCGGCGTGAGGAGCGCCTGCAATGAGTGCAGGCTCCGTCTCGCAAACAGCAGTGCACATTTGCTCCCCTTCTCCCTTCCTGTCATGCTCCCCTCTCTCCAGACAGAGGGATTGCAATCCTTCCAAGCTCCAAAAAGACCAGTTAGCCAGCCGTCACCTGTCGTAAAGGAAGTGCGCCCGACATGTAGTCTGTAGTCGCTTGCTGTTGATGGCCATTGATCCTAGTACAACATTTAGAGCTGGCATCAGCCATTGATGCCAGCTACACCATTGGAGAACCAAGACCAACCGTTGGGCGTTTCCCCATCTTCATGCTGCTACCAGTCACAACAGGAGGGACAGCAGCGGGTGGGTTTTGTCCTCCAGAAGACAGAAAGCGGCCGGGAAATGGCACAATGAATGTTGTGCACTTATGCAGGAGTTTGAGTGCATTGGGTTTTCAGTGGTGTTTCGGGAGCTGAAGGAGTCAGCAGCATCCATGGACCCAGCACCTACAGTCAGCTATTTTGAGATGTCCTTTGGATGCTGTTTGGATGCCATCAAGAGGCACCACAAATTTGCTAAAGCCGGTCTGGCTCTAATGGCCTCATTTAAAACGTCATGATTTTCGTTTGCGTCCTTGTGTTTTCTTACAGACAAAGTGGAGGAAGAGACAACATAAGAAAAAATGCACTGAAGGTTCAAGTAGGCTCATCTCTGCTGCATGGATCTCTAATAAAAACAGATATCTCTTCCAGTGAAAAAACCTTTTCTTATATTTGCTCTGGAGCCCCTAGTTCACATTTTTGAGACTGCCAGACAAGGGGTCAAATGACTGGCTGAAAGCTGTGCAAAAACTGAGTAAAAGCATTCACATACTGAAAACAGTCACTGGTTTTGAACTTTTGATAAATAGCTGAAGTTGCAATTCATTCAGGCACTGCAGACGGTGACTTTGCCTGTCAGTTTTACAGCCCAGGGATTTATCTAGGAAAGACATTTACAGGCGCAGTGAACATGTGCAGTTTGCATGTGCCTTCAGCTGGATAACCCTGGAGCACACGGTGCCGCTGTAGCATTTCTCGTGTGCGGATGATGAATGCCCTGTCCATGGGGGCTGAGGGATGCTGTGGAGTTGTGATGGAAGTCATTTATCTGTCTGCAGGATCTGCCCAGTGATGAAGCAAGATGAGATACCAGAGGGTAGACTGGTAGTGTGCGACAACACACACACACACACTCACACACAGGCTAATGATACTTTCACTGACATAAATGCATGCTTTAGTGGAACCACACTACTGAAGAAAACATACAGAGAAGAATATTGACAATACGCATAGATATTCTTTCTAATCTGTAAAATGTCGCTAATCTGTTGTTTAAGCCTACTTCTATTGAGAACAATGATTCGACTATTTTTTCCAACTTGGTTCTCCTTCAGGAGATTTGTCAATACAAATCTGACTAGTTAATCTTTAATACAAACACATTTTGATGAGCACAGATGGCTTTGTTTTGTCAGAGGAGTGAGTATGTGTGTACATGCATGCTATCCTCTTGGAAGAACATTGCTATGCCTGTCTGACTATTCCATATACCATACAGTATGATCACAACCTGTAGTTCAAGCTGGATAGAGCAGGCTAGGTGTTTATGGTGAATCAGTAGGTGCATAATGTTTGCCACTGGACACCTTCCTCAAAGTAAAGAAATTCCAGTACATGCAAAGCACCACAGAGGTTTTGCGTGGGTGGGGAGTCCAGGGAGGAGCGGATATTATTTCTCATGATATGTCCTTTTTTCTACAAAATTTTTCTCAGTATTCACCAATACCTTTTACAAAGGACCATGTTTTTGACCTTCAAGAATGCAATTCTGCATTTTGAAATCAATCCCAGCTTCTCTGTATTTTTATGCTGTTTGGGCTTTTTAATGCTGAAATGAGTGAATTTCCTCAGTTCAAACCTGCTACTGATTTTTGCAAGGATGGCAGAAAGAGAAGGATCAAAGACATGTATCAATCAATGCAGGATTACCATTGCACCTATGCAATCATCACCCCTGCAGCCCTGCAACTCTTTATACGTTATCAGGTGAAGAGATCATCTAGTGTCTGGCCCTCTTACATTTACATTTATTCATTTAGCAGACGCTTTTATCCAAAGCGACTTACATAGGTTACAGTTCTTTACAATGTTATCCATTTATACAGCTGGATATTTACTGAGGAAATTGTGGGTTTGGCCCAAGGGCACAGCAGCAGTGTCCCAGCGGGGATCGAACCGGCAACCTTTCGGTTACGAGTCCTGCTCCTTAACCACTATGCTACACTGCCGTCCCACAGCTGTTCCAAGCTGTTGTCCTTCTGGTGACAGTGAAAGACAAGAAAGGCATAGTAACAAAGTCTGTGTGGTAGGAATAGAATTAAGGATAAAATTAAGCATAGAGATATAGATATAGATATTGTGTCTTTTCAGACAAGTTCTCTGTCTTTACTGGTCCCTCAGTGGTGGAATGAACTCCCCACAGGAGTCAGAACAGTGGAATCAATGGTCTTCCTCCAACAAAGACTGAAGACCCTTCTCTTCAGACTGCATCTCGGTTCCACCTCAATCCCAGCCCACTAACACCTGCTACTTCTACTACTTGCTCTTCATTTTATATGTAGTATTGTGATGTAGTTTGGATTCTGTGTTCCAGTGACTGATGTATTGCCTAGCAGGGTTGCACAAGTTAATCTGTGATAGGGCTTGAATAGTGTTATGCTCATACTCACTGGTCTGGGAGTGTTGTTAGCCTGGTCTGACACTGTTGCTCATTCAATTTGAATGGATACACTTATGTTCTATTGTGCTGTGTAGGGGCATCTGCTAAAGTGATAGTAATGTCATGTAATGATATATGCAGGAATACATCTACATATTCTGGAAAATATCCTGCCCTTGTCATTGTGCTGTCATTTCAGGTCCTCTGAATTTCTCCCCTCTGTGCACCTGTCAGAGCTTCCCTGGTGCCTGATGTGTCACTTAGCGTCCTCAAATAGCAGTCAACAATACTTTAATTACTGTCACTTACCACATGCAAGGAATAGTCTCCTCATGGCATCAACTGCATCCATCACATTTCACACCCCTGACCCCCCCATTACTTTCCAGAATCTGTCATGATTTGGCATCTCCCTTCTTCACAACTCCTGCCTCAATTTTGCCAAAAGTGAAGAAACATTTCGCTGTCCTGAGAGTCACCTTTCAGGGACAGCAGAGATTCGGAGGTCCGAGGCTACATCCTAATCTGTGAGTGAGTGAGGGGAGTGAGAGAGCCCACATGAGTACATACCTGAGGACGGAGGGGAAGGGGTGTTATTTGGGAGACACATTTTGGGATGCAATTTGCTGTTATCAGTCCGGAGTTCTACATGAAACCATGGAAACGGCAGAAGCAGTGATCCCTGGAGATCCCATTGGAATAGTATAATGCTAAAAAGCATTGAAGACAAGTCTTACTTACTTACATTGCTTACTAACAAGCAATGCTTAGAAATCGAATAAGTGCACAAAGGTAATATTAAAATGATCAACAGGAGATAATGCTCGCATTGAAGTTATTTAGATAAAGCAAGCTTCCAGTGTACAAAACCAGCAAGTTGTTAACATGTACAAAATCTCCGTCTGCCATTAAAAGTACTGATATCATAATTAGGCCAAATTACAGTAACCAGGCAAACCAGACAAAAGCAGATACACCCAATTGTTCCTTAAATCCCTTCTTGTTACTTTCCACTGCATTTGTTCATTTTTTACCATTATGGGGCCTCTCTACAGTACAGGCTCAAGCACTTGTGTTTTACATTGTTTCAGTCAACTGCTCTTTTCATACACAAACATGTAACCAGATTGCTTACCAGTTTTCCATGTTTTGACCTATTTATGTATACATGAATTAAACCTAAATTTGGCTTTGTGCCTTAGCTTTCTTGCATTGTTTTTAGCTGCTTTGTAAACTGAGAGACATACTGGTGTCAAAGCTAATTTTTTCTTAAGCTGTGTTCGACACATTAAAACCTAATAATTACAGATTTGGCTCTGTAGGCTCTGAAAACTGAGGTTAGATTCAGTGTCATCATGGCGCAGTCCTAATGAGTGTGTTTCCCGTGTATTTGAAGCAAATTCCATCTGACTTGTGGCTGACCTCTGTGAGAACCTGAATGTGATGTACTGCCAATGTTCACCTCCTCTGCTGACATTGAAATGATGTGTGTACTATTGTTTTTTTTTTTTTTTCAAACTTATTTCAAGATCCATATATCCTGGAATTTTAACGTGCCATATACAGCATAATATAACGATATACACTTTGCAGTTCACATTAAAATGCAACACTTCTGTGTAGGTATTTGGAATGAGTTGGTCTTCTATGTTATCTCCTGCAAAAAGGTGTTTGTTTTGCTTCAGTGAGAACCAAAAAAGTGGGGAGTGTATAATGATGACACATTCTGATACATCAAAGAAAATCTGATTTTTTATAAAAAAAAAAAACATGGACACAGGTGAACTTCTTATTCACCTTTGGCCAGGTGAATATCAGCTGGTTTGGCGGGAAACTCGACAGTGGGGTATCTGTCATGCAAATGGAAACAGGAAACGGCGGCACGCCAGTGATTTTACACACATCTACTTCCCCTTTTGATGGCCTTTGCCGCACCGCCGTCTCGTATGCAAATAATGTACCCGGCCTTGGTTCAAACCAAGGGCATCTTCAATCTGCTAAAACAACACAAAGCATTCTCACATTGATTGACCTTTTAAGGAGGCCAGGACAAATTCTTATGTGCAGTGAGTAACACATGTGATGAACTCAGCTTTCATTCCTACAGGGGTTACTGAGTTGTGAAGAAGAATAAGAAGAAAAAGAAGAAGAAGAAGAAAAGAAGAAGAAAAAGAGCTATGCACTTGAAACAGTCAATGTGCCTGATTTTTTTAATTAAGTGGCACTTAAGCATGCATCTTGCAAATCATGACTATCAGAAAGACCTTGTCTTTCATTCCCAGAATCCACCGCCTCTGTCTGGCAGCTCAATCAGGTTTCCACTGGTAACTTCTTTTTTCCTGCTCTTTGCTGTTGGAATGGGAACCAAAATTCTAAATGGCTATGATGTCAATACTAGAAATCAATGAATTTGATTTTAATCAGATTTATGATTTTTTGCAGCCTTTGGAGTCCCCAACAGAACATTACGATCTTCCCAACATGACAGCCACTGCATTGCTGCTCTTTGGTTAATGCAGTTCTCTGATGCACATGCAGGCAGCCAGTGGATATTTTTCACATTGCAAGTCATACAGTGCGCCACCGTGAAGTGGGCTCTCATTGGAGGAAAAGTGCTATTACACTGATGTCATCTGAGCAGCTCACAGGTTCCTGATGAATTGCAGAGCACCTGAGAGTGGTGAGGCCAAGGATTCTTTGCTGACCTACTCACCCCTATCCCCACAGGAGCAAATCCAGCTGTAGGCTATCATTGATAGTAAATGGCAATCTGAGCTGTAGGCCTCTGATCTCTGATTTTTACTTTTGCTTTTTGTGCAGTAACTGGTATACATTGACACTAGCTACTGTTCATTTTAAGATTCATAATGCTTAATGGGTAGAGCATTCCAGTCAATAAGAGAAACTTAAAGCAGTAGGTCAGTGCTCAGAAATCTCAGAAGTCCTCCAAATAAACTAAGTCTCTCCAAAAAAGGCTTCATAATAATCATCACATTTTAGGTACACTTTTAACATTCCTTATTTCAAACAAGTTCACTCCACTGGTAAAAACAACATTTGAAAATGGCATTGCTTTGTGTAATTTCTTTCTTTCATCAGTCTGATGTCTGATTTTGAAGAACTGGGAGACATAATCCTACTGCGCAGGGAATGACAATGTTTCATACATTCTGCTTTATAAATCAAGCCTCCCGCAGAGGCTAACACTTCCCTCGGTTTTGTTAAGTGTCCTTCTTCAACCCAATTTCCTCCGTCTGATTTGCACAGATAGAAGTTTGTCGCAGCAGCATGTTAAGAATTTGAGGCTGCTTATGACTTGTTAGTGCTGAGACGAATGATTCCATTAAAAAGCTGATGATAGCTTGTCAGTCCCGGAGTAATGCATTCACTTCCTATCGCCTAGGCCGAGGCTGTTAGATGAGGAAAAAACACTCTTGCTGGGCTGACGTGGATTACAGAATCATTCCTAAAAAAAAAAACAGTGCAAAGGCAATGGGGGAAATGATAAATCCTTAAACCTGTGAAATATTTCCAGTCATGTGTAAAGGCAAATTGTCTCTTTCTTATAAATTTTGAATCAGAATATTAAAAAAAAAAATGTTTTTGATGTTTTTTTTTCTGGCTCCCATCTGGTGGACACAAGTCTCAGTAGCTAATGTTCAGGAGAATTTAAAGTCTGTTTCACTGACTCATGCAAGACCCTAGCTGGCAGACACAAGCAGCCTTGCAGAGAGGGAGATTCTGTTTGGCTGGTATTTTTAGAGGTAATTTAGTGTATTTTCCTCTGGGATGAAATAGCCTTGTCAGCCACTTGTGATTCATAACCAACAGCAGGAAGTCCTCGCAACTTTCTCTGTGTTTTTTTTTCTTTTCTTTCTGTGTGTTTCCCGGCTGTTCCAGAAAAAAACATGCCTGAATGAGCCTTGCTGTTGTTGTTTCATAGGCAGGGAGGGAACAGGCAGGTTTCCGATCTCAGTTTTGGAAAATTGACTTGTAACATGAAAATACAAGAGGGTTCCAGTGGTCCCAGACAGATGCTTGTGCTCTTAAACTTTCATGGCAAAATGGCTATGTTCCCAGGTGCATTTTACTTAAATTGGAATGGTCTCAATAACACAGCTACTGTATAATGGTCTTATTAATTCATGCAGAAGTACAACTGCCAAGATTTCATGTTTCCCCTTTTTCTTCCATCCATGAAAAATTGAATATCAAGGGCTATTAAAGAACATAATGTATCTTAATGCCATTCATACTGGCTGTTCATGTCACTGTGCAATTTGCTAGAATTGTGTGGCGTGCAGTGCTGTTGCACAGCCCATATTCTTGGCTAAATACAAAAACAAATATAATGTGATGATTGTGGCTCATATTTGAATCAATGTGATAATTTGCCTCAGATTGTTTCAGTGATAATTGATGCTGTGCAGATTAAGATGGGGTGTTTTAGGGTTTGCATGTTCCTTTTTCTTGTCGTGTCAAGACAAGACAGAGACTTTGCATTTGCATTTAATTATTTAGCAGACACTCTCATCCAGAGTATCCTCAAATGTACATACAAGCAGGTTAGTCAAAGAGCAGAAACAATACTAAATCATAAGTGTGACAATCTGGTAGTAGGAGTCATAACACATAACATATCATATTCTGTTACATACCATAATAGGTATGTGGAGAAGCTGGTCATCACTTCTCACAAAAAAACATGAGCAGTATGAGCAAATTTTCAAAACATCAATAATTTATTTTAAAACCCAACCGACAAAAGGAACCAGCATCAGCCGACAGTCAAATACAGAAGAAAAAAAAAGAGCTCTCCTGCTCTCACAACAACACACCTGTATTCAACAAGCCTGCTTAGGCAGGTGAGGCTCATTAACCTATGGGTCACACCGCTATAGACAATTAACAATGAAACAATTAAACAATTAGCCTGTTTGGAACAAAACGGATGGTCTGAGATCTGTCTATTACCAATATAGCACATTAGAAAATATTAGGATCCTTAACATTTAAACTTTAAACAATAAGAAAACATTATTAACACTACATTAACAAACATTGCAGCCATTCTGGGGACAGGTGAAGGCTACAAGAACACAAGAGGAAATCTGAGAATCAAGCAGCTGTGTTTGAGGATATAGTATGAATGTTCAGACTTAGGCATTAGATGCACCAAGATGCAGATTGAACAGATGAGCTTTCAGTCTGCAGCGGAAGGTGGTCGGTGGTCCAGGACCAGTGTTGAGTGCTACAGCAGTAGCACATTGTATTGCACTAGTGAATTTGTTGTAGCACTTGATATGTCCTTAAGAAAGAGCTAGTTATCACAGTGCTCCATATGCTCACAGATAGTTTCAGTCGGACTGAAGGATACTGAAAAACTATTTGAGAATCTGAACATACTACAGTGAGAAAATATGCATGGTAGAGCCAGAGACAGATTTTAAATATGTGTTGCAGAAAAATGGATGAAAATAAACAACACAGACCTGAAGTGCAACCTCAGTAGAAACATCAGCATAATATAGGAGTGATTCATGACACATCTCAGTATAATACCCGTGTGAGTCTGAGACTTATAAACAAACAAAACATTCATTCAGGAGAAGGCACTGTAATTGCATCTGTCTAGATGTCATAATGTTGGTCTTTGATATTCCATTCCATGTGGCTGAACTTGTTGTGGCACACAAGTTCATTTCACCTACAAGCTTTTACAAGGGTCTTTTTCTGTATTTTCATAGGTATTGCAAATGGTTGAAGATGATGGATCCACAGATGAAGGTTACAAAGGTAACCTGCACACAGCCAAAGATTGAAGCACAAAACACCAATAACTTGCTCACAGGAGTGGAGATGATGGTTTAGCTATGTTATGATGAGAGAGAATAAGCAGAGGAACAGTTACAGTAATATCTGTACTGGATTAAGAATGATTGTGGCTTCTTTAAATATCAACAGAAATTTAAATAACTGAAGACAATGGAATGCAGTAAGGAGCTGTGCAAGGAATTAGACAGATCACACAAATAGAAGTGACTAGACATTTGTAGAGGTGACAAAATTAACAACATTAAACAGTCCTAAAAATGTGTGAAAGACTGAAAAACTAGGGGTATATGGCCAGTCCCTGTGGTGCATTCAATCTCTGCTCTGAATGGCTTTTTATGATCCCTAACTCATATTGAGTCAGTCAGTACTTCAGGATTCAGGTATTAAAACTTCAGACGAACAACCAGTCAAAGAAACAATAAACAATGTAATAGAATTTCCCACAAGCTTCTGAAATTCTAAGAATTCGTGAAGTTCTACATTTAAAATCAAAACCATGTGGAAGTCGGGGGATAAGGTAAGGAGTATTAGCTTCACAATTACTCCAGAATAATTAACAAAGGAAGGGATCTGGGATTTCGTCTGGAGAAATTTTAAGTATAAAATCTATTCAAACAGTATCACAGGTGGTCACACAAAATAAAACACCTGTAAATCAATCAAAACCAATTCAATGTAATCAGCATGAAAATAAGACAGTCTCGTTAACTGATACAAAGAGATGTATCTGCTTGTACTGCAGAACAACTGTCAAAACATTAAAAGTGCCACATGTGTTTTGTGTTTTCCTCACTAAAGCTGAAAAAAGTCCCTCATCTCTAGATGATCATGGTACTGTATGCAATTAATTTTTTTTAATATGCAGTCCCTACACTAAATCAGCCTTTAAAAAAGCCCCAATACTACTTCTTTTACATTACATTAATGGCATTTAGCAGACACTCTTATCCAGAGCGACTTACATCAATTACAGGTTTTTACAATATTATCCATTTATACAGCTGGATATTTACTGAGGCAATTGTAGGTTAAGGATCTTGCCCAAGGGTACAGCAGCAGTGCCCCCATGGGGAATCAAACCAGCATAGTGATTACGAGTCCTGCTCCTTAACCTTCTCATGCTTAACCTGCTCCTCCTTCTCATTTCACTGACCAGTCATTCTAATCTTGGTATGGTAACGGATTTATGACAATTTCACACAATTTTACCTTGGTTAATGAATAGAGACATACATGAAAATGGCAAGATGCGCCTATTACTGCTTACATGTTCGTTTTTCCCCATTATCATTTTACATTTTTCAAGCAACATCTGGAGAAGCAGCAGGAATTTGCGGTTCAATTTAAAACTGGACACTCAGGAAAAACAAACATGCAGGAAACAAGGAGGCACTTTGTGGAACAGATGGCAAATTAGTCTTGTGCAATTACCTTTAAAAGAACGACTCAAGGATTTTACTCAAATACAGTGTGTTTAAGTATGGTAATTCAGTCAGTAACTTTTTGTTGTGAGAAAAGGAAATGTTTATTGTTTATGGGATGTTGAAGGGACTCAGGATCACCCTATAGCCTTCTCAGCCCTGATCCTTGAAACTAGTAGTCTTGGTTAACAAGGCTGGGAGACCTCCTGGAAAACTAGGTTGCTAAATAAGTGGCTGCTGGTGGGTCCATAGGGGGTAGTCTTCCCTCCAGACCCAAAAGGACCTGTGTCCCTGAGGTAGTGATGAGGACTCTGTGATGTGGGACATGACATCATTCAGATGAAACCCAAGGCAGTGGCCATTAAAGACTCTGTGGCACTTATTGCAAAGAGCTTGGGGTTCCCTGGTGTCCTAGACAAATTCCAAAACAAACTGTCTCAGTTACACTAATCCCCCATCATAATTGGCTAAATAATCCCATCCTTTTCTACCTCAATTGATGTGATGAGTGTTCTGGCACAAAATGACTGCCACTCAACATCAAGTAAGGTGCTGCACATGGCAGAACATAAATGCAATCCATTATTATGCGTACGATATCGCTATATTGTATGCATTAATGTCACATTATAAATCAAACCATCCTCTCTCATCAAAAATATCCAGAGAACAAATAGCTCTCATGCTGTGTCATCTACATCGCCGGCCGTGTTAGAGAAACAAGCTTGTTGTGTATTCATGGAGCGTTGCAATCTTAATGTTCATCAAATTTTCAGGAGCGTCCTCTTCAAACATTAACTAGGCCTGGTGCCTATTCCACCGGCATGTTGTCGGGTAAATTGGCCATCAAGATGGTTTTAGATCGTGAAATTACTTCACAGGCTGTGTAATGTAATGCAGTTCTCTCTCACAGTTCTTCTTCATCTCCCTGCCCCTCCCCTGTTTCCTCCCCTCTCTCTTTCTCTTTCTAGCTGACCATTGGCCAGAGCTCCCGTTTGCCTACCTGCGAGGTTACTCGATCCCACCCCACCGCGACAGACAACCAACGGGAGGAAAAAAATAGAACTCAGTCTGCCATTGGTGTGTTCCCACCCTGTTTCTCACGCGCACACCCGCACGGCTCATGGAAGAGGTGTGGAGCAGCTCCATAAGGGTGGAGTGGCACCGACTGTGTTGAGTGTTACTTCAGTTGAGTGGGTTACCAAGGTTATCTTAAAGACCCATTATAAACACAGCGCAGTAAATAAAATGAGGTAAATATTTCCTCCCTTGTAAACAGTGTTTATCGACCTCATGTCTGTTTTTTGTAATCTTTTTTTTTTTATCCTTATCATGGTTAACATGGCTCACATTCCCTCTTTAAAGCTGAGGCCTGAAGTAAATTGAACAGCTGTTCTGTCCTGATGTAACCTGTCTTTTTTTTTTAATCAAAATCAAAAATGTAATTTGTGCTCTATCAAAAAAGGATTTATTCCTTTATGTGGAACCATTTAGGACTCTGTAATCATACACATTAGATGGGCCTTCACAGAGACAACCCTTAAAAGCAAAAAAAAAAAACATTGCTTTTGCTAGAGCAATTCACCTTGTGTGGATCTTTTATTTTGTTTTCATGCAGTGAGCCAGTTTAAAGCCATTAACGATGACCTCACGATTATGTGGCGATGTCACAGCCCGGGTTGACGTGTCCTCATGTCCTGCTTCTAATAATGGAGCTTTATTTCCTCTCTCCGGATGTCCTGCTAATCATTTTTGATCTACCTTGGAAGTGGTTTTTAATTTCATGGCAGTCGTCTTTCATTTTGCCCTGACAGAGCACGCCGCTGTTTGGGGGGGCCACATGTATGAATGAATCAGCTTCTCTCCCTCTCCCTCTATCATTACAGGCTCAGGGAGGGTTATTTTCGGGTCTGAGTCTGACCTTTCGACTTACCATAAATGGAAAGCGACTTCCCCTCCTCACCCTGAAGCTCGCTCTATGATGAACTGACAGGTGAGCGTCACCCCTTGAAACGATTGGGTTTATTTGGCCTTTGTCCTCCAGAGATGGATTGCATCAGCTGTACCTCAATTCATCACAGCAGAAAATGGATGAATTTCAAATGCAGGCCATAGTAAGCTGATGTAGGAATTTATTTTCTGAATTTTTTTTTATTTTGCTTTGACCTTTTGTGAATGTATGTTGGGTATTAGTTATTAATTCTAAAGAATTTATAATGTACTTGCAGAAAACGACTGGCCAGAAACGTTCTGGGGGCACGAGGACAATTGGTTCTGTGCTGTCAGCTTGATGGGAATGCGGACACAGTGCAGAGCTGAGAAAGGACAGGAAACACGAAGTTAGACCCTGAAAGGAATGTAGGTGGTGAGCAGCACAGGGAGATGCGGGGAGATTGTCCTTGTGACTGCAGTCACAAGGACAACAGTTGAGCTGATAGATATCCTTGATTCTTTATCCTTGATCTCACTCATATGCAGCACATAGCCATCTTTGCTATAGATAGATATTGTTGTTAGTAAGAATTGTATTGAAATGGGGAGGTGTAGTGTGATCGACAACAACGTTAGAGCTACTGCTATCGTCCATGCTGTCTTTATACAATGTAATCATGGGTTATGATCTTCATGTAGAATAAATTATAGGCTATTTCTTGCATTAAAGATCAAATGAAATACAAATAGCATACACCTATTGTCCTTCAGGATCAGTCTACAGCAGCAGGAATTACCATTTACATATCAAATGCCTCTAACACGAGGCGTACTCCTCTCAGAGGAGGCTGTTTGATTATCTTTATGTACCTCTATTACCTGGTTTTATTACCTTTTAATCAACATCCAATCAATGAATTTAAATAACCAATTAACTGTCCAGAATTGAAAAGTAGCGAAGTTAAAAATAGCAGCCTGCAGCCGCTCTACAGATAATATGTACACCACGTTTTGATGCCAGCCTTGTGACGTTTGATTGTATTTTATATTATTTGATGCTCTTTTCCCCCTTTATGCAGCGCTCTTTCTGACTTGCCAATTGCATATTAGGCTCGTCTCATCGTGAAAACCTACGTACAGGAATGCTGAATTCAGACGAATACAACCAATAACATACATGCAGCCAGTGGCTATTTTTCCCCACAATGCACCACATTGAAGCAGGCACCAACTGGAGGGTAGGTGCTACTATAAAATGGATTGGAGCAATAGAAGTCCAAACCAATAATGCACAACACAGTGGATTTTATTACAGTGTATATTCAGCTATTTTCTGTAGAAGATGAGTTTCTGTTTCCTCATCAGATATACCAAAGTCAGTCAAAAGTCTAATAGGGATTAGGCTGTTTCACATAGATGCACTCCTCTAACAGTCTGTTAGTGGTATCTGCTTGCACATCCGTTCAAATCAGTGGTGATAAAAGACATAACTGGTGGTCAGAGGAATGCGTCTCTTGTGTCTCTGTTCCATTAAACTGCGCAGTAGATTGGTGTAGATTTCAAATTGCAAAAGGCAGTTACCGTAAATGTCCAGGGATTCAGCAGCTCAGACACAGCCAGGACCATCACAATTGCATGTTTGGAACATGGAAGTTTTACAGTTAGCAACACAATAACATTTTAACATTTTAAAATGGAAATTCATTCAAATGCTACATGTTGAAAAGAATTCCACTAATGAAAAAATAGCATCATATGAAATGAATCCTTGCAGTACAGTAAGTTGAGTGATCAACATTATTCTTTTATTTTACCTTTGGTTAGAACAAATTCACACATTTTTCACTTCTACTTGCTTATACTGTGTCAGCTACTCCTCTCCAAGGAATGTAAAATGAAATAACTAGGGAGCTTTAAATACAAACTACAGAAATGTTTGCAGTTGAAGCTTAAATATTTTACACTCTCTACTTTTATCCTCAGGAGAACATCTATGACAACTAAACATTTTCCAATACTTGTATGGGAAACAAGGCTTCTAAAATTTTGGTATTGAAATCAGCAGGCTTGACTAGGTGAGCATCAACTGGCAAATACAGGCTCTGATAATCTCTTCTGGTGTACCCTTACTAAGAAGCTCAACGATTGCCTGGGTTGTTTCTCATGCTGTGGCCTCTATAGTGGAGTGTCAGCCACTGGACCATTTTCCTGCCTCCTGCTTGTGGAATGTGCCCTGCAGGTCAATGGCTTGAAGTGAGAGTGGCTCCATGGCATCTACCTGCGTATCATGCGCGTGGCTCATGCGCCCATTGCTGGAGCAGAGGTGGGGCAGGAAAAGGAACCCTATCCACTCAGCTCACCTGCTGTACAGGTAACCGGAACTGTGGTGTCACTGAATATTTCACACAGACTGGCAGCTGAGAGGCCTGAAGTTTGCTGTGGACCTGCTTGATGCAACAGATTGGGTGACAAAGCCGAAGGCTCCATCCAAAAACTGGTAATGCCATTAGCGTCAGCACTAAGTAACAAGCCCCCCCCCCCCCCCCCCCCCCACCTCTTAAATGGCCTGTTCAGAGCCCTCCCAAATTGTCTGTGTTTTGAGCTGTTACTACCTGCCTGGTCAAAGATTGATTTCTATTATTGCTGGACAATGTCAGTTTCAAACAGTTTGCAAATAGGAACCTGTGCAGGTCAACAAGGTTTGGTCTCCTTTGTGCGCAAGAGATAATCAATTTCTCTCAACACTAAAATTCAACTAATGAGAGTGAAATTGTAAGACCTGTAAAGCGCAGTCATTCAGGTTAGAGCAGCCAACACTGATAACCACTTTAAAACAAGCAGTAAATCTGAAGGCTTTGGTTTTGCATGCTAGCTATATTAAAGATGTAACAATGTGCATTTTAAACTGATTCACTACTTCTGGTAGCTTGGGAACATCCAGTTAAATATAGAGGGAGGTTAGTGTTCCTTCATTTTGGCAAAATGTATAGATTTCAGAGGGCAGCTATATTGATATTTCCAAAGAAGATGATGTGCCCAAAATGGTGGCCATTGATGTTTGGGTTTTACACAAATGAGGTAATGTCACGATGAATAGCGGGGCTTACGCTTTTCCGATGGAGCAGCCAACTTGCCATCTGTGGCTAAAATTTGTCTGAAATTCAGAGACTAACAGCTTTCCCCTCAAGGGCATGCAAACTCATTGTGACCGTATTCACAATGTTGGTTCCAAGAGCATGGCAATAAATGTAGACCATTCCTTTCAATTTCATTTAGCCATTGTATGTCTTAAAGACCAGTCACAGCGCATACCTAGCATACCAAGCAGAATTTAATTTTTACTAAGTCAGCTTTAAAGTTTGTTGATCCCCACCTGTGACCATAAAATGGATACTGTAGCATTAGATAAATAAGCAAATACACAAGTCCCACATGCCATGAGTAATATTATTGGAAACCATAAGATTTCATGGTCTGCCACCACCTTGAAGCAAAGTCAACCTACAGCTATGCCCCACCCCCCACCCCACACAAGGGAATTCTTTTCTAGTTTTTTCTCCCATGTTCTACACTTGACAATTTCCATTGCAGTAATGCCGTATGGCGAGTAGAATTCGCCTGGTTGATTGATTCCTGTACAGCATTAACTTTTTTTATGGCAGTTTAATATGATGATGTAACTATAGGACATAGGCAGCCTTTTTGACAATCTTCCAAACGGAGGCCCACCCATACCATGTTTCCGTACCACCAATTGTTTCAATCGGCTGGGAAAATCCTGCAGTGTCCCACAGTTAACGGCCCATTGTGTTTGAGCTTCTCCCTGATTTTGATAAATGAAGTTATGGTTCTGTAGGTGTAACATGGGCCAGCAGGCTGCCAGTCCACAGGGACTGATTGGCCAAAGGCGAGGGCGTCACCATGCTAGGCTGTGTTTGTATCTGTGAGGCACAGTGCTGTCAAACATCATATGGAGGGTGCCATATGGGCTGGTAATGTAATACGCACACACTTGCAGGCACACACGCGCGGGCACACACACACACACACACACACTTTGGCGGCACGCTTCTGAGCAAGGGGGCTGTATTTACTGCTCGCCTGCTGCCAGGGGAACACGTGCCTCCCCCATTATGTGAGACATCTGCCGGCCCAGTTTGAACGAGCAGGCCGACTCCGGCGGGGGTCATCACCCACACTGCCCACGGCAGGGGGGAAGGGGGTGGTGGTTGACCCTGGCCTGGGGTAAATCCACATTAATAAGTACAATTACAAGTGTCTCACCAAGAGTCATGGCAACACTGGTAACATCCCAAAATGGGATTAAAAGGAAATTGTATGGATGAATTTAACAAATCACAATGAACCCAACAACCCAAGTGAAAATATGATAACGGCTGGTATTATTCATTATAGACTGCATAATTATACCAATTCAAGTTATAGACAGTAGGTTTTTTGTGGATGTAAAGGGGGAGTAATCAGTTGTGCTACACATTACACAATTGCAGTTGTAAATGAAATCGACCAGCCGAGGGGTCTAAACAGCACTGTGGGGAAGGCCTGAATTTAAAGCTGTTCTATTTGCTCATTCATAATTCTTTGCCCTTAAGATGGAAGACCTTAATCTGAACTGTGGGGTCAACTAGGAGTGAGAGGAGAAGGTGTAAAAATCATTTCCACTTCCTCTGTGTTACTTGAGGCGTGAGCATGACTTTAACCCTGGTGTAGGGGATGGGAGTAACACCCTATGACACAACACATGCACTAAAACTTACACAGACCATGACATTGCCCATGTAAAGTAAAACACCATCATTTTTACTATAATGGTATTTATGCACTTTTTTCTCATATTTGCAGAAAGCAAAGCTCTGTGTTATGGTGAGGTTTTAGTCCATGACAAAGGGAAGCAGCTGCCATACTCCGAGATCCACTTCTTTCCATTCTGTGGGAGGGGAAGAGGGAAGGGAGCAGGAGATGGGTCATTAATCAAATTAAACAATGCCTCCCTGACCCTTAACCTCTGCTGACCCCATTAACAACTCAGATGGGATGGCTCAGTCCCTTCCATGCACAGCTTGGGGTAAGCAGAGAGGAGAGTGAGGGGTAAATGAAGAATAGGGGAGATACCGTGATGGGGGTTGTCAGCGAGGCCTGTAAAAACTGTCCTACAGGGCATTCTTGCTGCTTGGATCCTATAATAGCCACAGCAGTCTGCAGGGAAAAAAGTTGCTTACAGCAAACTTATACAGAAAAATTACTTTAGCATTAGCATCTCTATGAGAATGTGTCAGCTGGGAAGCAACTGAGAATCTTAATGTTCATTATGTCAGCATGTGGTGTCCATGGGTTTTGTGTGTGGAACTTTTGTGGAACTGTGTGTGTGCCTGGACTTTTAAAGAAACCACAAATGTAGTCATGAAATGAGGGATGAGGTAAAAGATGGAAGTTAGGCTGCTTTGCAGGGCTGTTAGGTGTGCTATCTGAAAGAAGCCTTCATTCCCCCCTACTGGCTCACTTCAGCTCTCCCGCCTGAGTATAGATGTGGTCAGGCAAACACACACGTCTGCAAGATCCCACAGGGGAAAAAACATAATAAAGAAAAGGAACACTGGTTCTGTTGCTGATCATAGCAAACAACCAGAGGTGGGTAGATGCAATATGGAGTCTAGTTTTGATTCAGCCCACCAGACATAATATTACATTACATTACATGTTTTCATTTGGCAGACACTTTTCTCCAAAGCGACTTACAAGTGATATACAAATGAATGTAATGTAAGGGAAAGCAATTGTGAGGCAGGTAGATGTTTTAATATGATGATGATGAGACAGAGGATGAATTCGAATTCAGTATATTTGTTTAGCATGGCGATACCACAGCAATGTCTAGGATGCACAGTACGATTAATGAAAATCCCAAGCAAATATGCTACAAGAGCACTTGACACAATACAAGCTCAGTCCTGAAGAGTTGTTGGCAATTCTTGTCAGCTTGGCTCATGAAATCTGACAATGAACTCAATTCTGGCAAAAAGGTCTGACACACAAGAAATTGACTTGGAGCTCTCACAAGCCATAATTGTCATCTGACATGCTACAAAATGTAAACCGATGTACAATTACATTGTCATAGTTCAACAAGGATTGATGCCCACATCAGATCTACATCAGAGCTGAAATCACACTGTGTGTTCAAGTCTTAAACATTTCTTCCAGTTACATCTGAATCTGATAAATGGAAAAATTAAAAATTGGTACCCATTCTTTAGAGAAGGACTGTTTGACCTCTGAGCTGTCAGTTTGTTATTTTTTATGTTATGCTGGTCGCCAGGGGTTCCTCGACACTCTTGTGCCCTTGGTAGGGAGAGCTGTTCAGTGTAGTGCTTTCAGTTTGACAGAGTAGAACAAGCTGGCAGCAGTACCCACATCTCCACGTCCCTGCTCTGGCTCCTGCATAGGCCGCCGCCCGACTGCTCTGCCACAATCACAGCCGGGGCTGTGACCTCGTACTGTACATCACTGTAGGGTGACAGCGCCATCCCCCTAAATGTTTGAAATGGAACTTCATCAGAGCACAGTAATGTTATATGAGTAATGTTGTGTTGAAATGTACGGTCCCCCTATAGAGTAGTTTGAAATGTGAGGGGTGCAGATCCTTCAGTGCTGTCCTCTCCACTTGTTCTCAGAGAGAGCTCAGAGTATGAGGGCAAAAAATTAGGACAAATGGCCTCTGACTGACCCCTCCAACCATTTCCAGCCATGACATTGGCAGCATTTTGCTGCCCAGCACTTTTTAGAAATTGATTCTCATTCCCTGACAGGACCCTCTCTGTATTTAGCTTCTCGGGCCTCAAGCGGAAAAAATCTTTGCGGTGCAGACTGCTGATAATATCACATCCACCCAGGACTATTTGATTTTTTATAAGTGGTTGATTCTTAAAAGCAAAATTCCAAAGGAACGGAAATGGAAGTTTGTTTTAAATGTTTCAAACAATGTCATGCTATAAACAATGTTTTTTTTTTCTTATTTACTTGAGAAAAGCCCTGAGAAAAATTCTTTTGACCCAGACCAAAACATATTTAAATGTGCACATTTGTAACACAATATTTTATGAAGTTAAATAAAAATAGCAATGAATATAAGACTCATGTTAATTATTTGGAGGGCACTGTGTGAATTGCTGGTAGTGTGCAAGGTGCCACAGCTGAAATTGAAACATAACAATGCAGACTGCTCATAAGAAATGCTGATCTGGATATAGTGATCAAAAACACTAGAACAGAATCATTCCCATAGCAACACTGTTGAAACACTCAGCCTGAGGGAGACTGCAGTGGTGGCTCAGTCAGTCAGGGATCTTGCTCCAGGTGCAGGCCGACATCTTCTGGGAGCTCACAGTAGTTGAACAAATTTAAAATTGGTGGATTCCCCCCTTGTCTTGCTGCTGTCAGGGACCCTTTAAGCCATCAGACTTGCTGCGAGTCATATCAGGGAGATGTATTCTTCGCTCACACAGTATTCGCTCTCCTGGTGCACTGTGGGACTTGCAGTGTGGAAAAAATAGTGGTTGTTGGCGTGAGTGTAGCAGAGTGGAGGATTGCATTCGCTACGCTCCAGCACTCCTGCGTGAGTGTAGAGCATGTCACAGGGACACAAGCATAGTGCACAATTAGGGCAAAAGAGGGGAAAGAAGCATAAAAAATACTCAGCTTGTAAGAATCAAGCCATCCATTTATATTATAAGAATCAATTTAGGCTCATTTACAATATGTAATACAATGCTCAGTGGAGCACAATGTTGCATAATTAATGAAAACAGCACCTATCACTTCAAATATTTTTAGGAAAAAGTTGTGCACGTTATCCTCAAATACACAAAAGTGCCTGTATTCTTGTCTGCATTGGCTGAATAAGGAAGGAGGTTCCCGGACTGGCCTTGTGTGGTTTTTGTCATTATCAGTGTTTGTCAGCCTCTGTGTCTCTCTGTGTCCTACCTCCAGCATAAGCTCACTCCCCGAAAATTACGTGATCATTTACCTACAACTACTTCATTTGCATACTGATAACTGTTCTCGTTAATGTGATTGTTACTGCTCTCCCTGGAAAACCCGTTTTTCATGCCTGTTTCTCTCCTCTTAGAGACTGCACGGAAACTCAGCTGGTTCACAACATCCCTCTTTCCTTATTTGTATTTCTTTTGTTATTTTCTCTCCGGAATGATCTGTGGTCCCACCACACAGCTGCGTACACACATGGTCTTACTTTGTAATAGTGCCAGGCTGGCTTTCTGTGCAGTCCATTTGGTGTCTGTTTGGCAGGAGCTTCCCAAATGAACCATACACCAGTGGTGATAAGCCACTGATTTCACTTACATTACAGCAGGAATCTGATTCTCCCTATATCTCTCTCATCCTTATTTCTCTGTGTTTTACCTTTTTCCTCTCTTCCTTTCCCACTCCCTCCCTCTCTTTTTTCTTGCTTCTTGCTCTGTTCTCAGTCCTTTTCCTTTCCTGTCATTCCCTTATCTACTGGTCTTTCTGACTGACACCAGTCTGACATTACTTCATGCAGTCTTTTGATGAGGTGGAAAAAAGGCCAGGTAACACATTCTTACACAAAGAGACATCAGAAAAGAAGCATGTATTTCTCTTTTTCACACACTGTCCTCTATCCTCTGATCTTTTCTGGAGGTACTTCTAAAGAAACACGTTCCTACCAGGGAACTCTGGGAGTGATTGTTTTTTAGGAACGCAGCACTGTGAAGAACATCCATAAACAACATGGAGGGTGACTGAGACATACACAGAATGCAGGGCTTCCCCTAGGATCTGCTGCCTGGTTAATTGTAGGGTGGAAGTGGAAAGTAGCTTGATGTGTTTCTGTTCAGTGCTTTTTTTTCCTGTTTCATGTTATTATTATCAGTTTCTGTGTGTACGGTGCCCTTGTCATGACACAGACAGGGAAGGAAGAGAAACTAATCAGTTGTAATTAAAAACAGTTGATGATATCCTAAGCTTGCTGTGGCACTGTATGTGTGCATGTGTGTGCACGTGTGTGTGTCCGTGTGTGTACATGGACCGAGAAGCATGCACTTTCAGTGAAGGACAAAGGGGGAGGACGCATTGGCCATTCTCACTCTGTCTTCCCTGGTCTGTCATCCTTGTTTTTTTTAATAGTTTGCCATCTGTCCTGGGTCAGACTGACGTCTGCCAGATGAGCTGCTCTCTCTCTCTCTCTCTCTCTCTATCCCACCCCTCCCCTCCCCTCTACAGTCCCTCAGGTGCCTCTGACTCCCCTCCCTGAATGGACAATGGGGGAGCTTTGTCTGCCTCACATGTGTAGCCCGAAGGAGGTGTTCATCCTCTATCCTCTTTTGTCAGTCTGCCTTTGTGAAGGCAACCCCCAGATGGGGACTCATTCTGTGCTCTGTGTGTGTGTGTGTGTGTGTGTGTGCATGTGTGTGGAGGGGAGGGGTTCCCCTTTTGTTCCTCAGATTAGAGAGAGATTCCCCTCAGTCAACCCCCCAACGGGTTGCTCAAAAAGTGTTAAAACCCCTCAAGCAGAAAATGAGCGCAGTTGGGTGAGAAGTGGGAAGAGAGTGAGCGATCGCGTCAGCAAAGGGCAGCTGGAGTAGAAAGCGTCGTGTTTGTACTTCTTCCTGCTGCATTTGTTCTCTTCTTTTATCAGTTTGTTTTTGTGATATCTACCTGCTGCCTCAGGTGAGCCTCCTGCCACAATCTCACCCCCCTCATGATCAAAACATTAATCGGACCTGTGTCTGATTTCCGCTCCATCCAGTCTTAGCTGGAAGGCTTACGCAAAAGCCAACAAAGAACATTGATCAAAGAGCCAGTTTTCAATCCTCTGTGTATTTTCCCATTTAACACATAGAACCTCGCTGCGTGCGGATAACGATTAAATTCATCTAAATATGGATATGCTTTGGATATGAAACAACTTTCAATGACCCCCTTTTTAAAATGTGAGTATGTTTGTTAACACAGCATGACATTTCTTAACACCTTGGAATACGGGTAGGTGTTTGAAGCATTAGATGTGAGCTGAAATATACCCAGATTGCAAATAAAGTTTTTGTGCTCTCACCACTGCATGTGTTCCTGATTTATAATGCTCTGACAAAACGAATCTTGGCCTGTATGAGGAAGGACCTGCAAACAGTCTTGATAAAAGTCTCATGGTAACACTTCGGCACTAATAGCCGTTTCATTCCCGGGCCTGCAATGACCCGCTGCACCCGGCTCTCAGTTTGCAGCTGAAAACGGAATATCCCGGGACGACATTTCTCACCTGAGGATGGGCAGTATAGCTGCAGGGAGGCTATAACCCCCCACCACAATCCCCTGTGCTTAAAGCCCCCTCCTTCCTGGTGGGGGAGCAGAGAAGGAGAGAAGAGAAATCTGGGGTTAAGTGTAGAGGGGTCAGGACGCTGAAGGCCTCGGCTGGTGTTACTACTGCACAGACAGTTGCCCCGGGTGAGCTTACATCATGCCTTTGTGTCTGTGTGTTTGAACAAAAGCACAGAAGCAGAAACAGCCCTCGGTGCTCCTGTTGCCTTTTCCTCTACGCTGCGCAGAGACGTTTTAAAGAGCATTTGTCCTGTGTTATTTTGAAGATTAGTTTTATTATTTAATTCGTCTGTTTTAGTCACCCTTCATATACAGAAAGAGGAACATGTAGTTGACAGGAAAAAAGTCCTTTTTCCTGACTTGTAACAAAGACTACTTGTGTTGTCTAGTGGGTTTTCCATATCTAAAGTGCTTTGATGAGTCATTATCTTAATTGTTCTGTTTTGGTTTTACTTGAGAGTTTATTTTTATTTCACAATCGTAAATTCTTAGAAATAGAGTCATGTTTTATTGTAATCCCGTTTGTTTACAGTGTACATGCTTTGGTGGCACAAATGCATGTTTGTGAGCCAATAAAGTGGATTCAATTCAGAGGCTGAGCGCAAGAGAGTGAGAGGGAGAGAGAGAGAGAGAGAGAGAGAGAGAGGGAGAGAGAGGGAGAGAGAGGCTGGGTAGTTTGTGGGGAGGCAGGGTGGAAGGGGGTGGGGAAAACGACAGCAGAGGGAGGAAAGGGGGCGTCGCCGCGCTCTCTTAATTCCCCCGTTGGCTGTGCTGCCAGCCCTCAGTGATGAGATCAGCGGGATCGGCTTACATCATGGGGAAGCTCTCCGGCTGCTCGGACTGCTGTCGTTCCCGCCGCTGCGCTCCTCTCTCGGTGCACCCGTCGCCTGCCTGTCCTCCGCCCGCGCTGCAGCTGAACTGAAACAAACTTCGGAGCCCCCCCCCTCCAACAGGACACAACTGCGTGGCAGCCACCGGCCAGCGCTCAGGCTGAAGGAAAATAGCAGCAGGGTAGTGCCAGAGGAAGCTGGGACCTCTGTAACCTGTAAGGTACACTGCATAGGAACCTCTGATCCTCCGCAACAGGATATAGAACAGTCTTGTTTTTTCTTTTTATTTTGCGTTACTGCCAAGCGAGTCTTGTTTTGACCCCCCCCCCCCCAACCGTATCAGCGAGGTGCTGGAGGGAACCTGGGTAGATTGTGCGAGAGTCTCTTTCTGCAGGAGCGGGGTTGCCCTTCCAGACCTCACTCTCTTTGTGAGCAGTTTGGAGTCCCGCAGTAAGAAAGAGAGACGGACCGCGGGAGGAGTAGAGTGCCTGTGTGCGCCTTTCTGCCCCGGCGCCCCAGCTGTCTAGAGGAGCCCTGTCCTTTCCTCTCCCCATCCCTGGAGCTGCAGCCCTGAGAGGACTGACCCGTGACGCCCCCCGCATTCTCTGGACTTGCAACCCCTCTGTCTCTCTCTGCCTGCTGTCCTCCAGCCCCGGGATCCGCACTCTGGAGCTCCGAGGATAAACCAAACAGACGCGTTTCCCCCCTCTCTCTGCGGACTTTCTCGTAAATGATTGCACAACGTGGGATATCCGCTCTGCTTTTTTATTTTTAAACTTTTTCCCCGTCAGACTCCCGTCTGCTTTGGAAGGCACACAGTTTCTTTTTTTTATTTTTCCCTCCAGTCTTTTGGAAAGTAATGCTGGCGCAAAGTTGACCTGGGCTTTGATGGTAAGGCATCCTCCTCTTCTCCTGCGTCTCTGTGTGTGTCGTCTCTGACAGGTGGTGGGATGTAGCGCAGGGAAAGTGAGGCTGGAATCGTGTGCTCCTGCACCATGCGGCACGCACCACTCCGCAGCGGTGAGCTGCGCGCTTGCTTGCAGGTAGTTTGTTCCGCTCGGAGCTGCGGCAGGGCGCGCAGGAGGAGCACGGTGCCGGGACCGGTCGCAGGGTCGCATCCTGGGAGCGCGCGTTGAGCCCCCGTAGCAGTTTCGCCGGAGGAATGAGCCAGAATCGACCCAGCTTCCCTGTGCTAGTTCTCACAGCTTCCTCTCAGTAAAAGCGGTCTTCATTTGGCCATGCTGTTCTCAGGCAATGAATAGCGCTCTGAAATCTTGAATGAGTGAAGGAGTCCTGGTAGGAGTAGGCTGTGTTCTGTTCAAGGCAGTGCACAAATCTGCCTGGCTGAGTGTCAGCAACCTCTATCAACAGGTCCAAGCAACTGCCAAAAAACATATCCTGAAGTCATAGTCAGACTACAGTAGGCATAATTTATAAACAGAAGTATAATCGATGGGAGTTAATTGGCTGGGATGGGGAGAGACATGTTGAGCAATATATTTGAAAGGATTGCTATGCATCTGTGCTCTCTCCATTTGTTCCTGAGGCTCAATATTGTCATTTAAGAGAGGTTTCAATATGAATGGATTTTATTGATCACAAGGCTGCAAATGAACCATGGCAATTCACAACAGAATGCAATTGGTGTCAGTTTGCAGGGAGTTAATGCATGACAAATATATGTCATCTACTTATGGTTGACAGAGTAAGATAATATGGAAGAGATGGGGAATGAGAGAGAGAAAAGAGGTGATCTCCTGATCAGGGCCTCCAGTAGGATTAATTGGGAGAAAGTAAAGAATAATGTCACCAATATCTAGGTAACTGTGATTAATGTTAATTAATTAAGGTTCTATGAATCCACTGACACGTTTGAATTAATCTTGCGATCAGAGCAGTCACAAGGCCAATGTAATAGGTAGTGTATAGTTAGGATGTTTCTTCTGTCTGATTTCATTGGAAGAGCCGATGTATATTCTGAGGACGTGACATGGATGGTTGTTAAGCCTGCCTTTGCTGCTGTCTATGGTAAACAGTATCCCTACAGATTTTGTTTTCGCTAGAGCTTACTTAAAATAAGCTTTTTAAGGTATTCTATTGCTTATGCATACACTGCCCTGTGAAGTGTATTTTAGACATGCTATTCATAGAGCCAGTCCAACTGCATGCAACCCAAAGGACAGAATGTCACATTAACATGTTGGAGGCTGCAGTACCACATGGTGGTTAGTGAACTGAGTCTGGACTAATTTGATCAAGATATTTAATGAAGACTTCACCCAAAAAATTATTTAATCTGTGCTAGTATCCCTGAATAAACACATATGAAAATTACATATGTAATTAACCCCTCACTCACTGAAAGGATGTTAGCGTTACATTAACTGATATTGTTATCTTCACAAACATATTTAACATATTTATTTATTTAAAGAATATATCATTTGAATGGGAGAATTACTGGTTTTGCTTTAAAAAATGCAGAATAATAACATGATGCAATATTCCTGTGTCTAACAATGTAGGCCTGATATGTCACATTTTTTCAATACGCCTCATTCATTTTTCATCAGCTGCTCTCTGCAGAGAAGGCACAATTTTCCAGAATAAACATGGGGGTCACATGCATCCAAATGACACCACGTGCCACCTGACTGCACACTCGGGATTCCACTCCTCACCAGCCTTCCTTCTCACCCTCAATTAGAACCTCTGCACTTCCAGTAAAAAAGCATTGGTGTAAACAAGAGATGGTGGTGTGCTGTGAAGTAAATATCAGACATGGATTGATTATGATTACCCTTTGAGGTATGACTGTGTGTACCGGTGGCTCAGTGGAGGCAAAGCCAGGTTTAAGCTTTGAATGCGTAGTGCTGTTTCATCCCTGAAAGCTGCTATCAGTTTCCTGTGATTGATGAAACTTGGTGCATGTACCCTAACATCCTGCATTGGCTCAGTAGGGTACATCCCATAGTGTCAGTGTTGTGTATCGGGTTTGATGAGCTAAGCTTAGAAGGACGGCTGTCATCCTTTGAAAAATGACCATTTAACAACGTGATGTTCTAGTAACTGCAAACATTGTTATATCTGCAATACTGCGTTTTGTCATTGGACAGGCGAACATATATAAGCCCTTTATGCAGTGCTGTGGTAACGAATGCATATATTCTTCAACAAGTGCACAAGTGCCGCATGTAAGTGCAATACAACATACCCCACAACAAGGCTGTATAAATAAGGGAAGATGAGTGAGTCATGTTTGGGTAGGGAAACACTGATGTAGTCTGAGGCAGAGCATTCATTCTGTATGGGTTTGTGAAGAGCCACAACAATAAAGACACAGGAGACAGCTGTAGGCGAAGCACACTCACCAGTCCCAAGCACCAAGGCAAAAACACACAAAGCACAGAAGAACAAAATGAGCTCGTTGAACTGTGTCTGAGACAAGAGTGTTTGCTCAATCCATTCACAAAGGCTGCCACAAACAGCTGAAGCACACTGAATTGAAAGGCAGGCAAGTTGGTAGAAATAAAGGGTAGTGTGTATGTTGCAGAGTCATGCATCTTCACATACATACACTTCACATAAGAACTGTCATCATTCGTCTTCAAACTGTGAGTCATATAAAGAACAACTGGCATTCACTTTGAAGAGGAAGCAGGGCCATTTGCTCTGATGGAAACAGCGGCAATTCCGTCCCAGCTGCACTTACCTCCCCTTATTATCTCTGTAAAGGATTGCATGCTTGTGTTCTTCTGATTGATCGAGCGAGAACACAATCTCTATTTTATGTTTATTAAAAGAAAATACTCATGTCCTCTTTAACTTGGCATATTTCAATCATTGGGAGAAATAAGTTGCCTAAAAAGTCCACTGTGGCCTATAGAACATTGTATTTGGCTGTATAATACATTATCTCAAGCATTAAATAAAATGTAAATACACAGTACTTCATTGTAGTGATAGACTTTTTCCTCTCTAAACCTTTCCAAGCTGCTTTTTTCCTGTTTGCCCTCTGATTTAAGGCACAATTTATACTGTGACATGATATCTCTTTACACAATGTTTAGGGAGGTAGGCCTGTGTCACAGACAGTGGCCTTCAATCAAATTTAAATTTCGGTGTGTTTGTGCATAGAAATATTCAATGCTGGAATCACACCTAGGTATAATTTCTGCATTTGAAGGCATCTAAATAATTACACTATCCCAAGGCAAACCTACGCAATCTTTCCTAAATTATTTTATGTAAATTTGCTCTTTAAAACTTTGTGTCATCTCCATGCATAACATTTGGAATTTGTTGGGTCTCATTACCAGTGTAGTGCTAGAGTTTCTCTTCTCTGCCTCAGCCCCTTTATCCAGGGTCTTGGTAGCACTTTGATCAGCTCCTGTGAGACTGAATCAGCAACTGGATCAGGCCAACAGATTGGAATGTCCTACTACTTCCTTTGCCAGGGGAACCAGAGCAGAAGCCAGAAGAGAGATTCAAAAGAGGAAGAGAGGAAGTGAACACTCTGTGCTGAGCCAGGCCATAAATACCCCTTATCCATTGTACAGCTGGCACCAGGCCAACTTGGGCAGTTTAAGTTCAAGTGTTTTTTTTGCATGTGAGAACTAACTGTCAGCTCAGTGCGCTATAATTATGTATTCTGGTCTACTCACCACTGAGAGGTGGGCAGGGTCGTCAAACTGTGTAAATAAACTGTTTCTGCCTGCGTTACACCAAGTGGATGAAAGAAGAAGCAGACAAATATCTCAGTTTTTTTTTTATTTCATACAGAACAAAAAACAATGAATTAAAAAAGAAATCCAGAATCCACCATATTAATGCTTATGACTTGTTGCAATGAACCAGGCTGAGCTATCACTCAAAGGCCCAGCAGAGCAGACACAGGTCCATCTAAAAATAAACTGCATTTCCTTCCATTATCTGTAGGTGCAGCTATTTCCAGATATCAACCCCATTTCTACCCCACCTCTGTCACATTGGTAAACAACTAGCTAGCAATCGGTGCAGTTAGATAGATAGCTATGCAGGAAAAATGGTCCAGTTCAATAGATTTGTATATCAGCCTTTCTCATTTGGTCTTTTATGTTAAATAATTAATACCTATCTTTTCCTGTTTTTTTTTTTCTTATTCATTCGCTTCTGGCAAAGTAGCTAACTAGTGGTCACCCTGAAAATATCCCTGCTTGAATAAAATGTAAATTAAAATTCTCACACAACATCTGTGCGTGGATGGTGCCGTATCGGAGATAACTAGTGCTGCAGCTAGGCTAATTTCATAGTGTCGCTCTTGTCTTATTTGTTGTAAGATTCAGCAGAGCAATACGCCCATTTTACACTCCATGCTGTACAATTACCCGCTATTGATTTTTTTCCCCTCTCCACAAAGTTAAACCTCTCTCATTATTTTTGCTACAGTGCCTTCTTCTGTGGTCAGCAGATGATTTGTGTGGACCCACAGCTAAAGAGACATGCCATTCATTAAATGTGTGGCCATTAGACAGTCATGGGGGGTGAGGGGTGGTGTTGGATGCTCGCCTGTATGCAGATGTGCTCAATACTTCCCCTTTGTACTGGGGAGAGATGGGGGGGGGGGGGGGGGGGTCATTTAAAAACCAAAAAGACCCCCTACTGCCCCCCACCCCACCCCCAAAACATGGGCTGTTTTAACAGGGGCCAGTCAGACAAAGAGAGATCACACACCCCTAAGTCTTCCATTATGTCCCGCATTCATTATGCAGTTGTTTGGGGCAAACTGTGTGTGTGCCTGTGCTGGGTCAGTATCACTGAAAGACCCGTGGAAAGCGGCACTGCTGCGTGGTAATCTCGTAAACTGCTGTCTTGCTCCATACAGAACCAAATGACAGGGGTGAGCGCACAACAGCCTCGATGAGATTCTGCCTAGTCTCTCTGTTTCGCACTGTTGTTAATCAAAATGGATTGAAGCTGCCCTGTCGTCGCTCCGGAGGATAATGCGCTTGCGTAAACATATCAGCCCGGAAAGCGACAATGCTACAGCTGCCGGTAATTGATCATTGATTTCGTCAGTCTGTTGAATTGTTCTCCGGCCTTGATCTTAAAGCTACGAGCAGAGAGTGTTTGTAAGTCTTTCTAAAAAACTTCCTTTCAAAAGTAGGTAGTTGGCTAACTTTACTTTGCAGATCAGATTCATGTTAATCAAAGATTAACAAAGTTAAGTTTAACATCAGTTTACAGCACATGATGTGCTGACTGACTCGTTTTCTGTGAGTAGGTTGTCAAACACCAGTCAAGAATTCGCTTGTTCACTTTTACTGTGGATTTACGTGCACCTTTTCTTTTGTAATGTTATATATAGCTGACTAGCTATATTTTCCCCCTTTCACACCACAAAGTGGATTTTGTGGTGGGTTGTTTGGCATCAGTGCGGGTAGCAGGCAACCAGTAATTTCCAGATTTAGAAATCAAGAATTCGACCGAAATCCGAAAATTGAATCAGTCGTGAAAAACAAAGCAAAAAAAAAAATACAAGCGAAATAAAAGTATTCATGTTTTCTATTTCTGCCTTTGTTTTTATGCTGTTGCTCTGACAAATTCCTAGGTAGAAACACTTGCGACAAAAGTATAGCTCAATCAACGGTTGCCGAGACCATATGCGGTGAAGGTACTTGCCTTTGGCGAGGACGGTAGGAGACAGAGGACAACCTTCTACTGCCATCCCAAGGGCCTGGTGAGAGTCACATGCTAATTACTTTTGTGTTCGCAATTATCCCAGTTTGCCGTCTTCTAACATATTCTCACCGCGTGAAATTCGTCAATGTGAATGCGGTGTTGTCAGGCTAGTGCTCACCAAAATGAGAGGTTCCAGCTTTGATTATCAAGTTTTTGCTGTTTTGATTATCCTTTTGACTTTAGTCCCCTTGAAATGGTATATTCTTAATGAGATGAATATTCCTAACAAAACATTTTACCCTGAGTTCCTACAAGCCTTGCCCACTAATGCAAATATTAATGGTGTAGTGAACTTGCCAGAAAATTGTACCTTTGTAATCAATATCAAAATATATTAGCATTTAGAAGAACCAAATAATATGTGAATGCACGTTTCCATATTTGTTTTACATAGTCTGATGAAGAAAAAGGCACTCAGTTTAAGTTAATAACACCAGAATGCGCAGAAATACCAGGGCCATTTCCTTTCTTTCTAGAGATCTTTGTGTTGAAAAAGACAACACAACATTGGGAGACAATAGTCAGGTGTTGTTGAATCAAGGCCGGTTACATCACATGGAAATAACTTCACCAGAAATAAAATCATCATTGTGTCCGGACATGAGGGGAAAGCAGTGTTTGATTTCAGCCTTGTTACACAGATGTGAATCAATTCAAACAAGATTGCTTATTAAGATTTGCAGAGGCTTGATATCTTGCAGAGAGGTCGTGGGGTCCGCCCCAATTCCAAAGGAGTGTGGTAGGGTGGTGGTATCTGTCTCATCATTCCCTGCTCAGCATCATCTGCCAGGCATGGTCCTTGTCATGCCACGCCCTCTGGATGAGCAGGGAGAGGTGAGGTGGGCACTGACTGCATTGTTCAGTCTGGCAGCAGAGGTCAGGTCTCACGAGCACGTAGCGTTTGCAGCACAGTGAACACCTGTCCCATTCGGGCAGGTGGGGAGAAAAACGGCACCTGCGTAAGTTACTAAGTTACTGTTGTAGCATTTCTCTGGCACTGCGTGTCCACCTGCTCAAGATTACCCTGCGTGGGTCCTCTGACCATATTTTTGTAAGCTTGGGTATGAGTGCATTTTTTGGGTTAGTGGCACAACCAAAAAAAAAGAGTGAATGCGTTCTATCAGCCAGAAAAGTTGCTGGATGATCTGTCCTTATACACCCCAGCAGTCTGGCAGAAGGGGTAGTGCTCACCCTTGATATGATGGATGTGTTGCATCTGGGGTGTGGCTGAGGATTCCTCTGGAAGCCCTGACTTTTCCTGCAGGATGTTGGAGCACACTGTGAGGCTCAGGCTTTGTGAAGCCAGTGTATTTCCACCCTGTGCCTCAGAAAGGCCCTGGAGTGACCCCGCAGGCAAGGAACAGGCAAGGGAAAGTGTAAGAGGACATTAAATCATATGTAAATGGGGTCGCTGCAGAGCTCTGCTGGTCAAGGTTAAAGACAGGCATGTGAGATATGTACAAGCAGGAAGCCAACAGGGGAACCACTTTGCCGTTAAGATCATAACTCTTAAAAACAATACGCTCACCCGATTCAATGAGAGTGAGATGATGGAGGATGCGATTTGGAATGGGGAGAACAACAGAAGAGCTTGAATACTGAGGACAGAGATAGGTGGGATAGGTCACTATGGGGTTATACAGACAATCATACAAGGCTCCTGAATGGCTTAGTTGTCAACACGCCGGTCTTTACTACAGGCTAATCTCTACAGAAACTTGCCATGTCATCTGCTGCCCAGGAGCCCAGCGAGGCAGAATGAAGTGGCTTCATTCTGCTGGGGATAGGGGTGGGTTGGTCAGTCAGTGTATCCCCCTCTCACTACTATCAACCTTGCAGGTCGTCAGGTGCCCGCAAGCTGTTCAGAGGACATTAGTATTGCCTATCCTCTTATTGGTGCCCACTTCTCTGTGGTGCACTGTGTGATATGTTCTGCGAAAAATTACTAGGGCTGCAAATGACGACTATTTTGATAGTCGAATAATCTTATTATTATTGAAACGAATAATTGACTATTCGGATCTCTCTCTCTCTCTCAGCAAGGATCGAACTAGCAACCTTTTGGTTACAACTCCTGCTCCTTATCCACTGTGCTACACTGAATGGATTTAGAGCAGGCAGTGAAATTTTGGCGCAACGATAAAAAGAATGGCTCTCAAGTACGGCTCGGATCCCTTCGTTCGTACTCGGATCTGTCGTGAATGTAACATCAATAGAATGGTTACTAGGACTAATTCAGTGAGGGCAGTTGCTTGCTGGATAGTACAAGTCTGTTTCCTTTGAGGAAAGCCATCCATAGAGATCCAGCAAACCCATAACTCGTTCGAATTCATTCAAATGCAACCCACATTGGGCACGCAGGCATAGACATGAGTTTTAAATATTTTGCGATTTAGAAAGTATCAAATTCTCTGGTGTTCTCTAAACTTGTGCACTCGGCAGCAACACTATCTCCAGCCATAAATGTCGCCATGACAATGATGCAACGTTTAAGCAGTGAATTTCTAAATAGCAGACGGGCTCTGGTTTAACATTGTAAAGTCAGGGCACATTTGGAATGTGAACAGGATCGTTGTGTATGTTCAACGTCATTAATAATTTGTTGATCAAGAGAAAAGGTATTTCAAATAGAAAACGTTACAGCTCATAACGTGAAGTAACATGGCTTTTAACATTAACATTGGGTATGCTAGCTAGCTAACTAACTTAACGAGAAGAGTCTTCATCATCCAGAGAGCCAACATGCCACCTCCTCAGATGCTCGAGCATAACTGATGTGCTCCCATGCCAGGCAAGGTCAGGTTTGCAAATGTTGCCGTTCACAACCTTCTTGGCAGAGTGAACCATTTCGCCCTTACGGTCACACCGGTGTGTTTAGCCATTTAGCACGTATGCTAAAACCGGTGCAATTATAAAACTAGATTGGAAAAATTCTAGCTAATTTTAACTTTGAGGAAACAGCGATTTAATATTAGAAAATATAGCAAATGCTAACTGAAAACTATGAGAAACTTAATAATGCTAATGAAAACATAACTATAACATAATGTGCGCTACAGAGCATAAAAATAAGTTACTTGTGAAAGGGTTAAGAGTGAAATGCTGCCACACTTTTGAGGTCTTTGGTTGTGAAGGTGTTGCCATCCTTGTTGTTCACTCCAGTAAAACAACACAGCTCAGGCTACATGTCTGAGCATTACGAGTCAGCACAAAAAACACACGTGATGACGTCACCAACTAATCGACAGTTAAATTTGTTGGCAACTAATTTGGTCATCGATTTTAGTCGACTACCTTTATTATTCGTTGCACCCCTAAAATTACCATTGGCTGTGTGTGTCTGTGTGTCAGAGGATTATGTTTGCCTTGCTTTGGCACTTTTTTACGAGCACAGATGCTATTATGTATGATTTGGGAAAATTTGTCTCAGACAATGACATCTGGAATGTAACATGCAATTGGGAATGTAAGCTTATGTATTGTTATTTGTATAGTAATATTTTATATATAGTAACAGTAATAGTAGTGATCTTAGTCACCTTCTAGTAGTATCATAGTAGTTGTATATAGTTTTTTGAAGTGCAACATGTGTCATCATCATGCCTGTTAAGAGGTTATGCCTCTGTTCTCATTCACTATAAATGAGGTTTTGGTAGATTTTTGTCTTCTGATCTTTTTTTCAAGGTTCATTCCTGGTGGGTTTTAGGCTTTAGGAGAAATGATGGGGGAGAGAGGATGAGTATGACTCCAGCAGCGAGGGGAGATGCACACAAATATGGGGGAAATACCCTGCTCCATATCTCTGCTCCTGCCTACATTTATTCGACCCCCCATTTTAGTGGGGAAAGGTGATACCCACAGACACCAATGTTTTGTCTCTCCTCTTGTCTCCTGGATACCCTATCTCCACTGTGCCGTGTGAAACTCACAGAAGTATCAGGTGTGCAGCCCAGCAGAAGGCTTTGGTGTGCCGGCCCTTCACTGCAAAAGGCCGCAGGTACTATGCCACAGAGTAGAATGCCTGAATTATGACCGCTCAGACTGTGCTCCACTCTGGATCTGCTGAATCACAATCCTCACTGCTGTGAGCTGCTACGCTTCAGAGAATTTTAAAGTGTCATTCATGGTGATATTTGGTACAGAAAACATGTGTGTGTCTGCACATTAAATGCAGTGCAGTTAAATTTAGATCAGATCAACAGAACACACCCACAGTGTGTAATGTGTGGGTATATGTGTAGCATAGTGTGATGTATGTATATGTGTATTTATATATGGGTATCTCTCTCTTTCCCACACATAATAGATTCACGCACACACACACACATACAAGAGGAGATAGTCTTTGTCAGTGTTCGTTTTGTGGCCTGTAGCTGCCCAGCTTCTCTTCCTTTAATGTGTGTCCAGGCCTTTCTTTTGAGCGAGTCTCTGACCTCATGACCTCCGCATGTCCCCCTCACTTGTATGGGACGGCTGGGACAGAGACAATGTGTGTTTACTCTTCAGCTTACTGGTGGCCTTTTCCTGAGAGCAGGGAAGAAGGCTTTTTAATTCCTGGAATACGACAAACATCAGTGCAGTGGAGCGGGGATAGCTGGCAGATGTTTCAAACAGACTTGTAAATATACCAGCATATACATAGAGCAGATTATTTTTGTATCCTAGCTATCTTATGGAGCTTTGGGTTGGGTTTTTTCCTTTTGAAATCAGAAACTATTTCATAGGCCTCTGCTTTATCTTCTCACTGATAAAACAAGCAGGGGCTTAGCTGTTCAAGTTAGAAGCTCTTGTTGTTGAAGGGGGTGAAAATAATTTATTACAAATCTGCGTTTCCCGACTGTATTTTTCTCAGTGGAATGGGTGCTCATAAAATTTGCATCACCTACAAGTGTGGTACATCCGGAAAGTTCTGTCCCCTCTCTATTCTAGAACAAGTGAGGCAGTGATTCTCCCTCTTCCCTTCAGAACACTAGCTCTGTCTCCAAAACATCCAGGCGATGTCTGTCTGAGTCTCATTTGGGAGCAGGGGTGGAAACTGAGAAGGTAAAAGAATGTCTGTGTCTTATTGAGCTGGAGGAATTAGTCAGCTGCTGTGGGATCCCTCTCATTGGTTGGTATTTGTGAGATTTCTGCACATTCAAAGCATCTGCACTAGTTTTGTGCAAAGCTTTGTGCACTGAGGAGAGGGTGGGAGAAAGTCCTGTTATGTAATGTTATAATGTTGCGTTATTTAATTGCAAGTTTTTGTTTTGCTCTCAGGAGTGCGGTTCCTTTGAAGGAGACGCCAGTGTCGGTGCGAGGCAGGGACTTTGTCTGTCAGCAGCTATTGCCATCTGGGCCCAGCAGCAAAATCTGCTTTCATGAGGTAACGCCGGGACCCCCCCAGATTACCGACCGACCCGCACAACAGCACCCCTCTCCCCCCCCTTCCCCGGTGGCAGCACGATGGGTCAGAAGATCTCAGGGAGCATCAAGTCCGTGGATGCGCGGGGTGAGCCGGCCTTCCGGCCCGTGAGGCGGGAGCTGCGGGGGCCGGACTTCTGTAAGCCAGCCCGGCTGGACCTGCTGCTGGACATGCCGGCCGCCCCGCTGGAGCAGCAGCTGCGGCACGCCTGGAACAGCGAGGACCGCTCGCTCAACATCTTCGTCAAGGAGGACGACAAGCTCACCTTCCACCGGCACCCGGTGGCGCAGAGCACGGACTGCATCCGCGGCCGCGTGGGCTACACGCGCGGCCTGCATGCCTGGCGCGTCCACTGGCCCACCCGGCAGCGGGGAACGCACGCCGTGGTGGGCGTGGCCACCGCCGAGGCGCCCCTGCACTCGGTGGGCTACACGTCGCTGGTGGGCAGCAACGCGGAGTCGTGGGGCTGGGACCTGGGCCGCAACAAGCTCTACCACAACAGCAAGAACCAGCCCGCCGCCGCCTGCCCGACGTACCCGGCCTTCCTGGAGCCCGACGAGTCCTTCGTGCTGCCCGACACCCTCGTGGTGGTCCTGGACATGGACGAGGGCACGCTCAGCTTCATCGTGGACGGCCAGTATCTGGGCGTGGCGTTCCGGAACCTCAAGGGCAAGAAGCTGTACCCCATTGTCAGTGCTGTGTGGGGTCACTGTGAGATCACCATGCAATACATCAATGGCCTTGATCGTAAGTCCAGCCTTTTTTTTTCCCCTTTTCCTTGTTTGTGTTACCAGTCTGCCTTGTTTTCTCACTTAAAAATGACTGCCATTTCGTTACGTGTGTTTCTTTATGGTTCAGTTGTATCGTGCTGTGACTCAGACTTTAAGGAGTCTCTTTACTGCTGATCTATGTTTGGGAGGAGGGGGATTATTTCTGCCTTGTGGTTTCCAGTGCATGTTTTGAAATCACTCAAGCCGTTCGTCTTTGGAAGGCTGAGCAGGTGCTGAATTACAGACCCTGGAGAGCTATGTAAATTCGTACCACTCATTGCTGATGTTACACCATCAGTATTTATACTTGTTTTTGTGTATCGCCATGACCAGAAGAAGCAAGCTTCTTGCCTCACTCAATGACACATTGATAGCCTGTGCGGTTGCCACAGTAATAATGATTCACCACTAGAGGCACCAACATGAGCGCTTGCTTTGTTACTCTTGCCAAAAAAGAGGAATCGATGTCTTGAGTAGAAAAGAAGAGACAGCCATCACTCCAGTTCTGTGTAATCATTCCCACACAGAACCTGTTCTCCTAAATCTCAGGAAGAGTTCCATGTGTCATAGCTCTCTTCCGGAAGGAAGTAGACATCTCGGTGGATTTGAAATGCTTCTTTTTCTTGTGGCCAACAGAGAAGATCCTAGTGCCTTTACTGTCTGATCTTTAAATAGCTGCTTTGATTAAAGATGCATTGAATTTACACAGATAGGAGTGAGTACCGTTTTGTTTTTGTTTATTTTTTTGTAAGGAAACTTTTGCACACAGTCATTTTTCCCCTGAATTAAATATGGATGCACCTTGCTTGTTTGTTCCAGTTTCTGTGGAAGATGGGGGAAATGCCCTCTATTTATACTCCCCAACATAAAAATTTGAACAGAATGATATTCAGTGAGGAGGGCCCTTTTTATTTTTAGAAGTGCTGATGCGAGCTTGGCGCATTTCTGCTGATCGCTCATATGAAGGGAGCCCAGTCCTGCCTCCCGAGTGAGGCCTGAGGTTAGAGTCAGAACACTGCCTCAGATAACCTAGGCCTGTCATGTCACTCGCTGAATTACATGAGAGCGAGGTTAGAGTCGGAACACTGCAGCCTCATGTCAAATAAGCCAGGCCTGTCGTGTCTCTCACTGAATTTCATGTTTGTGCCTTTGTTTTATTTTTTCCAAACTCTCGCTTTGATAGAGTTGGCAGAAACAGTAATACAAAGTTCTTCTCGCTCTTGCTACTACACCCTGTGCCTTTAATTGTACTGCACGTTAGGTTCAAACATGCCACTTCGCTTGGCATCTTCAGACCTCATAGTGAGGGAAGCTGTGCCCGGAGTGGTTTTGTGAGAACAGAACCTTAACAATATGTGAGAGATGAGACTGGGTGCCGAAACAGCAGGGGTGCCCCCTCAGGGAGGCGTGTGTGCATCAGAAACATGTACCCCATTCACACATGCTGATTGAACATGAGGCAGTGTGTTAGGAAGCAACAGACAGGTGTGGTTATGACAATAACAGAAACTAGCATATGGCTCCTTCTGAGCTCTGCCAGCTTCTTTCAGGACTGTTCAGTCAGGTTATCTCTTCTGTCTTCTGCTGTCCTCTTGAAAGGCACGTTGCAACCTGCAAGAAAAGTCCTTTACTGGCTGCCTCAGTAATTGATTACAAATTGTGTACTAAATAATGTCAAGCATGAGCTGTGCTCTTGTTGCAAGCTATCTTTCACTATTAGTAGTGATAAAAATGACCTAAAAAAAGCAACCTAGCAACCCCAGCAACACAGAACCAGTCTTACATTATGCTTGTGTAGGAATGGGACAGGAGTGGTGAGCCATTTGTGTGTGTGTGTGTGTGTGTGTGTGAGAGAGAGAGAGAAAGAGAGAGCGAGAGAGAGAGAGAGATCTCACGTCATCCCCAGATTAGAGTTTTGGCAGGGCAGAGGATTTGGAAGTTCCCCATTTGAAGGCTGTCACTGTGTGGCAGAGAGAACCTGGGCTGCATCTCACACTGAAGGTGCGAGGGTTAGTGTCTGCTTCGCGTGTGCCACTCTGTGCCTCCTGTAAAAAGTTTGCCTTTCTTTTTACTGACACTGTTTACAGTTCAGTATTGCCTACACACTGGCCACAATTTCAGCTTTGTTTTCAGCACGCCCATTGAACGTTTTACACAACACACAAAGCTCAGACAGGAGCCATCAGAACGCAATGTTCGCGGCTGCATGCCAGGAGCAGTGGAATCTGGAGGGTGTCCAGTCAGGCGCCGAGGAGCAGAGAGTCTGGATTCATCTGTAGACGACTGTTCCCATAAGTGTGCTGCTTGGGACGAGGCAGTGTGAGGTGTTTTCTTATTTGTAATTTTATCCCCAGGGTCAGTGTGCTCCACATTTCTGACAATTCACAAACACAGTGTAGTCTGTCTGAAAATGCTGAAGACCACTGTCTTTGACTTAGTGTTCAAATGTTTTGCTGATCTTGACACAAATGGGTCAATACGGCCTTCACAGCAACACAATCATGTCGCAGTCGGTGGTCCAGGTGTAGCGGTCCTCTGTTCTGAATGATACAGCACAGTCACTTGAAGCAGTGAGCAGCTTCAGCTGTTACCTCAGTTCAGTGCGCACTACCTGTTCTGCTGTTGCTACCGTGATTTAAGCCCCTGACAGCGCACTCTGATCAGGTGGGGTCGAATTCTCTGAGGAGGGTTATCATTGACGTACCATACAGCCTCGCTGGCTTGTTCCTCATGCTCAGCAGTCATGAAGACCTCTAACTACATCGACACGAGAGCTGATAAAATTTTCTCTTGAATGTGTGGGATACACACTGGCTCATCTGACACAAAGACTCACTCTCTCTCTCCCCCCGCCTTTCTGTCTCACTCTTTCTTTCTTCCTGTTATGTTTTCTCCATTCTTCTTTCTTCATTCTTCTGCCCCCTCCTCACCAGAATTCACCCCCTCCTCACCACCTACTCAGCCTGACTCTTTTTACAAGCCCTGCTTCTCTCCCGCCTAGGCTACTGCGACTCCCTCAGTGCAGCCCTCCCTGCATGTGCCATCAAACCCCTGCAAACTCCTGCAGTTTATACACAATGTTGATGCTTGATTGATCCACAATGTCCCTGAATTCTCACGTGCCTCACCTTTCCTGATCTCCTTTTGCTGGCGACCAGCTCACATCCAGTTCAAAATGCTGATGTTAGCCTACCAAGCGGAGAGGGAGAATTGCTCCCTCATATCTTTAGTCGACTGCTTGACTTTACACACTGGTTAGACCACTGTGCTCAGCTGCTTCAGGACGCTTGGCTGTTCCCCCTCTCATAACCTCACATTCCGGTCACACCCACTGTCTGTCTCAGCCCCTAAGTGGTGGAATGAGCTTCCTGTTTCAGTCAGAACAGCTGAAATATTCGCTATCATCGCAGACTGAAGACGCACTTCTTTAGCCAGGCATGATGTTTTGTCCATCTTATGTGTAGTTATAGGTGTGAAAGTGTATTTCGTTACTGTTGCTCTTATATATTGTATGTGTATATGTATTTAAACACAACTAGAGAGACCTGTTATTCATTTATACTGCTAGATGCTTATTGAGGCAAATTTCAGTTGAGTGTCTTGCCCGGGGATACAGCAACAGCGGCTGTGAATCGAATAGGAAACCTTTGGGTTACGAGCCCTGCTCCTTACCACTACACCACACTGCTGCTTTTGCTTCATGGACCCGCACAGATCGTCCATCTGACCTGACCCATCTTTACACACGCAGACGGCTGGAGTTCATGCCCTGTGTCCGCTATCTGTCGGGAGCGCACAGATTAATTAGACATTTAATTATCTGTAACAATGCGCACTGTTTTGTCTTCACTGACATGACAAAGACATCGCTGTTGATGGGCTGGCACTCATCTTTGGCTTTCGGAAGAATCCCCCCAGTGTGTGGGTGGCATTCTCGGCTTTGGCCCGTCTATTGCCCTCGTTTCTTTCTCCTGGATGGCCTCTCCAACGGCCTAACAAAGACCATCCGGTGAGTGGCCCCACTTTTGCTGTCGATTTCAGGTGCCATCTAGACGGGACTCTATTTGGGTCACTGGGTCGCCTCCGTGGAATTCATCTGTCTGAGGGGCAGTTTGGCTGGCCCCTAAGAGTTTAATGCTAGTCCACCCTTACGGCCACACGCTACGCGGCTGTGTCTGAGAAGACGTTCTGTCTCCAGCACATCCAGAGGCAATAAAAAAAGGCCATTGATCTGCAAATCCCCGTTTCCTGTGGGAGGCGCTTTGAAGCTTGTGCATTTGCCGATGATGCGTGCTAAGAGAGTCGCCTGTTATCATTTTTATGTGCGCGCTGCATGCCGCTCTGTGTGCAGCACATTGTTCCAAATATAACGACTGATCTGAGACCACCGGTTTGTTCCTTTTCCAGACCATCCTTCCACACGTAGCCAATCGTTCCTCTCCTTTATGCACAGAGGTTCAGAAACATACTTGGTTTTCTGCCCGGCGGTCTGGTGAAAGAGTTTGTTCCTCATTCTCTCTGGTGGCTCAGCCTCCAAGGCTCATCCTGGCATGGAAGCCCACAGCAGCACTGACTTCAGTCTCTGCTTAACTCTGGCAGCGAGTCTCTGTGTGGCTGCACCACACCCCCTCAGTTTAACAGTTTACCGCTGTCACACTAAGCTACATTGTAGAAGTCAACACATTCTTGTACTTAGCAGACATTCACAGTGATTACAACTTTAATGCATGATGTGTGAGACTTTTTTTACAGCGGTGTTAATGCTTGAGCATTTCACTGCCCCAGCTGCCTCCCGGGTGAACTTGCAACCCAAGCTGTGGATTCCAGCAGTTCTAATCGCTACACCACCACCAGACAGTTGCCCATGCACCGTCGTAACGTATCATGAACCTCTCCATGCCACTCACTGAGCTCTGGGCTTGTGCTTCCTCTGCCACCTCTCTCCCTTTTTGCCTACTGGATGAGCAGCTGTCTCCATTGGACCTATGGCGGGACCTTGGAAAAATGATAGCAGTTAAACGACATGGCTTCGGTTTGTCTTCGGTTAGTGGGAGCACTGACGGTAGAAGGTTTCCTGCAGATGGGCATGTCTGAGTGGGCTTCTGTTTTTTTATGCGGAACATTCTGGAGAGAAGCTCTGGCCTGGTGGAAACCCTGGTGCACAGCTCTGTTAAGAGGTGGCTGAGGGGGGCTTGGTGGGGGGGGGGGGGGGGGTGAAATTGCTCCATCACTCACGGTCCTCTCAGCGCATTAATTATGAGGAATACATATCATCTATGCGCAGCAGGGTGTCAGCGCTCCCACTGCCCTGCCAACACCTCCAGTTGCCTGTGCCTTTTATCTCAGATGGAGGTTACAACCGATCTTGGCAAACTGTTGATTGTCGCTGACATGCTTCATTTCATCTTTCCTCTGTCCTTACACAGCGCCCGCCAGAGAAGAAAAGAAGGGCAGACTGAAGAGGGCTGTACAATTGCACGCAATTGCTTGATAGAGATTTAATGAGTCTGAGAGAGGGAGCGGCAGAGGGGGCTGTGAGCAGGTCTGAGCTGTGTGAACAGTGCCGATGAGGCGGGCGGGGTTTGACGATCCCGGCAGGGTGTCGGCACGTCAAGTCAGGTTCTCAGTGCTGCCACCTGTTACTTTTCTTTTTCTTAATGAACACTAAGAAACTGAAGTTCTTTTTGATTCTGGCATTAGATTAAAATAAAGCATGTCGACATTAGCCATCTGAAGAATCTGGCTGTTGCTGCACACCACAATGCAGTTGCATAAGTGGCATAAGACTGTGCGTCCAGACCAGTCTATCTTCCAAAATGGATGCCGTAAAAACAAGGGCCTCTTTGATCATGGCTCCTGGGACCCATGGGAGACTCTTTCAGAAATTGTGCGTGTTCACATTGTCCCCTGCCTTGAAAACCCACGTTTGCCCCAAATTGTCTCCTGCAGGCTTGGCCATAGCAAATCAGCTGCTGCTTCCCCCTTTACTCTAATTCGTTCCTTTGTGTAGATCTCCAGTGTTGTTTTAATGAGTTGCAACAGTACAGGCTGAGACTCTGCAGGGAGCTGGTAGGTTTGCTCCCCAGTGGTAGTTTTGGACACCCCTATATCTACCTCCAAATTAAAAATCAAACAACTCAAATCACTAGGGGCCTAATTTTCTAAAAACACAGATGGTCTGAGAGTACTAAAAGACTCATTTCCAGAGGGGATAAGCACTAAGGGGTGCTTAGCTGAAAACTTTTGAATACCGCCCAGAACAGCTGAACGCATCTGGAGGAACTGATCTTCACACTGAATTGAGCTGAACAAAATGATTTGGTTGAGTAAGCAGAGCTGAACAGCCCATCCTAACTGTTCTGGATTTGACAATCACTCAACAAATGTATTTGAACAGGATGCTGGAATTGTGTTTGTACCAACAGACAGATTAAATAAGGTGGCGCTATAATCACTCTTCATTACTAGTAATACAATACAGATACAGTAGATATTCAACATTACAAAGAGCAGTAAGTTAAACAACAGAGCATATAACAAGTAATTTAATAACTAATTAAGCTTAATCGAGAAAGCTCAATCCCAACATAAGAATGTAGTGAGTTGATGCATTTGTGTTTGCACGGAGTCTCCTTCAACAGCACATCTCTGTCACAAAGAGGGCTCCACTGAAACAGTCACCAGCACGCATGGTGGGTCCCTAAGACAACAGAACTTCAGTTCCACATCTCTGGGATTTACACAGTAAATAGATAAGTCCTAGCTTTCATTAATAAATTGTTGCAGGTAATGGTTGGGTTGTCTTGGGAGCTGTAAAACATGAAGTACGTGCTGACAGCAGAGCTCCCTCTGGTTGATAAGTAGCCATGCGCTGTTTTTGGCAGTAGTGTGAACACAGCAGATGCACCTGCGCTTAAGCTGGTTTATAACTTAAATAGCGCCGTCAACGAAAAACAGATCCTCCCCCCTGTGGTGACAAGTGTCTCCCAGGTGCCGTGTGGTCCTGCTCTGTTGACCTAACTGTAAGTGTCTCTGCACACCAAGCTTCAAATGACCACACACAGACACACACACACACACACACACAGACTCACACACACACAGCTGCTGCATCTCTGCATTTAATATTGGAATGTAACATGGTTGATGGACTTGAGTCAGAACCCAACAATCACCTATTGCTGTAATAACGATAAAAGGGGATGAGGAAAGTCTAAGCCCTGAATTCTGTTTTTCCCTCCTGCCTTTGGTGCTGGTTGGAAGTAAATAAGTTTTATAAAGATGAAACTTTGATCTCATGGGAGGTGTACTTCATGTCTTTGGGCTGTGAAACGTAACCTTTCAAGGGCTATTCAGATCTCACTTCTACCTTCATCGCCAAAATCTTCTGCATTTTAGGTTGTCTTTGACTTCCGAGCAGGCCAAGATCTCCTCTTGCATTTCACCCCATGCAATCCAGCCGTTTATTAAGGAAAGCATTGTATTCAGAAGCGACGCTGGAAACTGAATAATACATAAGCGAGAGTGACATGTAATGCATTACTGAGCGGGCCGGTGTTGGGATAATGTATTCATGCCTCCTCAGAGTCTCACGGCCCTCTGCAAACTCGAGAGAGGGAAAAGGCTGAATACAGGAAAAGGGTTATTCGAATAAGACAATAAACCCTCTCTGAGGTGTATTAGAGTGTCTAACATTTCATTAAATAATCCTCGAGCTAAAGAGCTACCGGGGATTTGACCTTTTATGTGGATTACTTGGTTGCTTTTCAGCTTTCGTCCCTTGTTTCCAGAACACTGGTGTACAGGTGGCGGGTGTGTCACTTGGTTTTGTTTTTGGTTGAAAATGGTGCGGCTCCAGGGCTCAGCTTGACTCAGGTGATTCCATGCCAAGGTTTCCCAGGGTCCTTGTTGTTTGCACTGCTGCATTCGTTTTAATGGGCGAATGGAGCGCTCGCTTATTATCGCTCGCCGGGTGTCTTTGTTCCATTTTAACTGAATATTTTTGTTTTGTGCTGCTCCTCATGGACAAATAACTCTAGAGAGCTCCTGTTTGAAGTGCAGGATTAGTCACTTATGGTCTTAGGAGAATGAAAGGCGGAAAAGCTTGCCAGAGAACAGCAAAGAACAGAATCAACAGAACTCACAGACTGCAGAGCTTATTAGCAATGACTTGTATAGGAAGGCAGAAAGAACATTTTGAACCTCTGTTTCTAATGAAGCAATTTTACGCCTGTTTTTCTCTTGTCGGCCCTCTTCTGTGCTAATCCTTTCTGCAGTATTTACCTACCCAATTAACTTGTTAAGTTGCTGTGGAAACTGTTAACATTCATGGACTGGAAGGGAAGAAAAGCCTGGCAGTAAAATTGGGCACCTGGAATAAATCCTGGTCGTTTAAAACAGCGAAAGCACAGCCTCTCTCTCTGTGCGGTTCAGCCACCACGGTGCTCTGAGTGGCAATATTATGCTGTCTTCTCTCCTATTGTGGGCTAAACTTTACAGGTTTCTTTTACATCTCTTCTACCACTAATCTAGTTCAGCTGTGCTTGCTCTAGAAGATATCAGATTAGCACCGGCCTCTGAGATGTATAACAACCAGCTGTCAGTGCGCTTCTTGTGTAGAGTGGAACGTTGGCCTTATTTGATTTACGGTCCAGGACGAGGTGCCATTTCATTTAATTATTCTGTAGTTCTTATAACTGTACTTATGTTTAAACAGTGTTCAGCTGACATATATTAAGCACCTGTCTATTAACCAAGTGACCAAAACTGTTTCACTGTTGCCTCATCAAAAGGCGGGGCTGCAGACATCATCGGCCTGCTGGCAGAACCTTAGCATGTTGTCTTGGTAACAGATTTTTGCACACGCCTTCTTCCCACAGCATGAACACACCCTGACCTCTACCCAGCAGCTTAAATTCCTTCTTAAATTCCTTGAGGAGTAAATAATATTAAGCTAAAAGGGAAGATTGCTTGATTTTCCTAATTCATTTTAGCATTCTTCTCTATACATTGTCTGTGTATGTGTTTGCTTGTGCATCAGTGCATTTTTTGCATATGATTTGTCGTGTGTGTGTGTTGTATATTATGCCGTTATACCATGTGTGTACCAGCACTGCCCTGATAGAAGTGTATTTTACCACACACTTCAGGACCAACACAGCAAGCTGCTGTGTAGTGAGTGCTAGCACACTCAGTCTTTTCAGCCATGTATGGTGCTCTGTCAGACCAAGATTTTGCCTCATCAAAACCATTTTTATGGCTTGCCACTCAGTCAAGTTACACCACTCTCTCCTTTAATTTAAGAAGCAATGAATGGGAAATGGACACTGAGAAAGCAAGTGCCTCAGAGGTTCTTCTAGAGAGCGACAAGTTGTTGATGTAAATGTACGAGACAAAGCTCTTCACCCAGAATAGCATGGGGAGGAGTGGAGGAAGTCTTGCTGACTCTGAGACTGTTTCATTTGTCTGAATCAGTAGTTGAGTGGTAGTGGTCTGATGAAGAAGCAGGCAGTTCAGTTACATCTTAAAAGGTGCTAATCATTTAAAAGAGGTGTGGGGAAGTGTGCCTATAGCCATTATTGATGTGATCATTAGCTCTGTTGAAGAATAAAAAAATCACACATTAAAGGAAGTGAGGAGAAAAAAGAGCCATTTTTTGATTCAGTGAGCAAGTGAATTGAGTCCTAGTCAATGTTTCAGTTAGGCCTTTGTGCCATTTGTGCCAATTTGTGCCACTCTTCAGCAGAGGTGAAAGTTGTGACCCACAGAGTCATTTCAACTTTTCATCAAGTTTAAAAATAATACTGAGCAGTGTCTTCTCGGGGGTGAGATGCCTCCCTCAGATTTTTAAAGATTCCTTCCAAAACTGGTCTCTGCGTGACAGTCCTGAACCTGCGCCACGCGGGAGAGGAAGGGAAACTTGAAACAGCGCAGCAGCAACCTAAACCCAAAACTGTCATGGGTGAGACAACCACGCACACCTCAGCCCGGTGACCCAGTTGTCAAAGTCTTTCATTCGTTCTTCGTTCTTTCAGAGAACGCTGCCCCACTCCTTTTCCCCGTCTCCTCTCTTCCTGTGCCCCCTCCCATTTAGAGACACGTTTGCTGGCCGCAAGGGACTCGTTTTCTGAAGGTCGCAGAGAGTTCAGCTGAAAACTCCCCTGCTGTGGTATGTCCACTAAGACCACTATGTGGATTGATGGTGCAGGCGCTGCTGGGTAACCTAGGCAAACAGAAGAGTTTGCTGCCTACAGTGCGGTGGTGAGCCGGTTGGAAGTAACAGAGAGTCAGCGCTCATTAATATTCTGTGCATATCATTTTACTCCTCGGCGCCAGCCATTCCCAGCACACTATTGATCCTGCGGTGGGCAGGTCCTCTCTCCAGCGTCACCTGATAGAAAATCTATGTCTGCTGCGCTTTTCCCCCCTCCCTCTCGTCCTGTTAATGCTGGCTCTGGCCCGGCTCTCGCCTGCAAGGTCTCCAGCACCTCGCTTCCTGGCCACCCCTCTCTCTAGCGCTTTCCTCTCAAAACAACACACACATCCTTTTGTCTCGAGCCGAAGTCAGTGACACGGGTCTTTCAGCGAATTAGACACCGGGTGCTGTAATATCACCAACACAAATTGCACACAAAGACTATGCTCAAACCCCACAGTTGCTGAGTCATCATCAACTGTTTTTTTTTTTTGTTCTTTTGCCAACTACTTCTTCTCAGTTTTTTCCCATGGAGTAAATCCTAAAATCGTTACTGAAGTCAAGGAGGAAGATTCGTAAAGTCTTGAGAGGGTGACAGGTGGAAAGTGTAACACAAAATCGTAACTATCGTGAACCTGATTTAACTGTCCGAATTGTTCAGTTAACTGTCTACTCTACAGCATTGTTTTGGATGTGAAGGGTTAGGTTAGTGGGACCTGTGTCAGCATTTTTAAAGGGAGAAAAGTATATGATTGTAGAAGGAGAAGAATATGTGATGAGTTAAGATTATGCTAAAGAGCCATGTGGAAAGCAGTGTATTTCCCTTGGACTTGACTCTGTAACATTATGTCAGTGGGTCCTCAGTTTACCCTGCTGCTCCTGGGGACCTGCAGTCTTCCAGCCTTGTGGTCGTCACCACTTTCTCTCCTTCACTGTGTCATGTGACCCCACCAAAACAGCCCTGTGCTGGCTGGCCTGTAATTCTTTTGTTTTCTTCATGGTTCTCCCTGTTGCTTTCGCTCTTCCTTCTCACTTCTTCCATCTTTTCTCTTGCTTTCTAATTCCCTCTCTTCCTCTCTTTCTACTGTACCTCTGCCCTCGTCTCTTCTTCTGTCCATAACTATCACTTTTACTCTGTGTCTCTCCATCTCTGTGACCTTTACCTCTAAAGTCTGCTTTTTTGTTTCTGTATTTGTGTATCATTGCTATTTTTCTTTCTCTTTTATCTGTTTTACTGATTTACTTTTCTGTCTTCTCTCCTCCCCTCTCTGTTCCCCCCCCCCCCCCTCTCTCTCAGCAGCTGGAAGCTGTGCGCTCTCTCTCTCTCTCTCTCTCTCTGTCTCTCTCCCTCCTTTCTCTCTCTCTTTCCCTCCTTTCTCTCTCTCTCTCTCTCTCTCTCTCTCTCAGCAGCTGGATGCTGTGCTCTCTCTCCCTCCCATCAGCATGTCTGTGTGCAGCCCACTGCCGTGTCACTGGTGCACTCATAACCTGCAACTCCAGCATCCCAAAGGATTTGTCAGAGTGTCACTTACCTCCACAGCACTGTTTGCCAAGCCAGACAGGCTAACTGAGGTGGACAGGGCCCCCAAGAGAGAGGGAGAGAGATACAGAGTCCATATTTTGGCATACTTCTTAAATATGAGATAACTAGGTCGCAATGTGATTTTTATTTTTTGGGTCACTTGCAATATAAAACTTGTGGGACTAGGGTGTTAAATACATCAGTTGGTTATTGCTTCGACTTAAAAAGAAGTTGTTGCCTTAAATACATAAATAAAGCTGTAAGAATTGTGTTCGATGGCCTAGTTCTCCCCCTCCGCTCACCCGTTCTGGAAAGACTGTCACTTTGTGATTCATTGGCCTCAACAGACAAGATGCGCGGACCGTCACTGTGTTGTAAAACTCATGACGCCCCTGCCCTGGCCACTGTCCCCTTCATAGCCTGTCCGAGTCTACCATGACATCTCTCGGCTGCCAGACTGCCTCTAGACTTGAGCTTGATGCAATTAACTGATGCATTTTTCATGCCATCCCACTATTTTCTGGGAGTCACACAACTGTCTTTTCATAGGGTCAGGGAATTATTGTCTGTTTTTTCCCCAGTTGGGCCTGGGTTGTCTGCAGTTTCAATTCCCTCAGGAAAACGCACTGTGTTCAGCACCTTCTACCTATTTCTATTGTGACAATGCAGCATAACAGACAGGGTTGGGGTCAATTCTATTTCAATTCAGTCAATCTAAGGAATGAATTGAAATTCACTTAATGAACTGAAAATTGCCCATTATTTCCTGTGAAGAGTTTCCAATTCATGAACTGAATTTCAGTTCAGTCCCCGAATGACTGAATTGGAATGGAATTTACCACAATTCACATGACCAAAAAAATTTAATTTTGTTGATGTATTGATATCAGCTATCATCTATAAAAATCTGAAAGTCTTTGCTCAAGCCAAATCATTTGTGGCTACACAGGGTGCTTAGATCGACACAGACATATTAACTCTCGGCCCCATAATTAGAAATTGACCTTTCTTACCCATTGTCAGATGAATAGTTTTTTTTTTTTACTTAGCAGGTCTGTTCTTTTGCCTTATAATTATTGTCATGTGGCTGGTGTAGCTGTGAGCCTCCCTAACAGAAAAAGCCTCCCTAAATAATAATAATGTAAAAAAAAAAGCCTGACCGCGAGAATAGGGAGGTGTTTTAAGGCGACCCAGGCGTGTGCGGCATCCCTAGTCAGCACTGCATATGCCAGAACTCATTTATCTGTCGTCTCCCAGGCATTGTTTGAGAGTGGATCCTACACAGACCGGCTGTTCATCACTGCTCCTGCGAGAACGGTCTCCCGCCTCCACTAAATGAGACCCTACCCAGGGCGTTTTCGATTAAAGAGAAGAACCACCTTAAATCAAAACGACACGTAAATAGCCCATCAATTAAAGTGGCCGCTCTTGGTACATCTCAACATATGGCGGGGAGACAATTTAGAGGCTATTAAAGGGAGAGGGTGAGGAGCACGCTGTCCAAACTGTCTGCAGCTCTGATCAGGAAAGAGAAGGAGAGGAGAAGAGAGCTGTTTCACTCAGACTCCTCATTACTCACCACAAAGGGTGCCGGGAACATGCCTTAGATACAGATACAATCGGGACAAAAATATAATCCATGGCTCCTCCAGACAAAGAGCAAAAACAGCATGTTCTATTCAAGGGCTTGTTATTGGAGGAAAGTACATGTAAAGTGGCATAGTGGCTGCACGCAGGTCGTACTCATGGAGACAGAACTCCAAGAACTCTGCGGTTGGCCTGCAACAGCCACGGGGCCTGGCTTTATTGGATTCTGACTGAATAAGCCTGTACAAACGCTTGCTAAAAGACGACCCACTGACTGTGATGCTGGGTTGACTTGTGGTAGCCATTGGTAGACTTTGTGATTGGTGGTAGACTTTGTGGTAAAGGCAAACAGGAAGTGCCTTTATTCAGCCCTGATTGATCCTAAAACAGAATAATAGATAAATGATAAATAAATGATAGATAAAGATGAAAGAAGCCAAGATAAAACATGGTGCAGCCAGGACATGCCAATGGGAACGACCTGTCTTGCTCCATATATTCACACCACCAAATTGGCACAGCGCTTTCAAACCAGGCGTGACTAAAAACAATCTGGTGCTTCTGCCTTCAGAGGGAGAAGAAATGTCACATTGCCTCCCTTAATAGTTATATATTTCCAGCTAATTTACTATCATTAATAATTAATTTCTCATATTCCCTCTGCTTTTTTAAAGATAATGTGGTCATAATTTCTGTGTCATTTGCCTAAAACAATCACGACCAACAGAAAATGGATGAAATGTGCAAGGCAAGGGGCTTTTTTTAAACTGAAAGTTTAGAAAGAAAGCTTTTTAGAAAACTGAAAGATTCCCTTCTCCAGCCAGATATTGTGGGCCACTGTAGGGACCTAGGCCAAGCTGGTGGGAGTATGTACCTTTCTGTTGGCTGCTGCATTTGTGTTAGTGTTTCTGACAAGCGGTGTATGCGAACAGCAAGGTAGGGGAGGACATACTGATGTGTGGAAGTGCACAAGTGTGTCCTTTTATTAGCAATAGGACTAAAGAAGTGCTATTTTGCTTTGATAATGTGTTTGTTCTCAGAAGTATTCAAATAAAGTTAATCTATCACCAGATACAATTTCCAGCAGTCACACATGCCATTAGGCAAGACAATAATCACCTAATGACTGTAATAGAGTGCTTGTTTACCATAAATCCTATTAAGTCCAAATATTCCATTATGATATCTAATTGTTTCACATTAGTACACTTTTTGAAGTTCACAAGGAAAGCATTTGTGCTCAAAGTAATGGAAAAATCATGGGAGACATGAAATGAAATTATTGACAAAATCTATTTCAATGCATAAAATGTCTTACTGAAATGAGAACGCCAGAAGGAAAATTGCTGGACATAACTCCAGCATTCATTCACAGAAACAATTACCCTGCAGGCGGACTTTAAAGACGAAATGACAGCCCTTTACAAAGCAGAATGCTGGTGTGCTTTGCTACTCTAATGGGCTCATTCTCTCTCTGCGGTATATAAAGCAATGTTTCCTTTGGTTTCTATTCTTCTGTTGCTGTCATTGGATTATATTTTGTATAGAAGGGTTACTACTACCTATAAATATACTATAGTCAACTTTGTTAATTTGGCTGTGCATCAAGGGATTGCTGTGGTTTGTCTGGGGACACCCTGATTGTGCACAGATGATTGTCCTTTTGTGTGTGTGAGTATGTGTGCGGGTGGGTGGGTGTGTGTGGGTGAGTGGTGTTATACACATGCATGTGGTAATAGTTGACCCCACACAGCACACACACACACACAGACCCCCCCCCCAGGCATTTTGGGAATACACTCAGCACAGTGCAGTCCGCTTGTTTACATGGGCCTGACTCATTTATCACCTCTGCCCCACTGCGAGGTGATTGAGCACAGGCAGGCGTCGGGGTGCGGCGTGAGCCCCCACACTGGGAGGGCGGGGGCATGGAATGTTTATAACAGATGCAGAGGTGCAGAAGCCCCCCTGATGGTGGCACCTCTGACCGCACCCCACCCCATTACACCCCCGCCCCCTTACGCCCTCTTTACGCCCTCCCTACACCCTACCAGTCCATCCTCATCCCAATTGGAGAGTATATTAAGAGCCAGCGGGATTCTCCCAAGATGCAATTGAGAAGTTCTGTGGAGTGAAACAGTCTGAGCTGAATATAGCTTCTCCCAAATCACCTCTGAAATGAACAGAGTGCTTGGAGCTGTTTTTTCGACAGCTTTTGGAAAAGAGAAAAAAAAAAACAAAACGAAACTCCATAAAGCAGGGAAGCAATTTCACAGCTCAGTCTGAGCTCGGTATATCTCCCATGGCTATGTCTGCCCATATTGGCCTTAGCTGCTCCGCTCACTGTGAGAAGAAAGCCTGTAGCTCGCATGTCACTCACAGTGGCAGTTAATATACAAACAAAACAGTTCCCACTGTGATGTTTATGTCAGTGCCAAGTCAGGAAATACAGCCAGTACCAGCCAGTGACCCTCATTCATCACAATTGCAAAGAAAAGTTTCTCTTCTCATGGTGTTCCGAGATGCTGCTGGGCTCCCACACAGCCTGCCCCTTTCCTGTGTTTTCCTCCCTCTGTCTCTGTGGTACTGCCCTGGCACAGAGTCTGGCTCTTTGAGGTTGGATCTGAAGGATGGCTCTATCACAGACCTTGTCATTTTAAACACGGTTCCACATTTTTTAGATGTGGGATCAATGAGTTAGCCGGCTAACTTTCATAAATATTTCACAAAGCTGTCTTTTCAGTTTTATGAAATAAAACTAGTGTCAGGCTCATTTCCATGGTAACACATCCAAGATCAACTGTTTTTTTTGTTAATAAGAGATGATGTGCTTGAGTTTCTCACACCTCTATTTAAATTTATTGTTCATTTGTTGTTTGTCCTCTTCTAGCCTTCTGTTTGACACTCTTTTCACCAATCAATGTTTGGTTTCTATTGTGCAATTAAAAGTTTAAAAAGATCCCAAAATATTCATACACAGACACACACAGACACAGACACACACACACTCTTTCCAAGGAGCGGGGGATTTAAGCTGGAGCTCAGGTGGACAATTGAGTGACAGCACATCACCCATGGAAAATGGCAGTCTTCTCCTCAGACACCCATTGTTTGATGGGGAAGCTTGTTGCCAGCAGCAACCTGCAGGGCTCGAGTTGCTGAAAATTCACCTGTTTGCGTTGCACTGTTCACCGTTTCATTAGCAGGAAAACACCAGGCCTTTACTACATTGTGTTTTAATGAGTGTTATTTAAGCACTGAATTGATATCCTGTTTTGTTTCTGACCATTTTTTTGTCTGTTATTCAGGTGCATGATTTTGTTCCAGTGCTCATGCAGGCTGTATCTCATGCTGGCTTGATTAAAAGTCTACCCTATTGTCTGAATTTGAGGATAAAGTGACAGAGTTCATGTGGATGCCTTTGACCTTTGTTGCAGATAGGGCTGGGCGATATAGCCATCGCGATATATCGAATAGCTATTTTAGCGCAATAACAGCTATCCACGACATGCGGCATTAGGTTTCTTCCCGTATTGTTTTCCCTTTAGTCATACCTGATGCAGGAGCACACCAAAGTTCAGTGAAATGCTTCTGGGGCAGAAAAATATCACTTGTATCCATATGTTGGTTAACTTGCCTATTAGCTTTGAAAAACACATAGCATATGTTTTCACTCTTCAATCTCACATTGTAGCTTTCGCAAGCACAGAAACTACAGACAATCTGCAGTGTTTTCTGAGCATAACCATTTATTCTAATTACGTGATTAGTGTCAAATATTCTATGAATTATTTGTTTTATTGTTAATCAAGGAGGATAAAGGGGAACAGGTTGAAAGTAATGATGGATTTAAAGGTAATGTTTCAGACTCCCCTGTTTCCAGCTCACTCGTATCCAGTGGCGTTTTTTTCCCCCGGAAGCATTTCACATGGCCTTGGAAAACTGGAGGTGTGCCCCTGCATCAGGTATGACTAAAGAGAAAGCAATACGGGAAGAAACCTAATGCTGCATACCATGGATAGCTGTTATTGCGCTAAAAATAGCTATCCGATATATCGCGACGGCTATATCGCCCAGCCCTATCTGCAGCGATGTCATGGTCCTGTAAGGACAGATCACCTGAAAAACTTTGGGGGGGGGGGGGGTGGCATGTTGGTGACATGCAGGCTCAGACTGGTCCACGGCAGACATTTCGGAGAGATCACATTTGCAGCAGCGTCTCACTGCTTTTTGGAAAGTGTATATCCTAGGAAGTAAGTGAGGAGCATTTCAGATGGCTTGCGATGAGGCGGGGGTGCAGCCTGTACATGCAGCCCTTCTCTGCCAGCCCGTTACTTTATGGACCTGTAAGTCTTCTGATTTCTCTGCAGTCTGGCCTCCTGGGATTCCCCACCTCCTCTCATTGTTTCCTGCTTAGTCCTAAGAAATAGGATTTTCTCTCTAACCTACAGAAGAATAGATAACTTCATTACTTATCTTTATGTTTACTTAAGCCTATGTGTGAAACCATTTATATCCTAGACTTCATTAAATAAGCAGGTCAGCCATAGACCAGACAAATACCTTGCAATCTGCTGTGATTCATTTGGTGGGCCAGTTGCAGTGAGCATAGATGCTTAGTCAAGATGTTCTCCTTTATGCACACTCTGATTTCATCTGTGTTTGTGTGTTTGTGTGTATGTCTGTTTATCAGCTGTGCTTGTGAAAGGCAGTCACTGGTTTTTCTGCGAGTTAATTCCAGATCTGGGTCATATCCAATCCGTTGTGGCTTTCAGCAAAAGCGGACATCAGACAAGTGGTTCACTTTTGTTGAAAAACCAAAGCCCAGGCTGACACTGTGTAAGAAAGGGTCCCCAATATCTCTCTCAGTGGAAACCTCTTTCAATGGAAATCTAGCTTTTGTGTCATTTATTTGCGCAAATTAACACGTTGCGCTGTTAGGACACTGTAACTTTAACGCCTGCCGATGTGTTACATTAATCCAGTGTTTGTCACGGAAAAGCAGCTTGTTGGCTTTTGTTGCTCCTCTAATGAGAACCAGGTCCATGAAGAGTCTCATTGTCAGACGTTTGTTGACTGTGACCACATTCAAAGTGTGTCGCATGCAATTTACCCACCTGTTTGATTTCAATTAATCTTTTTTTTTTATTTAAAAATTCTCTCTGTGAATTTTATGGGGTTTTTATGCTCACCTGCAGCAGCTCTGGAACTTTTTTTATTTTTAAATAAACAGACCGCTCGGTGCTGAGAGTGCCGTTTTCTGTAAATAAGTGTCTATGAGATTTAAACTGAAGCTGAAGGCTAATATTGAGGGGGAAATGTACGCCCTCCCCTTACAGACATGCATTGGCAACTGAGGCAGTGTTTTTAAGTGCCATGGCTAGTGCTATCTTGGCGAGGGTCCTAACTCAATTCTTCTTTCCGTGAAAGGGCTCCCTGTCTGTGTGGGTCATGCTGTTTTTGTCCTGTCTGCAGTGCTCCCTGTCCACCTTTGCTGCCTTTCCCACAGCCTTATCCAGCATTCCTGCTTGTTTCTCTCCCCTCTCTCCTCCCTCTTCGTTATAAGATGACAGTCGTCTTTGTTTTGAACCTTGAGAAAGACGTGACCCGTGTCTCAGTGGCTGCGAACACATACAGACCGATTACATCTCTCTGCAACATCGTTGTCGTGTAGCAGTTGGGTCTTATTATCCTTAGGCGTGACACAGCCAGTTCATGGCACAAAAAGGCTGTTTGCCATCACCAAACTGAACCAGATCATTACCATGTGACATTGATGTATCTAATGTTATAGGTAGACAAGCAAGCCATCAGCACTCTATGTATGTGTGTATATATATATAATGTAATAACACGATTTGTAGCAGATGTATGTGTGAAGTAACCCTCCAGTAGCACCATCTGTGAGATCCGCTTCCCTGCAAGTGCTGGTCCTGCCCGTCCATGATCTCACCCCACTACGCCATATCCCAGAATCTAAATCCACCCCGGGAAGAGATCCGCGGCTCGTCTAATTTTAGCTTCATTGACTGAAGGGAGCTGTCTGTGCCAGCGTCACAATCCTCCGGGCATTGGACTCATGAGTCAGCGCCTGGGTGACGAGATGCGGCGCTGCCGGCGTCGAGAGCGGGAAATTACCCGTTTAGTCACACTCGGCTGAGGCGGCAGCCCGCTCCGAGCGACCGAGGGAAGGGCAGGAGAATGGAGTCGAGTGTCACGTAAGGTCGGGCTCGAGGACGGAGGTATTGGGTGGTATTTGGGAGGGCGTTTGGGACGGACTCTGCTGTCATCTGTCCTGTGCCTTGGTTCGTGATGGAACAAAAGTTCTTACAAAAAAGAAAAAAAATATATAAAACATGGAACTGGAAATGGCAGAAACGACAGCCTCCGGAAATCATGTTGGAATCGTAATTTTCACAATGATAATGCAGTTAAAGACAGTGGGTTTTTAGATTTTTGAAAAAATGTCCTGTTTCCCACACTGGTCTTTCTCATTATTTACAGGGAGAATTGACAGACTGTGTGGAGGTAACATTAAATCAGTCCGCAGAAAGTAACCTTACATTTGGAAGCGGAAAACAGCTCAGTACCTTTTACGAGCAAATGATTATTTTAATGCCAGACTCCCACTTGCATTAGTCTTCTAGTGTTAGCAATGAAAGAATTTAAATGTCACAGGGGTTGATAACTGACATAAGTCAGTGGGCTAGCTGTACGTTTAAATTAAAAAATGAAATGCCACCCATGGTGAATTTAATAAAGTAGGGAGTTTTCCAGGGCTGCTGCAGGTGAACATAAAAACCCGATAACATTCCCAGAGAGGGGTCTCACACAAGTGCGTGCACTGGGGTGTCAGGCAAAAGGAATCCTGGGATGATGGGCCAACATGAACTGTGTATACACTCAACCGAAGGGAGCAATCAAGGCCCAGTGAACGCTCCGCATTCGCAATTGAAACACCCTCAAAGATTTGATTTAGCAGCATTCTGAGGGGAAGTGTTTTGGGAAATGAGTTTTGGGCAAAGCCTTACTGCTTTGAGCCCCACGAGTTTGCTTCCTCGGCCCTTTTGGATCCGAATGCCGTTAGTTTTTTTTTTTTTTTTCCCCCTACATTCACCTGGAGATTTAACCCACTGAGCAGGTAGCTAGAGCTGGGATCAGTATCTGTGCCCCATGAGAAGGTTTGGCCAACAAAAGGTTTGAGTTTATTGTCATTCTCCTTTATGAGTAATCGGTTTTACCGATGTAGACTGCTAGCCACACGTGGAGTTGTTCATGGAGCCCCAACCGGCTTCACCAAGTTACAAGATTCTCCACTTTGGCTTCCACTTCGAATACTGAAATTAATGGTGGATGAATGAATGGATAAGCCTGGTCAGAATCACATTGGGATTCAGGGTGTTGCGTGCTTAGCTGGCAGTGTGAGCGCAGCTGTCCTGTCACTTTCCTCTCTGTCTCTCTGTTTATTTTTCTGGCCTCCCTCAGGCAGTACCTTTGACCCTGTCGAGTTCAAAGGTCAATGTATCAGCAGGGCATCATGTGGCAGGAAGTCAGAGGTTCACAAAGGAGGGAAAAAGTTTCCAGATGGCGGACGACAGCCCACCCCAGGCAGAGCGGGGCAGGCAGGCCACAGCCCCGTCTCTCTCTGCAGCTGGAGGGGTGTGGGAGGGGGTGCTGGCATTCGCTGTGTAAACAGAACGGCAGCGGCCCGCTGAAAGGTGGCATTGAGGAAAAACTGCAGCCGTCCCTTTCAACCCAACGCACCCTCGCACCATGACCCCACACTCCCATCTGGCATAACTATGTGTGTGTGTGTGTGTGTGTTTTCATATACATATGCAGTGCAAATGCAAGCATGCACTTTATACTGTATATACAGTTACAACCACTACCCTTCCCAAAACATTGACTGTGCAAAAGAATTTTTACTGCAAGTTTTACTTGCGTTTTTTTGGTCAATCTCCTTTTGGTCCAAGCCTTGTAATTGAATCTTTACGGTGCTGGAACAGTGCTTGAAGTGTGTCTGTGTGAAAGGACGACTGAGAATGTGGAGAGTGGCATTAGTGAGCGGGGCTGGGAAACGGAGTTTACCTTTATTCTCCCCTCTCCTCCCAGGCTTTAGCTGGCCTCCGTCCAGCCAGGCCTGGTTTGAGAGATGGAGACTTTTTTTGGGTAACTTACCTAATATATCACGTGGGGTTTCTTTTTGTCGTGTGTGGGACCCAGCTTCCTGTAATGGTAGCTATGTGTGTGTATCTGTATCCAGTCAGACTGGTCTTATTAGCTCAGAACACTCTACTGAATCAGTTGCATGAATCTTACAGATCCTGTGCTTGTTAGCATGTTTAAATAGCCCACGGGTCCACCCTGCCCCTGCCCAATCCCCTGTCATTACACTCTGGTGGACCCCTGCCAAAGCCAACTTCCCCAGCCCCCCTCGTCACCCCCCACACTCACCTCCTGCTCCTGCTCCCACATGTTTATTTTCACTCGGACACTTCGGAAGCGCCGCCGCACGGGGGGTCGAACCTCCCCTTCGCTTTCTGCCTCGCCTCCCTCCCGGCGAGAGGGGGGATACCTGAGATGAGTGATAGACATAAACAACTGTCAGCCTGCTTCCCGCCTCCTCCTGCTCCTCCTCCTCCCTCTTTCCTGATCTCCTCTTCCCTTGCCTGTTGTACAATGTGCGTTGTGGTGAGTACACAGTGCCCTCTTGTTAACTTGGCAGCTCGCCTCCTCCACGGCTCTCGTCTGGGCCACTCAAAGTGCCCACATTCTCTCTTTTCCAGGCCTCTGTATTCCTGAAGACAAATCATTAGCCTGCACATTCTCTTCACTCAGGTTTGGCCCATTGCTCATACGACGTCTGATAAGGGCAGGGCAAAGCTGGCTCACTACTCCCTAATCTTTAAGCGAGAAGGTAACTATTATTCAGAGTTTGACTCCTCCAATAGGGAAGATGCACTTCCCTTTTTCCACACTGCCTGTTTGATTACCCCACTGGGATACTATTTACTGTACTTTGAGGGTGATGGAAACGCTGCGATTTTCAGTTTGATTTACTCCACTTTTATAGCTCCCTAGATATACTTCCCTACCTCACACATGTATTTAACTGTGAAAACGATCCTCCCACTCCTCTGAAGGAGGTGCCGCCTCAGCTGTGGTGGGAAGTGATGTGGTGTTGAGTCTGACGCTGATGCTTTTTTATTGCCAGTAAGAAAGGAGGAATAAAGATTTTATGATGCGCAGTTGAGAGGAAGCCAGATGAGCAGATTTAGAGAGAGGAACCTGTCATCGGCTTTCTTGTAATACCAGACTGACTCTGCTGTTGCTCTCTCTCACTGGGTTCCAGCTTTCCTGTTTCATAATTCTACTGCCATGACTTGTTATCGGAGGCCTTTGAACTGAGATATTGCTGATGTAGTGTTGTGCCTGGCTTTAAGAATGAATATCGACTGAGACAGAAATATAACTTGCATTTGAAGAATAGAATGCCTACGCTTGCAGATCCACTGTGTATCACCTCGATTCGATGAGTACTGTATTTGCTTTCAACATTTTTAATTGGCTTTGTTTAAGAAAATGCTGCTTGCTCATAATGGCTGTTCTAAATTGGTCAAAGGCCTCCCAACGAAGCACTCTCACAAGCTGTCTGTCCTGCTGGATAGATTACATCTCGGCTCAAAACGCCACCCCATGATAAAAAAACACCATGAACAAAGGCCGCATATTTCTCTATGTGAATGTGTACATGTGTTTTGGCAGGCAGTTGATACATCTCTGGGGCAGCAGTGTGGAGCACTACATTAACCACTTTACAAATGACTGTCATGTGACCCAGGTGTTTCAAGGGTTATCTTTCTGAATGAAGTTTTCACCCCAGCTTTTTTAGTAGTAGCTTTTCTGGTAGTCACTAGTTATGCGTTTAACTTCATCACCATCATCATCATCACCAGTTATGCGACTCACTACCTCATCACCACGGTGAAAACAGCTGCTGAATCTTTACAGTAGCATGGGGCGAGCTGTGTGCGGTCCTCCCGGCCTGACAGGCCAGCATGCGGACACCCTCTCCTCGTTAAAGAGGTAATCCTAGCGCGTACATGCTTTGCGCCACTCGTGTTTGCGCTGTTAAAATACCAAAATTGATTCAGACACGCTCTTTTAATATTAGCACCAGAAGGTTCTCATTTTAGAGCTGCATTATCCCTGCTTAAATAGGGCCCTGTGTTTTATGTTACATGTGATGTTAGCCTACCCAGATTGAACAGGTTTGAATGTAAATATCTGTGAGCGTAGTTTGTATGGTTCAACTCAGACCTCTGTTTCCGCCCATAAAGCGGTGCACTGTGGCTGAACCGGTCACGCGGGCAGGGGCCTCCTGTTTTCGGTGGACGTGTGCGTAACACCGATGCTGGACGAGGAGGAAGCGGCACCTCACTCAGCAGCTGGAGTGGAGCTGGGGTCACAAATCTGTCCTCCGCGTCTCACATTGCATAAATACTCCACGTGCTCCCGGCCGTCCCAGACCCCGTAAATTGAGCTGGTCCAGCCCCTGACCGCTAAGGCTGGCACTGCGGGGATGTTACAATAACACTGCTTTCCCAACACTCCGGAAGGACAGGCTGTTTTTCACGCTAATGCGTTTTAAACGCTTTGCATCTGCGATAAACTTTGTCATGAAGACTATTTTCATGACTCAGCAGAATTACCCAACACCGTTAGCAGTACAGTCATCAACATCCCTCCCCCCTCCTCTCCCCCTTCAAATAATAAAATAATGCAATAATGAAACTATTGGGTAAAATGACATTGATAAGAATGTAGCCACCTATACCCTGTAGAACCCAGCAATCCTTTTTGAGCTCTTGTGTTTGTTTGTGCAGTATTTTTCTTTTGGCTTTGTTTATTCTAGCCATTTATAACACCAGCATCACTGTGTCTTGGAAGTGAGCCAGGCATTTTTGTGTAGATAGCAGGTATGGAGGAATCCATCTTTGTACATTTTTTTACAGTTGTTAAGTTGGACAACCAGATTTTTCATTGCTGTTCATTCAGAAGTCAGAATCATTGAACATATTTATATAACGTATATTTGTTCTGTTTTAGACATTAGCCACATTATATGGATGAAAGTATTAATTATGTTCAGAGAATTTTGTCTTTGGTTTGTTTGCTCTGCTGGCATATTTTAAAATGGATCAGGCGATTGTATTTGACTGATAGCTTGTATTTTTATGGGTCAAATGTATTGTCCCATTGCTTTCCAATCTATATTTGTATGAAAAGTCTTTTCCCCTGAATGTAAGTGATAGAGGAGTCTGTATGCCTTTGGCATTTCCCTTTGGATCATAGTCTAATATAGGAAAAAAGGTGTGATTGTCTGGGCATATCATAAAAGCTAAAAAGTCCTTTCAGGAAAAGTATCAATGCTTTTTTGAGACTGTGATTCAGAAATGCTTTTTGATACAAATGTTATGTCACATTGAGGTATTTGGGTGCCATTTCTTAGTTTAGCTGGTCGTCTTCTCTGCTGCTGAAGCTATTCATGGTTTCTGTTAATATCCTTCCGAAATTCATTGAACATTTGCTCTGAGAAAGGCCAGAAAATAAGGTACCTTGAAGTTTAAATGTTTTGACTATTTCTACCTCTGACAGGACACAACATAGAATTTAAAATCTGGCACTGACAAGCCATTTGTATTAAAATTTGGTCATTTTATTCACAGGAGTGCCGGTCAAAAGTTTACTTTTATATTGTAGCACCTAGCACTAGCACATGAAATTTCGAGGCCTTAGTCTTCTTTCATTGTCCACTGGTGTGGTATTCCTGTCAGTGATTGCCTGAACTGCGTTAAGGGTGTTACCTCTTGGCTGAGCACTACTTCAGGTTGTTGTCACAGACAGGTTGTCTGTCAGTTGTCACAGAAATTCCTCAGCCTGGCCTACAGTATCTAGTGGCGGCTGATCTGTTGAAGGTAACACAGGATGGCAGGGTTTGGACATCCCGGTGTTGCCGGTTGTCTCCGCTATAAATTATTCGGTAGGTCTATAAAAGCCCTTATTGTCTTGTTAAGTCTGGAAAGATGCTGACCCGCTGCAAGAAAATGAGTGCAGCCCCCTCTCCTCCCTCCACTGTGAAGAAGCTATTCCCCACGGTTATCATGTGACGATATGCTCTATCTTTATCATGGAGTAACGTGAGCTAGCTGCCAAAGCCGACTCCGGCAGGTGGGGGGTGCAGTGATGAGGCACGTGTGGAGCCTCATTGATCCTTCCCAGCACATGATGGAGGTACACTTTGAGGGAGGGAGGCGGATGGGAGAAAGGCCTCGTAAGGGTCTGTCACGCTCAAACGGGGCTGCGAGAGAAATCGTGCGTCAGAGAGAGGCAGAGAGAGAAAGAGTGATGACCCTGCTGCTGTGTCACTGATTCATCATCCAATCATCTGCAGCAGGTGTTGTCACCGTGGTGCAGATAGCATCTTCTGCCCTGAGAGCTGCTGTTAAAGAGACGTAATTTCATAAGGAACATTTCTGAGGGCAGATTGGAGGAACTGACAAATTGATTTTTGGCTTAATTGAATGTACCACACATTGATCCCAGCAGCTCACCCTCTGGAAAAAAATACGTAACTTGCACTGTACAGAAGCTATAGTAAACATAGTCTGTGTCCTATCCATGTCCCAACCACACTCTGTATCCCATGCATATCCCATCTATACTGTGTATCCCATTACATTACATTATTGCCATTTAGCAGACACTCTTATCCAGAGCAACTTACATTGGTTACAGTTTTTTACAATGTTATCCATTTATACAGCTGGACATTTCCTGAGGCAATTGTGGGTTAAGTATCTTGCCCAAAGGTACAGCAGCAGTGCCCCAGCAGGGAATCAAATCGGCAACCTTTCAGTCATGAGTACTGCTCCTTAACCACTATGCTACACTGCCTGTATCCCATGCATATGCCACCTGTACTCTGTATCCCATGCGTACCCCATCCATAGTCTGTATCCCCTTTTTGTAGTTGAGAGGGTGCCACAAAACAAGAGACTTGAGCCTCGCAACCTGAAAAAACCCCCATTCCCTTGTTCTCAGCATCTGAAATGTATTTGCAGGAAGCGGGCAGGAATGCGTCTGTGTGGCCCCACAGGTCTGAGCCTCCTCTCCCTGTCTTTATGCTGGCGTCCCTGCAGGTCATTAGTAAACACACTCTGTAATGATCAGAGCCCAGAGAAGCCTAACAGCTGTCTGAGTCTTTACCATGCCCATTCGCAGCACACCTTAAGCCATAAAAGCCTGTCCAGGGAAGATGAATTATTGATGATGGGAGGCGAGATGCTGGCTGAATTTTCCCCACTGATGACACAGCTCATCACTGCGTCCCTCCCTGGTTTGCCCATACCCTCTTCTACAATATGCTGGGAACTATTCAATTTTTTGATTTTCATGTAAAGGGCATATTCCAGCCTGTCAGCCACCTCCCCTGCCACCCCCTGCCCTTAGTATGGTAGGTTTCTGGCTCCCATGAAACACGAGGTGGTATGAGTCTGCAGTTTCAGAGCCCCAGAGACTTGTGGTTATTGGCTATTTCGTCTTAATTCCATTCCTTCCCTAGAGCTTTTTTTGACAATCCTGCAACTTCATCCAGTTAGGATTCGCCAGCTTTCCTGTGTACAGTGTCTGAACATAACAGTACAATGTGGAGGCCAAAGCAGGAGGAATTAATTGAGTCTTGCTAATGAGCCACTCTGTAATTTACAGTTCTGTATGGATGACAGGAAGGCTGCCTCCAAATTTGTTGCTGCAGGATATTTTTACTTGTGTGTGTAATGTATTGGAATCAACAGGACACAGTCCTGATTGTAAGGTCACTTTCCTTTTCCAAGAAGGTAATATTTAAAATATGCACATTTTGAAACCAAAAAATGTATTAATGAAAAAGACTGCTGAAGGTGTTCGCCATCTGATAGAGCTTGTGTCTGTAATTCAGTAACAAGGCTTTAAATCAACTATGCAAAAGAAGCATGTAAAGTATTAAAAATAATTTGATGAAACATTTTACGTCACTCTATAGTCTCGCATTACTCTTGATGCCTCCATATTTTTAGCCGCAGAACAGTTGCTGATGGCTGTGTTTTATTAAGCATGGTGATAATGAAGGTTGTACCTTCAGTTCCAGGCGTGAACTGGGACGTCTTTCCTGACAGAGATGGGAAAATGCATTCTGCGATTTGTATGAGCTTTTGATTGCTGCGGTGGTCCTTATGTAACCTGGAAAGAATTTCTGATTTGCTCATTTTATTGCTGTGGAAAAAAATATTGAACACCTCTTCTCTGTGGATTCCGGCTTTATTAAAAGCGAGGAACAACATATGTTTATGAAATGAAAGTCAAATCGTAACAACTTCTTAACTCCTTGCATACTTGCTATATCAAGGGGCTGCATCAACAGTACACCTAAATCAAGGGTGCGTGTAGGTCTATTCATTTTCCTGCTGCAATACTTACATTGCAACCATTGAACACTCAATCCACTGGCGTCCCTTTGGCTAATGTTGCCATCTTTACCATTAGCTTTACCATTAGTGTTTGTGTTTAACATTAGCGTTAACCATAATCCATAAATCTAGGGCGAGATGTATTTTACAATGTATATTCCTATGCAAACCTCCTCACCTCATATTTGAACCAGTACAGTGTTTCTGTAAACATTTTTCTGCTTGCAAACGATCGATGGGACACTTTGAAGTATGTACACGTACAGTCAAGCCCAACATATGCCTTCATTTAGCAAGCAAAGAAGTGCCTGTATCTTCAAGGACGTGGAAGCCAGGCTCCTGAGGGCTGCTTGGTTTTCCCTCTGCAGGAGTCATCCATTCTTGTCTGGAGAGAGCCATCCCTGTGTATGTATAGAGGGAGAACAGGGATGTGTCGGTGAGGAATAGCACAGTGAATAATACAATGACTGCTATTAAGCAGCAAGATTTAAGTGTTCTTTTCACTTGCAGCAAGTGCTGTGCTAAGGAATCTCTAGAGGGTCAGGTAAATAAAAGGGGAAAAAAAAAACAGGAGACGAGTAACCTTAGGTTGTGGAGTGACTGTATATTTGGCATTACCTAAGGTTTAACCGCGCAGTAGAGCTCACAAAGCACTACTGTTAAAAACAAATAGCCTTCTGTGCTTGATGACATCAGAGGATGAGGAGAATAATGGTAGCAATGGAGAAGGCTCTAAAGATTGTCTCTTCAGTCCAGGGTGAACATCAGGAGGGTAAAGGTGATGAAGAACTGGTGGTCCTCCTCGACACTGGCGTGCAGTTCTCTTCACTGAATAAGGTCTCATTCAGCAGGCGCTCTCTCTGTGTTTTGGGAGGAAGAGGAGGAGGATGAAGGTGCTGACTGCGACCCAGTGCTAATGTGTCACCTCAGCTCCTGCTTGCAGTGTGAGACCAAGTGACAGCGCAAATCAGGCACCGCTGAGAGGTTCTGGATTAGGACATCCTGCCGTCTGACCGCTCGAGGGCACCCAGAAAGCCTTCTCTCAGTGTGGAGATGAGTGAGGTGGGGAGGCAGAGACAGAGGAAAATGGGCAGAGGTCAGAGTGATTGTTCCCTGCCTCCGCTCTCTCCCATTAGCTATGTGCTTGTGGGCGACTCCGATCAAGACTCAAATTTCAGACTGGCTGCTGGCTGCCAGGGAGAGTTGAATGCAGTTTTCCTACAGAATGGAGGGATGGATGGATGAGATTTTCCTCTGGTACCATGTGTAAAGGAGGGAATATCCATAGTTAAGGAAGAGAGGACAGATATATAATTCATTAATTTTACATCCCTTAAGGGGCAGCCTCCATTTATGTGAGTGCCTGTGTGTGTATCTTTGCTTTCCAGCACATCAAGATCAATTCAAGGGTGTGTGTGGTTGAATCTGTTCTGTGGCCTATCAGTTCGAGATAATGAGAGGAAGTTTTACACCTGGCATTTTACACAGGGGGGATAATGCTTCATTAATGCCTCTCTGTAGGGCTGCAGTCAGACACAGACACTATCTGTCTGGCAGCGACAGCACTTTCAGGAGTGGACTAAGCAGATGCTAAACGCAGACAAGCAAATACAAATTGCAAACATGTGCTTATTTAATTTTTTCTTCAAGGCATTCCTTGTGTCAAGAAACTGCAAAGTGGAAATATTTCTGTGGCTGAAGATGCAGAAGACAACCAGCTGGCCAAAGACTGACTTAGTATAGTATATAGAGGTTCTCACGTTGTAAGGAATGAAACACTCCCATAATTCAAGGTTTCTGTTTTTACCTCTTTTTTTTTCTTTCTTAGAGGTGCCCAGTTTGGCATGGGTCAGGAGCTCAGCTATCACTTCGGATGGGAACCCACGATTCTCTGCCCTTTAATAAGCGGCTTGGAGCCCACAGCACTGCTGCAAGCGGTGTGGGTCTTGATCGTCACCCATCAGGTTTACTCGGTCAGAACAAACCCCATTCCATATTAGAATCTCTCTGAAGTAGACACAAAAGACGACCAGCTGGCCGGGATACATTTTTTTCTTTACTTCTGTCAGCAACACCATGATCTATTTATCTGTTCCAGAGAGATGTGGCAGACGGCTGTCGAGAATTGATGTTTCACATTAACTTTGTTAGTTTAAAAGATCTGTCCAATTTGTCACTGTGTCAGGTAATCATATTTGCCATCTACTTTGAAATAATAGCAGTGTTCCCCATTATGTTGCTGGCAGAAAGCAGAACCTCTGTGTTGCATTTTATTAATTCTTGGTTCATTGGTTGTGATAGCAATCTGTGCATTATTAAAATGCTGCCTTGCTCATTAAGTCATAAATTGGTTGTAATGCAATAACCTCTAGTGTGGGTGATACGTGATATGTTGATAGATTTTGAGATTGTAAGGGTTCCTTACTCTGCCGCACCTCCCATTTCCTCCAGAGTAGTGTTGTTTGTGTGAGTAATTTTTTTTAATTTGAGACTAGAAATGTGGACATTCCTTTCATTTCAGCCAATGTTGAATCTCTCAGATTTATTCAACAGGGCCACCATCAGACCATATGACAACCTTCAATACCAGACTGTGTTGTGTAAGCTGCTGGGACTGTGTGTGTGTGTGTGTGTGTGTGTGTGTGTGTGTGTGTGTGTGTGTGTGTGTGTGTGTGTGTGTGTGTGTGTGTGTGTGTGTGTCTGAGAATGTGTGAGAGAGACAGCCTGTTTCTCATTTGAGATCCGGTCAAATAGCCATCAAATTGCCAGATGGACCCTCAGCTTCCCTGATCCGTCAGAGGGGTTTTAGGGTCTAAGATTAGCATCCCGTCCCTGTCTTTACCAGGCTGTTTTTTTTTTTTTTTTTTTTGGAGACAGGAACTCCTTGTCTGCACTCTTATAGCAGACCTCAACAGAGAGTCAGAGCCCTGCAAAGAGAATGCAGTTAATCAAGTGTAAGAAGGACTGCACCTTCCTCTGCCTCTCCCGCTGTGCTGACACGACTCCTCCATCTCTCCCCCTGACTTTGAGGACTGCAGCAGGGCGATAAATCAATAGCTCCTCTGTGCCGGTGCCGCCTCAGCACTCTGCCTCTGCATTACTGTGGCTTCCACGAGAGACAGTCAGGCTGTTCTGGGCCCAGTAATGCTGCGCGCTCCCTCAGTGCAGGGGTGGGATTCAGGTCATAATTCATGCTCTTTCTGAGACCTTCCAGCTGCAGCATTGTGTGCAGACAGTACTTGCTTGTGTTTCTTTCATAAGAGGGCATGATTATATCAGAACGTTAATGCATCTTCATCAATACGAATGTCTTCCCTGGAAAACCCTCAAGCACTGTCGAAACAGTGCCATTGATGCATTAGTTTTATATCTGAAATGCCAGGGATACAAGAGTCCAACCAGCTTCTGTTAGTTTCTTTTCATTGGGTCTGTGCTTTCAGACATTTTCAGTGCGACAGATGTGGCAGTAGTTTTGAGAACATTCATACGAATGCGTGAGATACTGGTGAAGGCAGGTGTGACTGAGAGAAAAATCCACGCACTCACAGTTTGCGACTGGGTTTAAAAATGGCAGTTACCCCCCTGATGGGGAAACGGAGCATCACAAAACCCCATTTACCTTAAAGGTGCTAGGCTTTTGGCACTTCTGTCTTGGGAGTTGTCCAAAGAGCTGCTCAGAACTGGAAGTGAAGAGGGCTCTATTAGCGAACAGTGGCTGGGTTCATGGAAAGACACTATTTCCCAGAGACAGTGAGAATTGTGTGTGTGTGTGTCTGTCTGTGTGTGTTTGTGTGTGTGTGCACATCTGCATGTGTGGTAGTAGTGTCATGTAATATGTACTATGGGTGGGACAGTGTGGTCTCACTGCTGGACGGTGTGTTTCAGTATTGTGTGTAGAAGAATGTGAGCAAGTGGAAGTGTAATGTTGGGTAGTGTGTATATGTGTGTTTTGCTGTGGATTGTGGTTTCCTGCTTGTAATATACTGGGTGACGTGTCTACTTGTAGATGTATTAATATGCCATTGATATCACATTATGTACTACCCCAAGTTCTATGAAACTAAGCAGATTCCATTGGGTTTAGACAAAGCAGACCTGCTGTCTCCTTTGCCCTCCTTAAATTGCATGATCTAATGGAAAACGGCTGCGAAAATGACCCTTCCCCATCAAAAATACAAAGTGGTCAAAATGATAGCTGGGGTCACAGAGAACCTCAGGTGTTTGCAGCCCCGCCACTGTTTGTGTGCTTTAAGCAGATGGCAGTAACAGGTGTAATTTTAGAGGCAGTATTTATGACGAGGGCTGGTGCTACTACACATTATTAAAGATGCATTGCAACTCTATCTCTGCCGCGCGCAGGTGTTCCAATGTCACTCCCGCCGTTTTTGGGCTCCCAGAGCCATCGGATCGTTCGCACCATCTGTGTGTCATTAGGAGTTTTTCTTAACCCGTTTTCTTAAAAGTATTTTGGCCCTCCACTGCCAAGAGATCAGTATAGCCTCATTAATAAGCAACTCATTACATTACTTTCCAGTCACAATACCTGTACAAGTTCAGTTAATGTATTTAATATCCATTCTGTTTACATCAGTTAATTTCATTACCAGAGTGTAGGAAAGAGGATTGAGAGCGATGCTTATGTCCATTGGCATACATGCCAGATTCAGCCTTTTTCTTTAGCAAATCAGATGGAACCCTCCCAACAGTGACTTGGGTAACTGGTTAGATTCAACAACGAGATGTGTCATGTACACAGCAAGGAGAACAAAGATGGAATGTACAACTCAGATGAAACAATGGCCTGAACTTGCTGCAAAATAAGCTACACCTGTCAGTGTTTACCAGGTAGATATTGTTACACTCTCTCACTCAAAGGAGTGTTTCGTGATGCTTGTTATGTATCCATGTTTCAAGTTCCTTACCCAAAACTGTATCAATTTATTGTTTTGTATTACTTGTATAATTGGTCACATACCTTCGCTGATTGCTCCTTGATTGCTTAGACCGGAGTGCCTACAAGGACACCTGGAGGATAAGGGGTGTAATACAGGTTGAAATTCCAGCAGGTCACATGGTCAAGAAAGACTCTGGGGCCTGGTCAATCGCACCCCCTCTCTGTCCGAGATTAGACAGTAGTTTAGCAGTCAGCATAGTTACCAAGAGTAATGTGAGCATGGTATTTCAGGGCTCCAGACTGCGACCATTGTCACATTTTGTGACCATTTTTGGAGACAGTGCGACTAAATTTTATAACTAGGCGCACTAGTGTGACTTGCAAACATGCCCACATATGCGACCATTTTTTGAGAGAGTGCGAGTTAAAATTTCATTTCATGATCATTAGGCTGTTTTGGTGCCCCTCTGGCATGGGTACTGTGTTAGCCATTGTGATTGACAGTAGTACTTTTTCTTCACTGGCTCAGTCGGTCTCTCCCTACCTGCACTCTCCCTGCCTGTACATGCGCACTGATGATGAAACGCGCAAAACAATCCATTTACCTGTTACCGCGTTCCAAAGATGAAGCGGTCTATAGATGATTATTTTAACCCTTTCGCACGTAACTTATTATATGCTATGTAGTGCACGTTACGTTACATGGTTCGTTATGTTTTCATGGTTTTCCATAGTTTTCACCGCTGCATTTGCTGTTTTTTAGCTGTTAAATCGCTGTTTTGTCAGCCAGAATTAATTGGAATTTTTCCAATCTTGTGTTCTAATCGCACCGGTTTTAGCATACACGCTAAATCACAATAGTTGTCACCGGTGTGACAACTATTCATCAGCATGCAAGGTCATTGATTAATGACCAACACGACCAAACCATGTGCTGGTGCGACCAGAGAAAGTTTGTAGCACCAGCGCTACCAGTGCAAAAGTAAGTCTGGAGCCCTGTATTTGCTGCGGGAACCATGGTTGCCTTTCAGACATAAATAACAGCGGACTGGAGGTCCGGATTATTGGTGTGTTCTTCCATTCTCACTCCTTTTTGTCCCAGGGCTCCTTGTCATTGAGATGCTGATTTATGTCTCAGTTTGGATTGTCATTTTTTTTATCTGGCAGTGCCAGGTTTCAAAAATTGTAGATATTTTTGCTTTATATGTTCATTCCCATTTTGTAGCCTGCAAGGTCGACATGCTATTTTTTTGTACAGTTAAAGCCACATCACAAGGTTCTGAAAGCTCTTCAGATTTGACATGCCCTAGCTGAGAGCGTTCTTTTTATTCAGCAAAGTTCTCTCCCACACTCCAGATTGCTGTACCTGACAGAAACTCACAGGGACCTGAGGGCCGTACATTGTGAAACCTCTACATACTGTTCTTCTCTTTCTCTCCCTCCCTGGCTTCCTTTTTCTCTCAAGCACTATCTTGTCTCCACCTTTCCTCCTGACTGTTTCTTCCTCTATCTTCAGCTCATGTTGGTCAGGATGAGTGAAGTGCTGTCAGATTGGAGCCCCCAGACAGAGGGGGAGGTGCCACATAAATAACGCAGGTGTGATTGACAGTCCCTCCTGCTTCTGTCTTTTCATTGGAGCATGAGGGAGATCCTGTCAGTCTTACCCTGTTCTCTTGGCTGGGCCACACCTGTGGCCATGTGTGAGTAAAGAGGTGCTCAGAGAGCTCCATCTTCTCCCTCACCACCTGATCTGTGTTTTAAGACCACTGAGACCGTCACCCTGGGCAACGTCTTCAATCGTCTGTCACAATGCAGAGAATCTGAGCTTTATTGTACTGTTTGGTACAATAACGGATTAATGGTAATGGATTTGTTTTATTGGTCTTTGAAGCAATCATGATAAGGTGAAAAAAACAGATATTAGTCATTGCAAAGCAGGCATCAGACGGCAACTCCTAGAGAAGTGTCCCCTCGAGTGCCCCAGGGCAGTGATCAGGACACTGTCAAAGATACTATCTTTCGGATGGGGCATTAAAACCTGACATTACAGTCATTAAAGATTCTGTGGTATTCTTGTGGTGGGGGGTGTTTGTTGTCCCATTATAACACTCATAATATGACCACCTAATCATCAAACGGTTGCTTGGCTATGTATGCCCTGGGATTGCATACCATCCCTGTTTTCCCCTTGGCTGTCAATGTAAAAGAACAATGAGCTTTTAGTTCCCCTTCTGGTTAAATGATGTAAAACAAAATAAAATTGATCAACAAAAAACAGCAAAAAACCACAGAAAATATCTAAATACCAAAGAAGTCCATGTTCATGCAATCTGAGAGAGAAATATGACAAAATGACCATCACCATACTTTTTTCCCCAGTGGAGATCATAGACCCTCCTATTCTGTACCAATGCATAAACCCAAAACATTTTAGAAATGTTTTATTGCTGAGATAAACCATCAGTGCTTCGCAGTCTTTTCACTGAAGAACACAGGAGTGGGTGTAATATAGGTACAGGTATTTAGAGGTGAAAAAGGGGTCTGCCAAGTTACACAAAGTAGCCATGAGGGCTGGAAAGGGGGGTGGGTTTTGATGAGGCCTGTGGCTGCCTGTTTTGGCCGGCGTACATTGGTTTGAAAGGCAGGCTTACGCAAAGAGAGCAGGCTGTGGGCTCAGCCATGGGCAGGTACAAAGGAAAAAAGAGAGGGATGCGAATCAAAAGCCTGTGGTCTCTGTGTATGTAGGTGAGTTTCAACATGGTGGAAGGCTAAGGTCAGGGAGAAGGCAACAGGCTTTCCAGTCACGGTGCCCTGACAGAGGGTGGGTTGCCATGCCGACCCTCTTTGTTAAAGCCAGGAACTGAAGATGGGTTTATTGCACTGTTCACATTGGTGTCTGTTACAAGGCTTCTACAGGGGGGTTCTCATTCTCCCTTCTCTCTCATATTCCCAGCCCGTCGGCTGGAGTCCCTCGGAGACAGGGATAGCACTGTGGAGAGGTGTGGAAAAGGCAGGGGAGGGTATACCACTGAGTTGCAGAACAAAATACTTAATCTGAAATTCTTGGAAAAAAAAACCCAGCTGGATTTAAGTGTATCTAGTTTAATCTCTTTTTAGAAGGGGTCTGACTGGATCAGCAATCTGCCCACTAGTGTGTTTCTGTCTGTTTTGGTGTGCTGTGCTCTTTAAACCTGTTTATTAGTCTCCACATTTGTTTTCTGTTGGAAAAGGGCATGTTTGTGTGACAGGATTGAGGCCTCTAATATACTACAACAGCAGTTCTCTCTCTCCTTCTGTTTGGAGGAAAACCACTGTGACTGCACCTATTTGTAGACAGCGAGCAACTGGATCAATCCAGCTTTGTGTGGCTGCTGTGGTATATAGTGAAAATACTTTTGAGTGGAAACAGTACTGTGCTGTTTTTGTTGTTGCGAAACAGCATTTTTGGACACCCCTCGCTAACTCGCAGTGTTTCCCTCCTTCGTTTCCCCCCTCCTCCCTCTCTCTCTGTGATCGCAGCGGAGCCGCTCCCTCTGATGGACCTGTGCCGGCGTGCAGCACGGCTGGCGCTGGGCAGAGACCGGCTGCACGAGATCGAGTCGCTGCCGCTGCCCCAGTCCCTGAAGAATTACCTCCAGTACCAGTGAGCCGCCCGGAGGACTCGGCGGGGAGGGCGAGCGGGCAGGGAGAACCGAACCCAATCAATGCAAACGAGCGGAGGAGAGACCACGGGCGGGACATGTTTACACTGAGGACTGCGCTTCTGAGGCCGAGACTTGGGCTTTAGTTTTAGTTTGGTTTTTAAGTTATTGATTGTTGTCGGTCTCGGACAGGCAGACGCGTGGACGTACGTAGCGGGTGGGGACGTGGATCATGGCGGGGCCTGCTGCGCTGTGATGTGGAGGACACCCGGTGGGAGACCCTCCCACACACAAACGGACACGCATGGATGAGGACCATGGCTGTCTTGGGATGGCGTCTGGAAAGCACACTGACCAAGGGTTGCCTTCCGATAGGTTTATATTTATATCCATATCGTTGCATCTCAAGCCTCCCCTGAGACAGTCCCACACCTCCCCTGTGCGCACCCAGCCATTTGATTCCATGGCAGCACCCACCCTGCTCCACTGCGCCCTCTAGCAGTGTAAGCTGGAAGTGGCACTAGCCTGAACCGCACATAGTAACTATAGAACTGACATCACATGTGAAACGGCAGCAAGATCAAGACCCTGAAAGGTTCTGCCAAGCTTACACTAAATTGCCTTTTTATCACAATTTTAAATCTTTTTTTTTTTTTTTTATTTGGACAAGCTTACTTTTAGACTCCATTTTTATTTAAAGGGTGGGTTTTGTTTATGATGATTTACATGACAGTGATAATAATTACTTCATTGTTTATTTTATCATCCCAGAGATGGATTTTTTTTATTTAATAGGATCATCTGCAGTAAAGTACACATTTTTTGACACAATCTCTATCATCTGAGACTTTTTTAACAAAATGCTGCTTTTATTATTATTATTGTTATTATTATTATTATTATTATTATTACTGTTATAGTGATGGTTTTATTTTTCTAATGCTTTAAATCTATCCTCCTTCCCAGTTCTGCTTAGGCTGGAAGTCATGCCATGGTAAATAGTGGATTGTATGGAGAGTGCTGCCCTCAACAAAGTTTATATGTGAATAAAACAAGTGAATGAATGACACCTGTCATCGCTTCTTTGCTGTTCTGTGTCTGGAGCAATCGAAGGTCTCCATGAGTCGCTGCTGTGTGGCCGTAAAGGCGGAAATGATTGTTGGGCGTTCCTTTGCACCCGTCATCTTCTCTCGGGATTGATGACCTAACGCTCGCATCGAAGGCAGCGTGGCTAATTTGGCGCACTCATGTGCTCATTGTGTGAAATAGGCAGTGATCCCGGGTGGTGGAGTCTACGCGAATGCATAAGCGCCCTGCTCTTGTCGTACGATCGATTGCTGCATCGCAGTATCGCTCTGTGGCAGGGAGGCGTCATGGCGACTGGACAGCACCCCCCCCCCCCCCCCTTGCTGTCGGACCGGATCTGCAGCGTGGCGTACTCTGCGGGAGCTGTCCAGCATTCCGGTGCTGGGGGGGGGGCAGAGATCTCTCAATCAAGCAGGCGTCTCCCCTCAGGTGGGAACATGAGCAGGCGGAAAAAGACAAGGCCTCTTGGGGAGAAGTGGTGAGAAACCTGCAGAGAGTGACAGACCCAAACTGCCGTCACGGCCCTGGCAGGACCTCCTCAGAGGATTTGCTCCCTTCCACCAATGGAGCCAAATTGCTGCAGAACGCTTGAGGGGCATTCAGTTGTGATTCAGTAACTGCTGGATTCCCCTAATTACAGGGAGACTGGCATTTGTAAGCACAGGGAAAAGAAGTCAGCCACCGGTTAAACTGTTCCCTTCCTCCATGCCTGACTCTGAACGCATGTAATGCACTCACACCCTCTGCATTTGGGTACGCACATAGACATCAGTGCAAGATGCACACAAACACACACACACATATTGATACATCTCAGACTGTCCGCTCAATTAGAGATTAGATCCGGGATGAATTAACTGATTAATTAACTGCTTAACATGCCCTTTGTGCATGGCTTTATGGACCTCCCTTTTTACTTGCTGTTCAGCTCTACACAACTGAAGGTGACTAGACAGAAACGAGGTGATGGACAGGAGGGGAGGAGTGAAGTCTTGAATGGGAAGGTGATTGGACAGAAATGAGGTGATGGACAGGAGGGGAGGAGTGAAGTCTTGAATGGGAAGGTGATTGGACAGAAATGAGGTGATGGACAGGCGGGGAGGAGTGAAGTCTTGAATGGGAAGGTGATTGGACAGAAATGAGGTGATGGACAGGAGGGGAGGAGTGAAGTCTTGAATGGGAAGGTGATTGGACAGAAATGAGGTGATGGACAGGAGGGGAGGAGTGAAGTCTTGAATGGGAAGGTGATTGGACAGAAATGAGGTGATGGACAGGAGGGGAGGAAGGTGGCTGCGGGTGTGTTTGAAGTGACAGAGTATTGAAAATCGAAGGCAGATGGAAGGATCTGGTCCCTTCGTCCCAGCCTTGAAAATGAGCTCTCTCTCTCAGGCTAGTGTTAGCGTTTTGAGTCCGGACGTCTTCAGAAGAGCTTTTAAAGGGAAAGTTTTCGTCTTGGAAATAGAACATAGGATGTTTTGGAATTGCTTACAAAGGGCAAACTCTGCTTGAAAGAAGTGGGTCAGTCCTCATTTGAAGTAATGGGGTAAGGCCAATCCTTTCGTGAGTTCTTCCAGTGTAGAATCCACAATCAGACTTCACCCTTCCCTCCTCATTGCTGTGATGGGCTCCATCCCTCCCTCCTCCCTCAGATATTCTGTTTTTTTTTTTTTACCCTATCACTGGTGGAGTGAAGCCAATTTATTCTGCCTATGTGGGCTCCCCATCAATAGGCAGATGATACAGCCAGTTCCGAGCCCATGCCGTAGGGCTCAGCCTGAATTCAAAGCCAACTACTTTCCAACTGAGCCACTCGGGACTCCTGCAAATTAAACATTAAACATGAAACCAAACAGTCGTACAATATTATATAAAAGTTTGTATAATATTGTTTCTATCGTCATATCTGTGTGTGAAAGCCTCCCGCATACATTCAATAAATCTTTATTTTCCTCACAATCATATTTCGCAACAGCAGCTACTTACGATAGGGCATCAAGAGTGGTTTTCTATAAGTCAGGTTTTTGCTACAGTAGCAAATTCTGACAGTAGCAAAAGACATTAAAAGACCAGCTTATTGCAGCACACCTTGGGGATGTTTACTAGCCAGCACATCCCAAGTGAATGTCAGTCCTGCGCTACATCATGCTACGTCAGGGAGCATTGAATTGAACTTACCCACCAGGTAAAAACAAACTAAGCAGTAGTTGCTGGGCAAATATGGACACCCTAGTGTCCTCAGTGCCTTTTGCTCACTTCACTTCTCAGCAGTGCCATCCATGTCTGAGGCTTCAGGCATCTGATATCGGAATTATGGTTTATTAGTAGGCGAACATGGTAAAAAGTTTGCACGTGTTTGGACAGGTCAGTTGAGACATGAATGAGCCTAATTCCCTTTTTTTTTTAAAAAGGATAAATCGTGTAGTGGCATGGCATACACAACAGACAACAACCCATAGACTTGTTTTCTAAAAAAGGACAAAGAACAAAAATGAAAAATCAATAAGGATTGTCATCCCAGTCCACATTAGTATTTTTATGCTTCTGGGCATAGACAAGTCCACCACTATTGCGAAACCCATTCACTGGTCACAATTTCGTTCCCAATCCTTTTCAACTGGTCTTCAGTGTGTAAACATATCCTTGGGAATTTCACCAATGTTATTTTGCTAAAAACAATACTGTGTGGTTCACTTTAAATGAGCTTATGTTTTCTGATTAAATGAAGCCTTTGTACACTACAGTGTACTACATCACTCCGGTCACAATCTTTCATAATAATTTTGTGCCATCATTAGCAAGTACATTGAATTATTGAGGAAAAGTTTCACACAATCAAAATTGAATATGTAAATACAATATTAACTAGATTGCATATTTAATCTTAAAATCATTAAAATACATTTACAATAATAACATTATACTCACCCTATTATCATTTTAATTATACTGTCATTAACGTCCTGGCTGTGGGTCCTTGCTGCCCATATTTAATTAAGTTTAGTCAAAGAGGTGTGTAAATAATGATGTGCCGTGGCAATGGTGCAAGCGTTGTTTTAAAGGTAACGTGACAGGGGTTTAAATAGCAAAACAGATTCAGACACACCATTTTGATAATGGAATTAAGAATATCGTTTGCTTGAATATACCCAGTAGAGCTTTCCAGCAAAAGAAAGGGGTCTCCATACATATGATGTAGTGTACCGTAATACAAATATAGCTTTTATTGAAAAATCATGAAAAGAACATCACCATTTTTTATGTCCCCATAACCTTAGATAACATACAGTATCTAAATCAGTCTCTCCCAGTTTAAATTTTACTTGTACATATCTGTCACATAAAAACAGAAGATGAAATTGATATATTAATAATGTGTTTATATAGCAGATTATATGACAGTGTTTGACAATATATGAAAAAAATATGAACAGATGATAAAATGACAATAAATGGCAAGAAAAAGTAGTAGTTGTAGTAAAAACACAATATTATTTAGTTTTATTGTTCTACATATAACATAGAATTGATAGTAGTGTAATATGGTAGTGTAATGTAGCATAATAATATAATCAAAATATGAAATAATATGGGAGAATTCACTGTGGCATAGATATTGATTGCTGAGGACTAGGGCCAGTCCAGCCTTCACTGTCATCCTAGAATATGGAAACGGGCAAAGCACTGGAGCATGATGGGTAGTTGGACTGCCCGTACTTCTACAATTACCATTAAAGCCTGTTTTTGGATCCACCTGGAGAGTACTGGCTAAGTGGAAGACCCAATCCTCCTGTCAGTGGACACACTCTAGAGAGAAAGAGAGGTTGATGTTTGAGGCCTGTAGAGGCATGGGGAGATAAAAAAATTTCCCCTGTCCTGACAAGCTGCCAGATTTGGACTTACGCTACAGGTAACAGTACTGGAAAAAGGAAAAGTACAGCATTGCCAAATAGGGAGAAATATGGTGGGTAGTTTTGCTACCTGGGCTCTACAGTTGCTATAAAATCCTGCTTTTGGATTCATGTGGAAATGCCTCCCGCTAACAGGACTCTGGCTAATCCCCTACAAAGTGAACATAGACTGAATAAAAAGAAAGAGATTTACAGGCAATTGTAGTAGGCGGAAGCAGCTGAAATACAGGATTGCCAAACAGGGTGAAGTATGGCACTAGTTCCACCACTTAAGCCATTATGGATACTGTGAAAGCCTGTTTTTGGATCCACCCTCCCCTACCGAAGTTATGTGGCCTGAGGGCCATCAAGTAAAGTCTGGACAGCATTCCTTTGCTATGTTTTTATACAGTCCTCAATAACAAGGAAGGTTTCAACTTTCCTACTCAGTGCTGCACTCCTTATCTTGGTTATCTTTGAAAATTGCTGTTCTTTTTTCTGTGTTAATGAGTATGACTGACATCATTTTCATTCTTCAGATTCTTCTTCTTCATCATGCACTGTGCTGGTCAAGTTCCACCAGATCTTTGTCAGATCCTTGCAGGACTCCATCAAATTAAATCAAACTTCATCTTTTACTTTGGTAATGACTACTTCCTTTACCCACCTGGCAATCTAACTGTGACAACATGAATTTCCCCTGACTTCCTGGAACAAGCCACAATTAACAGCAGCAGCTGAGCTGCTTTACATTCTGTGTGTAACAGGCTTTGAACATCACAATAAAGAAATGGTCTACACTTCTCTGCACATCGTGACAAGGCAGCGCTAAGAATATTCATATTTTTGCTTGCAGTGCCCTCTAGTGGAAAAGTGAGCATTGCAGTTGTAGAAACGTACTCTCCTTCGCCGCATGGAAGCGAATTAGTATGCTCATAATTGGGGACTTCATGGTCCCTTTTTGGGAAAAGGACAAAGAGAATAGAAGTCAGACTCCCCCAACTCGTTTGTGGCGGAAAACTGAGGAAACATTGGCGATGTTCATTTCAATGAGTGTCTCAATACGGTTTGAGTTTTTTAAAAAAAAAACCTAGTTAGACATGTTTACTGTTGACCCTTTCACTACAATGGTGTCAGAGGAGGCAATCACTATAAGAAGAACCTATGAGCAAGAAGTGATGAAACTATAAAAAGAGACAGAGGAGCTGTAAAGGAGCCTCCTCCAGAGGAGGATGTCACAGCTCAAGGGCAATGTAACCCCCGTGAGAAGCATTGCAGTGGAGAGGAGTCAAACGGGAGGAGCACCGTGAGAGACCCTCCTGGAAGAAGCAACCCAGCCCTACTGCAAGCCAAGGAGAGCTGTGAAGAGCAGGACTGGTGAGGGTGTGGCCTAGACTATAAGCATATACAACAAAGTGACTGACCTGGCAGGTACCCCTAGGCAGCTAAAAGACCAACAAATAGAAATACAGGACCTAGATCTGTTCACCGTGGCCAGGGCCATGTTCAGCCTCAACCAAGGCATACTGTAGCCAGAAGGCCAATTCATCCATGCAGGGCCAGTCATGAGCAGAGCAGGGGGGGGGGGGGGGGGTTATGAGAGGCTGCTGGCGGTAAGCCACACCTCCATTGCAGCCACACCACCTGGTCAAGACCACCACTGCTGCACAGAAACAGCGTGCAGACTGTGGAGGAAGCTGAACAGATCGCCATAATATTCCAAAGGTCTACATGAAAGCCACGGCAGTTAATATCACCTCATTATTTGCATTTGATATAACAAGTCCAGGTTAAAAATGCACTAATGATTAACCATAATGATAACCAGAATGATCATTTGTGCTCCTCATTGTTCTATTATGATTCTATTTGTGTATTTGTTATGCTTTTTATACCTATCAAAGAATTTATAACATGGACAGTCTAAAGGAGCACAATGCCAAATTTGACTTTAATCACACTATGAACAACTCTTTAATTACATTGTCAGTAACACTTTAATTACACCATGAATATCTGGAATCATACTGTGAATAACTCTTTCTCATGTCTCCCACTGATCATGGTGCCAATCACACCTGGCCAATGGTATGAGTTCCTGATTCCCTTTGGTAGTAGTATTCTAGGAAACTGTCATTGTAAACCAATAATAAACAATTATACCAATTATAAGTTGATTGCTTGATGGACGGATGATTAAATGGTACCATAGTGTGTTATACAACATGTTTATGGGACTTCAGGATGGTGAAAACCTAGCTGAAGGACACCAGGTGAATAGCTATCCTGTGCACTCTGCTCGAAGTGTCACAGTTCATATTTTGGCCACTAGATGGCATTAAAGAAGCACTGAAGACTTTCCTGTTTCAATTGATTTATTGTGTCATAACTGCCATTGACTTATTTTCCAGAGGAATGGTAAGTACGTCAGCGTTGTGGTGTTGTGGTAAGGAGCAGGGGGTTGTAAATATCCAGTTGTATAAAAGGATAACAGGTAAAGGCTTGAAGCTCTGCAGGTTGTCCTGGATAAGTGTCTGCTCAGCTAATGAGATGTGAACACATCATACATTATGTGATTCTAAGCTACCTCTGATACCTATTATACAGACTTCACACCTAGGTATAACTCAGCTGAGATATGTTGATTATAACAGTTCATGGAACTGAACCCCAGTAAATTTGCAACATTAAGAGAAGGTGATTTATTTTTAATTTTACTGGGCTTAATTTTTCAGGCATTGTTTTTAATTTCACTTACATCTGAAAAATATACTTTTCCATTAGTTGAAGGATGGATATACAGACTGCTTCCTATTAAACCTGGATGGCATATTGTAGTGTTGAAGTCCATGGTTACCAGTTAACAGTACTTAACATCTATCTATCTATCTATCTATCTATCTATAGATATTATCAGATCCTAGCCATAATTTATTAATTAGAAATTACTAGAAAATTAAATCTAATTTTAAAGATGTTAAAAAGCAAGTATTTTAGCATTGAGATGACTGCCTAAATGCTAAACGGGAGTGTACAGCTTATGCAATAACATTGTATTGATATACATCTGTTGTTGTTGGGTGGTGCTTTTGACATATTGAAGCATTTCAGGGTAGCTGGCATTAGGAACCAAATAATTTGCTTTCAGTCCTCCAGTAATGATGCCTTGCGCTCTGGCAGTACCCCTCTCTGCAGCCTTACAGAGTGGATACGTAATGTGGCCACATTAATTACCCCTGCAGTGTCAAGCTGGAACTGATTCTCTTTCCCTGCAATTAGTTCCATGTGCTTCTCACCATATTCCAGTTGCTCCTGTATTTCGAGCCGCTCCTTCAGCCGTTTCTCAGCCATCTGTTGACCAAGTACATCATCCATCATCACGCGATCCACCTTCTTCGTTTCTGCAATCAGCCTCTGGTCTTCCCCTATAAATTTATGCTCTGTCACTCAGCAGATGCTCTTACGCAGAGCAACTGCTTGCGCAAAGTGTATGCAACAAAACAGCACGAAACACCGTAACAGCAAAGACACATCTAGCCATATTCAAACATGTATAAGTGTCAAACAGTGCTGAGCTCGGTGTGTATTTAGTTCTAAATATGAGCGCAACAGAACATCTCCATTATTACGCTTCATGCAATACACTTCATCAGGTTTTATGCATATTTAACTCCAGCATTTCAAACAGAGAGGTAATACCATGTGGAAAAACAGCTACATACAAAAATCTACATAAAATGGGAGCAATAGATAACACTAGGGTAGGGAAAATAGGGTACAGTCTGAAGAGGTGGGTCTTCAACGGAATGTGGCTAGTGATTCCACAGTTCTAACCGCAACAGTTAGCTTGTTCCAGCACACAGGGGCTATGACAGACAGAGGACGTGTCCAGGATGTGCAGTGGCCAGAGGGTGGGACAGCCAGGCGTCCTAAGCGCTGTGGCCCGGCTACTGTTGAGGGTCTATTGATGGACCGAAGATTAAGGAGAGCTATAGCTCAAAGCAGTTTTGCACTGATGTCACAAAGCCTATGAATCATTTCCCCTAACGGCAGCTGCCATGGAGTCGCCCTAATCACTGGAAATGAGTAGTGTCCTCAAGCGACAATGAATAATTACATATCCGTTAGCTTCAGACTAAAGTGACAGCAATATCTTTCACTGTCTCATAAGACACATCAACATTTTTGAAGTATATAACCAAGAGATCATTATCAGCAATTTTACAATGTGACAGTTCTACATTTCATAAACAGTCATGGTTTTTCACACTGGCAGCCATATTGAACTGGAAGATGTTGGAGCATCAGTTGAGGACAATCTAAACTGGCAGCTGCTTCTTTCACTGTTTCACACAATATGTTTTTAACAGCATTTTTCTCAAAGTCATCATTAAATACCTCATTACTGGTCATGGTTATGCTGTAAAATCATGTGATCTGAAAATATCCCACAGGAAGAAAAAAATGATAAGGTGTTGCACAAAATACATACATATCACACATGATACCCAGTGAGCTGAAGAGAGATGAACTGATGTTAAATATAACGAAAGGGGTTTTTATGTACTCAGCAATACACCCTATAACCAGCTATCAGCAGGTTTGCTACTCATGCCAATTTTTCAGCTTGATTGGGCTGCAATGTTTATCTCCAACACAGGTATTTGGTGCTCCTTCTGGGTGTGCATTCAGTAGTTACAGTGTGTCACTAACATGATAAGAAAATGAATGTTACATTATGCATTTGAAAATGCAGTACTTCCTGTATTACACACTTTTCTTTGTTTCATTTGAATTAACTGCAGTGCAGAACGGTTAGCAGAGAAGTTGCACGAAAAATTAAAATATAAGCGTGTACAAGAGCGTCTGCTACACAGTGTGGTATTAGTTCATCCGGTACTGAAGGAGGGTAAGTGGCCTAGTTGTTAGCTGTACAGTGTGAATAGGGAGAGGAACAGTAAAACCTCTCCCTGAGGAGGTCTCTGAACTTTTACCCAGAACTGGCTACAGTTCTACAGTATGTGCTGTTTCAGTCTTGCTAGGAGCAGATTGCTCACTTCACTTCTGCACACAGGTAAGGAATTCTTGGAATTGATTCTCTTAGAAAAAGATTCTAACTAGAACCATATTTTTTGGCTTGTCCTCTTTTATGGTAGGTATGGTGGTTAAGTAGAAACCTTAGCCCTTTTGGTACCCTTTTCTAAGAGAGTGCATGCTCCAGTTCCACTATTGTACCACTGATATAAGCACAATGAAGGAGCCGTACAGCTCAAGGCTGAAGCCACCAAGCGTGGCAGACAAGTGGCCCACGATGCAGGAACCTGACTTTAATCTTAATCAGATAGCAATAAGGCCCCGCCGTGCCGAGTCAATTAGCATCAAATGATTTTCCGTTCATGGCTGGATACCCCTGTCACATTCGCCGATACATGTCGAGCGACGCAGGACTTTTCATCACCTTAGACTTCATGCATGGAGCGAGTAAGAATGCAGAGGTGACAGATCCATTCCAATCAGGATATCTGCATCCCTGGTGTCCAAGGGCGAGTGGTCCTGGAGTAATAGCCTGAGATGGTCATTAATTAGATTTAAAGGCATATAACGCTGTGTGTCGTGCACAACATTTAAAAAGAATTCTCTCCTCCTTTGCTCTTCGTTCTGAACATTGTGCACCAGGTTCTCCAGCTCAGCTTAAGCCACCACCTCAAACTCAATCGGTTAAGACAGCAGGAACTTTCACATACGGCTCTCTGGAGCGGTCCAGAGCCCAATGCAGCATAACTAAGTTAAACCTGAGTGGATGTAGTCCATGCTGTGGATTGCACCAGTCTGGCACGGTGGTTCTGGGGAGCACTCCAGAATCATCTCATATTGTGATAGAAAGTACCCCCCACAATGCTGACTGTGGGTCATGTATGGATGTAGGAGGCCCCTACAATCCTCCAACACACACATATGCCTACTGTGTCAAATTTTCACACAAGCAGTCCCAGAGTGCACCAGGAGGCAATCAACACTGAAGAATAGGCTCGTCCTCCTGACATTTTCTGAGTAACTTGTATTGGATTGGATTGGATTGGATTGGATTGGATAGTCTTTATTGTAGGTGCCCAAGCAAGTCTCAGGGTGCTGATAGTGGAGCAATGAGGTGATATAGGCCAACCTACCCACCACTATCCACAACGGAATAAAGCCAGTTTGATCTGCCATTGTGGGGTCCTGGTCATTGTTCTCAAATGACAAACCCAAGCCATAGGGCTCAGTGTGTGCTTGAAACAAGTACTGCCACTGTCTGAGCTACTTAGAAGTTGTGTTCTACTCAGTTCTGTCATCTCAAATTTACCCATCACTCTGATCAACAATGGAGCAACTAGTTTTTTAATGCAGCCACCCATGGTAGAAGGCAGAATGCATACCATCCTAACCAATGAGAGGGGAGACTCTAACCAGTCAGCACAAGGCTCTAAACTTCCCTGTCAAGGGATTGACTAATCAGGGCAAATTCACTGGACCTAATTGACCAGAATACATATGTTGCCTGATACAGGGGTTGCCTGTACTTAAATAACACTAGCTTGGTTAAACTAGATAGCTTCAGGATAGAATACTGCAACATAAATTATAATTTGAACAACAATTATTAGGGAATCTGTAGACATAAACAAAAGAAATCTCTGAATTACTAAATTGAATTTGTAACTATGATTATTAGGCTAGCTAGCTAGATATGGCAAGGGAGAGAAAAAAAACAATTTGCTCACTGGGTCAATAACCGTCATAAATACTGCAAGGTCATGTCTACTGTGGATGTCGCATCTATCAGTGGTGACAGAAACAGGCTGTTCCAAACTCTCCTCTCTTTCTGTGTGCTCATTCCTCTAAATAGCTCACCATATTGTACACAGGTTCAAGGCTATTTTCCTTTTTAGGTAGCGTCTGCACCTGCCTCTGAAATGGCCAAATGTACCCTAGCCCAACAGTTGCTGTAAGAGGTAAGCCACATCATCTATAATGGGAAATGGAGTGCTGGGAACGAGTCCTGCTTCTTTCCACAGAATGCAACACATGTTTGCGCTTGTACATCCTGAGCAGCCCACAGTAATGTCACACATTGTTTCTCTTCCAGTAAGTGAATGCCAAAATAAAACTGTAGTGAAGGGCAGTCAGCCCACCCAGCATTGAGGCTCCTTGGCGTTGTGGTCAAAGCTATAGAGCTGATTCCCTGTAGACCCAGGTTTGAGGCCAGGTGGGGAGACTGCTCTTGCCCTTCACTATAAAATCACTAAAATAATCTATGTGGAAATACATTCCTCATGTATTTTGTTGTCTTGGTCTTCCTCACTCACCATAACTGTATGCCAATGAACTGTGACATAGCTGTTTTTGTCAACTCCAGTTTCCATTTTTTTCTGCCCTTTTTAATTTAAAGGTGGGATAGCCATCTGCACACAAAAATGTTGGGATATAGGAGTCAAGAGATGGACAGATGGCAAACATTTTGAACTGCTTATGGCTGACATCACAGGCAAAGGCAAATTCATGGTAGTGCAGCTGAAAGTGTTTATTTAGTTATTTATTTATTTATTTTTGTGGAGATAAATATACAATATTTAAATCATCCATTTCCAGAGGCTTTGACCACTGAATAATATATTGGGTGACAGGTACAGTTAAATTCACTATTCTAATAGAGTTAATTACATATTACAAAATCAGTGACCTCGCAAATTTGTTACTAAGACAAGTAGTTAGCTAGCGATACAGATTACCCACATGTCAGCTAGCTAGTTAGCTTTATGAAAAGCACACTTACGGAAAATTAAATTAAGATAGTTAATTAGCTGGCAATGTAGCTAGTTGGTTTTTGAGTTAGCTAGCAAGCCAAATGGCTAAAAGTAATATTAACTACATAGCTAACTAGCTGGCTAGCTTGCATCCCTTTTAAACCTGTAGGTGACAAGAAGTTTCAGCTGGTGGATAGCAAATCATAACCTTGATACCTGTTGTGAGCTGGCATAAGGCAATAAGGGGATAGGGGACATACATTGGATTTCTTTTGTGGCCTGTTTAAGTTCTATTCCTCTGTTAGCATAATTCTTTTGGTTTGGAGGTTAATTAGATCTCAGGTTAGCTTTCATGCACAACCTAGATAGCTGTTCTAGATAGATAGATAGTTATCTACCAAAGCAGAAAGTGACTGTCAATCGGCTACACTGAACAGATCTGATGATTGGCTGAATATGAGGAGAAACAGGTGTGAAACATAAAGTGGGGAACTGGATGCTATCATGCTGCAAGAACATGAACACAGAGAAGTAGAGGAAAAGGAAGAATGAAAATGGTTCAACCTTTAGCATTGTATTTTAGATTGTATCAAAATGCTGTATGTTTAAATGAGCTTAGATGAGACAAAAGTACATATTTGTAAAGAACATACCTTAGGCTCATTGTGGTTATTTCTGTGGGAAATACCAAAAAGGGCCTAATTCTCCGTGATCTATAGGTATACTATGCCCTGCCACCCTGTAACCTGGAGGATTGCCACTGCAATTAAAAATGTCAAACATTAACCACTAGATGGCAGTGTTCATCCTTGCTAGGTCCTGTGGTTTCAGAGGAGAGAAAGTAGCCATCGGTAGGCCTGCATCCTGGTATTGGCTAAATGCTTTTTTTTGTAATATTTCATGTCCCCTTTCTCATGGTTACTGGTGAAAACCTGGTGCTCCACACTGAAGTCAGATGAAAAGAGAATCAGAGAAAAGCACGCTTAATGGAAAAAGACCTGAATCCATTTGACATATTTCCTCTCTGACAGAGCCAGTACTTTATGTCTGAAGCACATTCATTCTTAAAATATTAAAGAAATCTCTGTGGATGGAGAGTGCCAGTACTGTCAAGAGAAGAGGAAATGTGTAGCAGCACATCAATGAAGAACTGGGTATGCTTGCCCTGAAACAGAACAATGCTAAAAACAGATATCACTATCTCCATATCAGTGTGTACACTACTGTCTTTGTAGGTCTATTTGTAAATCAATCAATCAATCTATCTATCTATCTATCTTTCTATCTATCTATCTATCTATACCCGTATGTATATGCATGAAAGAAAGGTCCTGAATGGCTGACACCCTTCAGCAGTTTTATTGCTGATGCATCTCGGAGCAAGCTCTGATATATATACAAAATTTCTGCCAGAATGATTCAGCTTCATATTAACTAAAATTTGAATGGTGAATTCTGCTGAAGCAGTAATGACGCTGCTTGTGAAATGTACAGCATTTTAGCAGCAGTAGCACTGTCCTGGCATGCAGCTACTCGGTTTGTCATCTTGTTTATCATTTTAATACTGGCTAAGCATTGCAAAATGCTGACGGTTAAAACCTGTAGTTTAACTGGCTTAACAGCGAGGATTCTTATCACAAACTGATTCTTGCCATGCGTTCCCTGTGAATGCTGTTTACCAGACTGGCTTGACAGACTGTTGATAGATTTCAACAATAGCCAGATACAAATTGCTGTACTTTTGTCACATTGTTTTAGTAATATTTTAATACATTCCACATTTCTGCATGATTACTCCGTATGACTCTACATCCCCACGACGGAGTGTGTAGCCTACACCACACAGCCAGCGGTGTCATTTTTTATGTCAGATTTTAATCATTGTGCGGACACTTCTGAGTATTGAATGTAAGATTTAAGGGCGCACCTAGCTTTTCTGCCGGAGAAAACCGCGATGTCACGTGTCACGCCAGCTGTTATTAATGCACCCTCTCCCGCTATTGCATGTATCCCGCGTCTTCCATCCACGAGGTCGTAAAACACGCCCGGATCGCTGTCACCGCGTCCCGGGCCGGGCCAGTGGCCTGCGCTGACGTCATGCTCTTTTCTCTCGTCTTGCCCTCAGTCTTTCTCCGCGGGCTAGTTTCTTTCATCCCTCAGGTCTTCCCTTTCTGGCTTAATCGCCCTCCCGTCTATTCGTTAGGATTCATAATTCACGGTGAATGAAGTGATTCGGGGGGTCATTAAATGCACATGAATATTTGTCCAATAAAACTTTAATTAAGCTACCCCTTCCTTGGCACGTGACGTCACCCTGTGCCCGCGCTTTCGGTGCGGCCCTGGTTTAATGGGCTGTGTCTTTTTAACTGCCGCTTTCTCATCTTGCATCTCCTTCGGCTCAGGCCTCTCCAACCTCCTGCTCTCATTGGTAGATGGTGTGGCATGTGACAAACAGTGTGCATGGGTCACTCACACTCTTCATAAGAGTTCAGCAATATACTAAACTATTAGGAAGAATGTGATCACAGCTTTGGGCCAGGAGAATGCATGTGTGTTTTACATGTGTGTGTCTCTGTGTGTGGGAGTGTACATTCGCACATGTCTGCCCACTCTTGTCAGACAGTCTATCTGGAAATTCTTTGTCATCATCCCCATGAATTGGTATCTAATATTCTAAGGGTGGACATGGGTCCACTGGAATAGCATGGATCACTGCTTACAGGGGCTGACATGAGAGGAGTTTGGGGTTTGGGTGGACCGAAGCACCAGGGCTCTAAAAAGGGGCCACAGTTCACTCGAGGGACTCCTTGTTAAACAGTTTAAATAAAAGTAGGCAGCTGGGTTTGTAGTGTCCCTCTCAGCCCTCCAGTAGTGTCACAGCTGTTGAGAGCCATGATTCCCAGTGGGACTGAACCTCCTAAACTCTAATTTGTGCCCTCCCTCCAAAAACACAGTGTCCAGGTAGCCCTGATCCACAGCCACAACACTGTCTCCACTGTGTCATGGCACTAAATGGACGTGCCCATCATGCACCGCTCACTACCAACTGCACAAGGGGACAGGAGCGCTCTTTACATCAGAGGGCTTTTCTGTCCCAGGGGGAGTTTAATTACTTAAATTACATTAAATAATTAAGAGCAGGGAAGGGAGCATGCGCCATAATAGAATGAATGAGGAGAGCCAATTTCGCACGCCCCCCACCTTCAAGGACTGTGGCGTCAGCACCTTTTTCATGCACGGCAAATCCTCGTCTTCTCCTCCCTGACCGCCCGCTGAGGGGGAAAAAAACTACCTCGTGCCAAGGGTACCATATGGAGGGTATTTCATGGCAGGAGAATCACTGAGATGAAGACATGCCTACAGGATTAATTGATAAATGGGTGTCCTATCTTTCTGCTCATGTACTAAGCCTTGCACAGATTCCATTGTCTGGTCCAAGCTTATAAAGCTGAAGTATCTCTGTGGTGATAATGACGAGTCTGTTAACAAACATGGGGAGGTTCTTGGGAAGGAATGTGGGGAAAAAAGTTCCTTCCTTTCAGCCATTGGTAGAAGCAGAGTCCCTAAATATCACTAAAGTACAACCAATGAAAGAATTTTTTGCCCCTAACCCTATGGCCAAAACGCTCAGGGAGTTGCTCAAAACAATGCAACATAATGCCATGTGTAAATATTTTCAGGAGTGTCAACTGCAATGATACAACAACATGGTATTTTGTCTAAAAGAAAAACATGTACAGAAGGTAATGTATTATAGTTACACCTGTAAAGAACAGATCATTGAATCACATTGGCAGCCAACATATGGAGGGAGGAACCCATATGGAATATAACTAACCCCACTCTGGAGAAAATTAGAAAGTATAACCTGTTATACAAAACAGGCATTTTGTGCACAATACTCAAAGATGAATAAAAAGGTGTCATAAAATGGGTACCAAGTCTGAAATAAAGTACAAAAAATGCTTCATAATCCTCCAAGACAGTCTGACAGCCACAATTTTCCAGCATTCCACACTACTGTCCCACTGACCCAAGGGAACAATGAGATCCAAAGGGTCAGAGGTTAATGTTGCTGAGGGAAACATTTCTCTGCAATTTAATTACATGTGTTGCTGCCTGTACTGATCACTGCACAGGCCCCGACCATCGGTGCCAATTCAGCAGACCTCTACTTGCACTTCCTAAAGAGATTAACTCTGTATCACGGATAAAAGTTGTGGCTGGTTACACTGAGGACAAACCAAATGGAGCTTGGCTGACTCCTTAGTGAAATGCCCTCAGATCACATTGAGCCTGAACAGACCCATTTATGGCTGTTATTAGTTGTTGCTGTAGAACAAAAGGCCGCAGAAAGGAGGTTGAGCTGACATTCATGTTCGGGATCTCCTGAGAATAAGCTTGCATGTTCTCAACATTGTGTGTCTTCCATAGGTGTAAGCTTAAGGTATACAGGACCCCACAGCAGCACAGGCAGTCTTCCCAACAATTAATTTCTCATATTATGTTGTCATTGCCCTACTGTCTTTAATGTCTTTCTTTGAATTTTACATTGTAGAATGTAGCCATGGTATACATATATGTATGCATGTCTGTGTGTGTGTGTATGGGTTAGTGTGTTGTATAAATACACATCCAGAAGTCAGTGATGCAATTGCATGGGAGAAAGAGAGTGGTACTTAAGTCATGTAATTGCATGAGGAAGCTATTTGTACAGCCAGCCATTTATGGAGTGCAAAAGAAGGTCAAAGAAGCCTCAATCTTGCTGGCAACGCTCAGTGTGTAAATTAATTGCTGTCGGAGGCTTTATGGAATAATTGAATTGACTACCAGCCTTACATAGGCATAATATTACAGAGCTAACCTTCAAATGTGCCACAGGTTCCCCCGAGAGACTCTCCCCCAGTCAAACCTCTTAATCCCCTCTGTCAGAAATGAGCTGCATTACTTCAAACCTGTGCTGAAGCCCCCTCCCGGCTGTGCTTTTTATACTGAGAAAAACGGAAAATTACTGAGCGCATTCTGACAAACAATTCTCTGAGACTAAGGGGCTGTCCGGACAGCTCGCAACATAAATCCATCCCAGGACAATCTAAAGCTCAGTTTCATCATTGTTAAGGTCTCCGTGGAGATTTATGCCTCCTCCTCGTATGTTCGGTTTTAATATTTAATTCATCACAAGTTCATTAAAAGTGTTGGGAACGTTTGCCATGCAAATTGAATGGAAAAAAAATGGTCACAAGGATGCGCTGAGAATGATTGTTTAGTTTACTCATTTTTAATTACATGCTAATTACTGACAGGTAGGATGGAATGCATTTAAAGAGTTGGTATAAAGCAAAACACCAGGAGCTGTGCAAATGCAAGAGGAAGCGTGAAATGGTGCATAATATATTGTGCTATTCATATGAGTTTGTATCAATGCATTTGTTTAGTAATTTTTTTTGGAATGCATGCCCATTATTATTAGACCATGGGGAGGGGGGGGGGGGGGGGGGGGGACTAAGTGTGCCTTAGGGATAAATGCAGCAATGGATGATTTTTCAGTTGTCAATCATGGTGTGCCATGTCCAGGAGCATGTTATTACTTTACCCCTGTTCAGGAACAAACAGTATGAAAAGTTATTCTAATTTCATGGCACATTTTTTATTAGCCCTGTTTTCAGACAGATAAAAACAAAATGGTCAATGGGTGCTACCATTTTAAGGTGGCGCAAAACTAGCTCTTAAAATATGGTATTTACTCAATACTGATTGGTGTTAACTGCTTACGGAAGGCTTACTGTGCTTACACTGTGAGGTTCCTTTAATGCACTTTACTTCAACAGTAAATAAGCTAATTTTTTGACCAGATAGTTAAGAGCTGGACTGTGTACCTGCAGGACCGGAGCTAAACGGCCTGCAGGCACTACAGCCCTCTAGAACCAGGGTTGAGCACCACATTAGAGTAAATTAGGCACAGTCTAGATAACAGAAGATAATAACAGAATAACAGAAGTCATAATGAAATAAAGTTTCTAGTATTATCATTTGGGTGCAGGTGGTTGCTTGTTCCTGCAACTTTATTAGATGCACTCTTGTTCTCTCCCTCAGGATGAGAGGATCCTCTACGTGACAGTGTAAATGCAGAATGCATTATTTCTCCACATGAACGTGGGAAAAAGAGTGTTTGTTCAACAAAATGACTTAATTGCTTGAGTCAATTCAGAGAAGATGGGCTAATACTAAACCCTGGCACGTGCGTATAATTTTCCAGGATGAAGTAGCAGAATGTTTACCAACCAACCGTACTGTTCCAGTATTTCAGCCAATCTCTGCTCGGGGGAGACAACTAAAAAAGTCTTCCGAAAATAACTTGTGGATTCGCGCCCGGGAGTGAGTTCATGTGTGGCCGGAGGACAACGAATTCCATCAATCTTTAAGCCATTTATTGATGGGCTGTCCACACGGATTTGTCTGACTGGCGTTGGTGTGTTGTGAAATATTAATCTAATATTCACTCTGTGGCATTCCTGGATGCGAGAGAAGTGGAGTCGAGCCCTGTGGCATGGAGCTTTGATTAGCCTAGTGAAAAGTGCAGCGCTGGAGCAGGTATTGATGCCAACACGCGAGCGGCCGGAATAGCACCATGTAGCTCATGCATAAAACACACTGTATAAGTGTAGCTGGCTCATGTTTAAGTCACACAATAAACCCACAATGCCCACAATAAAACTACCGGTTTGAAATGCTGAGGGCGAGCCTCAGCGACTAAACACGGACACACGGCTCTATAAATTGCGTTTTGATGGCGTGCATCCGCGCATTTACGTCTCCCTAAGAGTACAGCGCGCTAAACATGGTCCGTACAGTTAAATATTAAAACGCATCATAATGGAAAGCACGCAATGGGTTTCTCGGGTTTCTCTCGCGTTCGTACAGGAACCGCTGAGGAAATTAAACACACAGACAGTAATTGCTGCCTTCGCCGAGGTTTATAAAACGAGGACGGATTTACATATTTGCAGTCTCTTGTATTCAAAGTGACAGCGAGGTTTCTGCTTTTCCTTAAATGCGCCAAGGTTATACTATGGCTTGGTGCTTATTTAGAAACTGTCGGAAAGTGAATAAATCATACGCATCAATCCAGGCACCAAGTGTAGAGGCAAATGCTGTTGAGTGTAATTATATCCCTGTGTATGAAAGGAGAGAGGAAGATGATTGCGGTGTTGTATAAATCATGCCTGTACATTGTGCGCCATGACGTGTTGATGTCACGGTTTTACACAGGCCATCTGCAGTTAACTGTGGAGCTCCGAAGTCCGGAAGATAATGCAGCGGCATTACTCTGCAGGAGCGCGCGTAAATTGCAGATTTATTGCATATCATTGTTTTCACTATATTTCTAAAATGTTACGCTGCACTGCAAAGCAATACATAATATCCTTTATCTTGCTGCTTATAGATTTCAAAGCCCATACATAAACAACTATTATCAAAGTATATCCATTGCCATAGTACAGCAAGGACAACATTCAAAAAAATGTAATGTATGCCAGCTTGGCATTGGTAAATATGAATAATATATACAAGAAATTACAAATGACAGAGCAGTTTATTGTATTAAATATATGCCTGAATAAAATACATTTTTTTTTTTAAAAAAAGGCCTCTTTATTTACAGTTTTTTACAATCACTTTCACACGTGTCTCAATACCATGTACACTTTTTCAAAACACTTAACACATTCACCATATCACTAGACTATGTGTATAATTCTGCATTGCTTTGCTACAACATGCATTCAATCACCACGTCTTCCAAAATTCATGAATGCCTCTCTCAGTCAATGTTCACCACCAGCAAAATCCTGTACAACTACAGCAAATTCTGCAGACATTTAGATACTCTGTTCAAAACAGTTAACTTTCAGTTCAAAACCTAACAAAATTTAGATCATTGTAGATGGAAATACGCTGCATTTTGACAGACAAATGAAACTATATGCCTGAAATAAGACTTATTCTGAATTTAGCAAAAAGTTTATTCAGTTTTTTCGTTTGCAGCCTTGTTACCATCTATACAAAAGTGGTCATATTTGCATTGAAATGCATATATCTAAGCAAAATATAGATGTAGCTGTCACTGAAGAGATTTTTCCACTACTGCTGTATATTTACATTTTACATTTATTCATTTAGCAGACGCTTTTATCCAAAGCGACTTGCATAGGTTACAGTTCTTTACAATGTTATCCATTTATACAGCTGGATATTTACTGAGGCAATTGTAGGTTAAGTACCTTGCCCAAGGGTACAGCAGCAGTGTCCCAGCGGGGATCGAACTGGCAACCTTTCGGCTACGAGTCCTGCTCCTTAATGTATATGTAAGTCATGGGCTATCAGTGAGAGAAAGTGACCCAAAAATGGAACTACAGTAAATTTGCTATGCTCAATAGTGGTATCTACAGTATTGTGACAGGCAAAACAACAGATCAAAAAGTTTGTCCTTGGTGTCATGATAGCTGCTTGGCTTCAAGTATGTATGGGGCGTGGGGGATTGTAGAGGTGGATAAGATATGCTAAAGATTTTTTCTAAAGGTTAAAGGCAAGGGAGAATGTTTGCAGTAAATGTGAAATTCATAAAAAAATTGACCCAAAACACAGAGTACACCATGGATCAGCATTAGGGCTACAGCAGACTTCTAGTGGTAGTATCATGTGTTGTTGTTTCACTTACTGTACTAGAAATGAAAAGCATCTGCAGACTTTTTGTTGTACTATAGTATACCTCAGAAATTGTAGCATAGAGCTGTCATGAGGCATATTGCAGCATTTTAGATTTATTTGTTTGGTATTACAATATGTACTGTAAACTTGACTTTTTTTGCAATGCAGTGCTAATCTATGTAAAAACAGAGGATACGGCAACGCATAATATATGCATTTTGCAATGTTTCAAGTTGTTTCTGTTTTTCAGTCCATTGTATTTTGAGTGACAAAGTAGTCTTCCCGGGAGAGAGCATTTGCTATAGTTATGGCAGCATGAGTCACTTTTGGGTGAAGTATGAAGTGTTTTGGTGGTTGTAGTGCATTTTGCACGAAATTTTAACTGATGTGCTCATATGCATGGTTGTTAAGCACGCTGTGTTAAAAGTTTTGAAAAAGTGGGCATGGTATTGACCTAAGTGTGAAAACGGTTGTAAAAAACTGTAAACTTTATTATATGCAATTTATACAACTTTACAGTTATGCTCCACAATAGGACCTCTAGCATTTAAATTCGACAGCATTTTTTTTTCGTTTTGCATTCGAAGTTTTTCTCTTTTTTTTAGCACCTGTCCGTTAATCCGAGCTCAGCGCAGGCCGCGCGGTGGCTGACAGGATCGGTCAGAGCCGATCGCTGTGAGGTGCAGGAGATGGACGTGCCTGACGGTGAGGGCATTCTCCCACAGGTCCCGGTGCCATCAGAACGCATCTCTGTCAGTCATGACGCCCCCGTGACCGCTGCCGCCCCCCCCGCCCTCCCGCCAAACTGGCACCTGACAGCAGTCACAGCCATCCAGACGGCACCTTTCCAGCCATATCTGCGCTGGGTAGAAAAGTGCCCGTGAATGCTGGTCTGAGATCAGCTCGATCGCTTGTTTCTTTGCTTACGGTGCAGGATTGAAGGGGTGGGTAGACTGATCTTGGATCAGCGCTTACAGACACTGCCTGCCCAAAAAGTGGGATATGCACTCTCCTCCCTCCGCTGCTGCAAACCTGTACTCCAGACATGCAGGGGAAGGGTTGCCCCTTCCAGTCACAGATTTCATTTGATGTAACTATTGCTACACAATAGTTCTGTTATTCTAGAGCTGAACCACAACCTCAGTCATTCTTACAGTGCATCAGTGATTAAAATCTGCTGCCATCCTCGTGATGCCTTTGAACTGCATACTCTTGTGGCTGGCACAAGCCATGTGAACCACAAGCAGCCATCCAGCAAGGAAGAGGGATCATCTCTATCCTGGGTCCAGACAGGTGGGATGCTGTACAGCATGGTTTAGTGAAAGCAGAAACCCCTCTCCCCTCTCATCACATTGTCTACATTGAGCAGCTGCATTGAGATATCTGAACAAAGCCACCAGCAACAGGCCTGCATCAACGAATGCTCTTAATGCAAGAGGAGGGCTCCTCCTTGAGGCCTCGAGGAAGGAAAAGAACCGCTTCTCACAGCAGAGGCTTTCTTCATCAGACTGCAGAAGGAGGGTCCGTTTAATTTTTTTTTTTTTAAGCCCGCCACCACCCCTCCAACATGGGAGTCACATCGTACTTTTCTCTCTTTTTTTTTTGTTTCTTTTTATAAATTTTATTTGAGTCCACATACTTGTGTACAGAGGAGACAGGTGGACAGGCAAACGAACAAACATGCAGACAGACAGGTGACATACTGTAGAATGACAGACAGACTGGTGAACAGGTAGACAAGGAGACAGACAGAAGGACAAAATCAATGAAAGGTAATAAGGGAGTGAGGGAAAAAGAAGAAAAGTAAAAAAAAACAAAAAAAAAACCAACTATATGTGGGACAAGACAAAGGACTGACGCTGTGATGGGGGAAGCAACGCCAATAATTATAATATGGAAACAGTAATAATAATAGTAACAACATTGATGACCATAATACTAATAAAGATAACAACAATATTGACAATACCATCATAATACTACTACTACAGTTACTACTACCAATAATAACAATAATAGTGATAGTTTCTTTGAAGTATGCAGTTGTGTGTGTGTGTGTGTGTGTGTGTGTGTGTGTGTGGGGGGGGGGGGGGGGGGGGGTGCGTTTAAAATGGTGCTGCATGGAGAAAGCACTTGATATCCGAATGGGAAATGCTGTGACAACGCTGATGGATCACATGTGCAAAGGAGCATGGAAACCAGGTGGCAATGCTGGGTGCCTCATGACAGAAAGTGGAATGTGTGTGTGTGTGTGTGTGTGTGTGTGTGCGCGTGCATACGTGTTTGCATGTGTGTGTGCGCGTGTGCATGCATATGTGTTTGCATGTGTGTGTGTGTGTGTGAGATGGGGGAGAGTGAAGTGCAGGGACATCAGCAAGAATGAGTGATTGCACGCCAAGCTGTTTGCAGGCTGCACTGCACCAGTTGCATTTTCCAATACTGCCATCCATATAAAAAGTATGATTTTTTCCATTATTTAATGCAGGCAGCTGTGGCCATTCCAGTTCTTGTAATTTCCAGCTTATGCACTGCAGGTGGGCTTCACATTCAATCATATCCAATTTTCAGTTGCCTCACCAGGGTTTATTTAGCTTCACATTTTCCCTCCGAGGAATGGTTGTTTATTCATTGTAATATCCTTACTTGGTTAAATGTTAATTGCATTTTAATTTAGACAGAGTTAATTCCTCACTCAAAGGATTTGCACCAAATTAGCTGCTACCGGTGCCATCTCCTGAAGGAGTAGCTCAGGTGCTAGCATGCTAGTCACAGCCCAGGCGCTTTGCTTAATAGTTGAGTGTTATCACATCGCTTTCCTTTATTTAATGAGCCATCTGGAGGGCTTGGCGAACAGCGATGACAGTGATACAGTTGTTCTTAGTGTCGTGATACTAGCATTGTTTCGCATTCGAGTGTTACGGCGGAGGGCTAACCTGGGGCCTTAGACGCAGCTGTCAGTGACAGTGACTCGCGTGGTATACAGCTAAGCTCAAGTGTCGACTCTTTTGCTGCTGGTGTCATTTCTGGATGATATTGAGAAGAGTGGGTAGAGCCTGTAAAGCGGTGGGTGGATGCTCCGCCGCCCTCCCCGCTCACCCTCTGCCTCTGCACGCTGGAGCCTTAATTACCGCGCCCTGCTCTGGCCCCGTTAGAGCATGCTAATCGTATTCAGATGAGCGTGCGGGGCGGCCTGCGTGGGTTAAGTGGCTCCGAGCGCCCCGCTGGATGTCTCACTCCGAGGTGCGCCGCCCCGCCCACACCCCCGGTGCTGATTAATGGAGCCCGGGACAGGGTGGGGTGCCCATAAATCCGTCGTTTTGCCCGTGGCGGCACACAGGGGCGGGCTCGGACAGCCAGCATGAGACAGCCGCCTTTTTGTTTGGAATTCTTGGGATTTATGGAGGGGGCCCCTCCGTGACCCACCCCGCGCTGCTCGAGTAGCACCTCACCGTCCGAAACCCTGTCAGGGGTACGGCAGGTAATTACCACCACGCGCCCGTCACGTCCCCTCCCCCGCGACCTTGACACCAAAAAGCAGGTGTTGGGGTAAGAACTATCCTGCTTTCTCAGCATTTTGGAACACCAGCTAACAAGCCCTCTGTTAAAAAATTCTCTCTTCGTTGTGCAAACCATTCCTCTCATGTGTGGCCAGTTGTCTGTGAGAAGCAGACCTGCACTCTGTTCCATTGCAATTCACTCACTTCAGGCAATGAACATAAATTCAATTCATGAATTGAAAAAAAATCTTCATAGGAGATGATGGGCGGTTTTCAGTTCATGAACTGAATTGGATCGGCTGAATGGAAATGGAATTGAACCCAACTCCGGGGAGAAGTGCGGAATCATTTCACATTGGAATCATATTTACGGTCCCCCTGCAATTTGCACAGGATCACACAGGGTCACACATGGTAGAGTGGAGCAATGTCATAACAGCTGCAAAATTAAAGTGTGGCGTAATGAGTTTTTTCCTTCAGGGGTGATAGCAAGTGTAGGTGCCACAGGTGGAATCCCTGTTAAATAAATGACAGGGAGAATACGGCACAGAGATGGCCATCTGTCTGCGGAACAGAAACTGTCACAGCTTTGGTGTGTGAGCAGGAAAGCTCAGGCTTCCAGTGCAGCACATCAGTAGTGCTAGCCTCGTTAGCAGCCCTGGATATATTTTTACAACTGTGCCTTCTTTCCGCTGGCCTCTGTGGCCGGGAGCAGCCAAGTCCGCTGGCAGCCTCCATTATATTAACCAGGCTGACACCAATGGGGAGATTTGTTCAAATAATAACAGGTTCCCCGAGGAGGGGTGGCCTAAAAGGAGAGCGGGTAGCCTGTGGTGGGGGGGGGGGGGGGGGGGGGCCACTCTGCACTTCGCACCCTTTTGCGAAGCCCGACCCGCCAGACGGCCATCGCTCCACTGGGGCCCGGACTTTCCAGCAAAGGCACCCGTGATGTTGTTTCAAACCCACTGCACGGCCTCACTCGGAGTCAGCGCCTACAACAACATGCGCTTTAGAACATTACACAAATATTCCAAATGGGCTATTGATCGGCCATCCCCCGGGACCAATATATTGATTGAAGCATGTAATAAAGCACAGAGGCGGAATCGGCCTCGGTGACGGCCGGACGGGGCAGTTCATGGAATCCACTCACTTGGCTGAGTGAGCTGATGGGGGAGTCGGGGAGGCCCCCCCCCCCCCCCCCCCAAGGTCTTCCGCTCAGGAGGATTATAAATCTTCCTCATCCAATTATGATAAAATCTGGATCCCAGATTATGTGTCTTGCCGTGAAAAATGATGACTCCTCCGTCACCGCCTTGCCATGAGTGAGAGGGGGATTTCCGCTCCAGTGCGATACCCAATGCAGTGATTGCTGCCCTTTAATTAATTAATACATCTCAGATGAGACTGAGATCATTCAGCCATTTCAAAGGTTAATTTCTTACCAATTTCAACTTTTTTTTTTTTTTGGTTGAGGTTGACGTCATCAGAGCTGTTCTGCTCTAGCTCTTTGCACTGGGAGGAAGGAGGCGGGGACTGTTGACTGACTGACATATGATGTCACTTATGAGGCGGTGTCATAGTGTGGTAAAAAGCAGGTCAGAGCAGAGGAAGGATGAGAGGGAAATGGGGTAGGAGCACAGTGTACCGGAGCAACAAGCAACTGTTTTGTTCTCCCTTGCAGTGGGTGAGGGTGAGTATTTTTAACCCAGTAGATGTGGGTTTCGGCTTTTCTGCAGGGATTACCGGACAGATATTAATGTGCGGCAGCATTAAAACAGGAGTTCTCATTTGGGGACCACAGCCTGGCACAGATCCTCAGAGGATGCGGAGGTCTGGTGAATATAATGCTGTGGAAAAAAACGCTCTCATGGAGTTAACTTGGAAGTAGTTCCCCAACTGTAAAATGTGTGACTGGAGGGAAATTGTCTTTATGGAGGGAAATTGTCTTTATGATGACCAAAGCCATCATAAAGGCACCCCGACCATGTCTGTTTCGCCTCGAATTGCAAGTCAGGGTCATCCACTTCACTGTTCAGATGAAGCCTTCCTGCTCTTCAAACAAGTAAAGAAACAGCAACAATGTGGGCCAGTGTTTGTGGATGGGAAATGGAAACGTGGGGTCCAGTGACCTCTGGTGTTGCCGTAAGTGCAGGACGGTTTCACTGCACGGCCTGCTCTGCTCCCCGTCCCTGCGCCTCCCTCAGTGGTGTCTTCGCAGTGACGGCTCCAGAGGATGACGGGATGCAGGTAGCCGGCGGGGCTGTCCCCAGCCACGTCGTGTCTCCCAACCCACTCAACCCCACCCGGCTCCTCACTGCTCTCCCCGCCCCCTTCAGCTGTCACTTTGCATCACACACACTCAGACAGTCAGTGATAATGGTGTGAGAGCCCTTCGTGTTTCATACAGCGCCCAGCTATTAGAAATATCATCTCTCCACCACCTCCCTCCCTCCATCTCAGCGTATATTCAACAAAAGCTTTGTGGTGTTTTACCTCCAGAAGTTAATACCAGCCTTTGACCCAGAACTATGGAAATGGGATACAAAGTATAACAGACCAGTATGTCAGCAATGAAGCGTGGCACATAACATTGAATGACTGGCCACAGCAGGGCCAGTGTTTTAAAGATTCATACTTCACAACATATGTGATATATCTATGCTATATGGTAGCAGGGTGTTCTCATGTATGATTTATGAACCTCTTCAAAATCTATTTTGTCAGCCACAGCATTCCTGTCATTCAGATTGCATCCTGACTGTCACTTATTGGCTCTTATCCACCTAGTTTTAGATGCAGCTATCCACTGTATTGACATATTATGCATAAGCTGTTGTCCATGATGTCCATCAAAATTCATCACCGAACGAGAATACATTCAGAGTCCTGGGGATAAATCAAAGATCAATGTGTACAGATGATCTCATTGGCGCATGACTTCTCTTGAGAAAACTGATGAGATTAAAGAGCCGTGTTTTCTCTTGCTGATTGTCCTCTAATTGATAAGGACATGATCACACACAGCGCAGTGCGCATAAAATATGGTTTGAGGCACAGGGAGAAATAGCCGAGGCTCTCTTTGTCTATCCATCTTCTGCCAATTTCACACGCACACAACGTGAGCGATGGTCTCAACCCTTGAAAAATACAGACAAGGGAAAAAAAATATGGGTCAAAAAAGAAAGAAAAAAAAAACAGAAGAAAAACAAAAAAGTTAAATCTGAGCGCCTGGAGGGAATTCTGTTTAATGGAAGCAAAAATAGGACAAGATACAAAGGATTGGAATCACTGGGGGAACAAAAGGACTTAGTGAGAGCTGGTCAGATGTGTTGTTGAAAGAGCGTTTCAAGAACAGAGGGCTGATGGAGTCTGACAAAGCGGAGAGGGAAAGGGAGAGGAGGAGGTTTTAAAAGCCAGAGAGTGCGTGCTGCCGTACCGCTGGCAATAGGTCACAACAAAAAGTCCACTCAGACCGACAGGGAAATAACACTGAAGAACATATGGAGGGGATAGGTCAGGCTACCATCAAACACACGGACCTGCAGCTGGTGGTGGTGTGTTTACATGAGTGTTCTTCTCCACACCATTACTTATAGTGATGTCATAGAAAACCAAACCAGAACATAGCCAGGGCAGCTTCTCTGCCAGGCTTTATGTGACATGGGTGTATAACAGTCAAAGAAGGGTGTAAAGTGTGGTGAGTGTATACACTGCAACTTTCCATGACTAGCCTGGAGAACAGACCGATGAGATGAATGCCATATTCAAGACCTTTTCTTTCTTAGATAACCCCACCCACCTTCTCCATAGGCTTTACACATCTGATTTACATCATGGGTCTTTTAAAGAGAATTGACTGTCATGATATCAGTAAGTAACTTTTAGTTTGAAAGAGGACACAGAGTAAAATTATCCAAATTTAAATGTATTTTTAAAAATTACAACACACTACTGTTTCATTATGTTCACATCATAATGCATGGTAATGATGAAAAAGTATACAATGCAAATACACACTGGCACTTATACTGTTCATTTAATTAAGTGTCTTCATTGTATAAAGTACTTGATTGACTGTTGTAGACAAATAGATCACCCGGATTCAATCAGATCTATCTGGTATATCAACGTTCACATCAATAATGATGTTCCTGCAAGAAATGAGATAATCTTATGATTACTTGGGTACTACCGTAGGCAAGATCAAATAGAATGCTACAGAGAAGAACAGCAGTGCACAACATCTATTGATGTCTTCAACATCTGACGTTTCAATTAGAAACACATTTCCTGTCAAGAGAGTTTTTTAATCTAGATGAAAGATGAACAAGGATGAACAATACAGTCATGAAGCAAGACGCTGTAAATAAAAGGGATTTCAACAGTGTCTTCTTCAGACAAAAGCCCTGCAAATGGCTTCGCTCCACACCTGTAGGTTCGGTGTACAAATGTTATAATGCTGTTGATGTGACGTGCAAGAGAGGTTGTAAAGCTGTCTATGGACGTAATGCGTCAGCTCAGGGGACAGAAGCCGAAAGTCTATATGCTTTTTAAAATATTTCTGGCTGTTTTATTTCCTGTCGCGCATTCTCAAACCTTTGTCACATCCAATCCCTCCAAACGCATGCCCAGCAGGCAGGTAGAAGCAGTTCCCCCCCACTGGCCACGACCAGTCCGCCCTCTTCACCGCTGCATCACCGAAACACTCTCCTGAAAAAGACAGCTGTAAACAGCCTTTTAACACATCAGGCATCAGCCTAAAACTAAACCTAGCAATGTACCGTGCATGTTGAAAGCTGGGCAGAAAAATAAATAAGTAAATAAAAAAAAAACAAAATACAAATAAAATAGATGTCTGTTCTTCAATTTCACGGGAGAGCGGGCTGCATCATGGCAATATATCCTTATAATAAAGAGCCCGGCTGCCAGTGCTGTAATTACCGCCACTCCGCATGCCGTGAGGAGGCCGGAATGTTCCGGCAGGAGCTCCCTGCTATCCGGGAAAAGCCTGCTGCTTTCCATCCGAGCGTTTGACGCCTGAGCTGTCAGAGCGAGCGTCAGGCTCTTATTTATTTATCTATTTATTTATTTAATTATTTTTCTATTCATTTATGCACACGTTCTATGGGAGACGGCAGCCCGCAAGCAGGTGTCCCTTTCCTTTGCCCCTGCCACTCTTGGTGCCAACCGTATTGACGGGTGCGTCCATCAGGATCGTCTCGGGGGTCTGCTTTTTGTGCCGGGTAAAAAAGAAAAAAAAGGGGGGGACAAGAGCTGGGACAAGGACGCCTGTCACCGGCGGGGTCATGTCCTGTGGATCGGCCTGATCGATGGATCTAATAGGCCCTGGAGACTTCTAAAAAACCAAGTTCCCCCCCCACCCCCCCCCCCCCCCCTTCCGCTCCTCCAGCGCGATCACTTCAACATGTGTACATGCACATTTGTGCTAACGACAAAGCTATCTAACATGGCCAGAGCACTCTGCGGTGTCTGTCGGGTTTGTGATTACGTTATACACTGTAAGTGTGATTGATGGGCGGGGGGAGGGGAGGGGGTGACGCTGACGTGGCAGAAGATCAATGCGAGGGAAAAACGAGATTGATCAGTTGCGTATCGGGAATCGCACTGCAACAAAAGGGATGGAGGTCACACTGGGGGTAAAGCTCGCATTTTGGGAGGGGAAAATTAGTTATTTCATAAGAATTTAGACACCAAATTAGACCCTGATGTCCTTGATTGAATCTACGTCACTGTGAAGCAGGAGTAAGATGAGGGTAAACTGATGGCTCTGGCCACGCCTCCCTGGTATGGCTGGTTAATTTTGTGATTCACGCAATGACATGGAGTAAAGATGGCCACCAGGCGCGCTGGGTCTCCAGAGCAATTCTAACAAGATCTGGGCCTAGTAAAGAGGGACAGAAACCCACACCCCATTATACACCCCATAATATGGCAGTGGTTTCCTCTGACAGCACGTCCCACGTTTATAAAGCTCTAACAAGGTCGGACAGGAGCCTGAATGAATAGTCATTAACTCGCAGCCTCCATTGTCTGAACAGCCAGCGAGTGCATTCATGATGCCACTTATTTGAGGGTGTAGGTGGCAAATGTCTGCAAGGTCATGCATTGTTAATGACTTTTAATGGTTCCGGATGACTCTTCGCCTTTGGTGTCCCACCTCCTACTCGTCAGGGGTGGGTCTGTGACCCCACTTCATGAAGGTCACATTGCAACGCTGATCTCCCTGGGAGAGAGATCCTATCTAAAATGAGGAGGCCAGTCAGCTATTACCTTTGTGTGTGTGTGTGTGTGTATGTTCGTGTGTGTGTGTGTGTGTGTATTTTGGAAAGTGTGAGGGGCTCCTATTGGCTTGCTTGGTGCAATCAGATGTGTGTAAGATTTATGACTCAAGATTGGCTAATTAGGGTGCCCCCCCTCCCCTTCTCCTCCGGCCTCAAAAATGAAACCAGATGCTTCCCATGTGGTGTCTAATGAAGTGCCCCCCGCCTTAATGGCTGTCCCCTCCGTGGCGGCACGTGGCTGCAGGCAGCCCGCAGCTTTGATCATCTCATGCAGTAAAATGGAACCGGGTGCTCGCGTCTGATTCCATACGAGGCAGTGCGGTCCCAGAAATCACGCACCTGTCTCGGGAATGACAGCGGAGACAACTCCTCTGTGAGTCTGACATTCAGCGAGCTCACTTTTGATATCTGTCACGGGGATATGCATAAACATTAGACTCACCTGCTTTTCCCCCTAACGACGTGCATTTCAGAAGCTAACCGGGAAAACTAGCGCTAGCGTCTGTTAGCTATCCATTTTGGGCAGTGGGGGACTGGGCATTTATACAGCTGGACGTTTCCTGAAGCGATTCAGTTTTAAGCACCTTGATCAAGCGTACAACAGCTGTGCCCTGCCTAGAAAATGAACCTGGAGGCTGTGGGCACTGGAGGAGTGCTGCATTACCTCAAGTTTGAAGCAATTCAGTATGTACTTGTGTATTCAGATGTACTCTCTGTTCTTGAATTTTACCGTCCTTTCTACTGGAAACTCACTGACATGCATATGTACTCACAGAACAAACCACTAGCCTGTTTTTCTAAACAGGTAATGTCCAAGATAGATTCAACTTTGATATCCAGAGTAGTGGGTATCTCTTATTGAAACAATGAAACAAAAGTCTGCCTGTGCCACAATGCGCAGGAGTATCGATTATGGCAAACGAGGCTCAATGACAAAAGAGGAGGTAGAAAAGTAAGTAATTAAAAAGGTAAAACTTTTTAAAATTTGAGTAGTAAAAAAAAACATGTTTGCACTATTGATGATCATCATGTTTTTTGCACTGTGACTTGATTTTACACTAGAATCCCCAATTTTCACCATTCACCAGTTTCTATTCAAAATTTCTTAACAAGTGTAAATAATGATATGCATGTTTGAGACAAAGAAAACACAGGTGTATTTGGAGATTCAAAATATGCATTTTTTTAAATCTAACTTGATAATTATCAAAACACCCATGTCACAGTATCGCTGTCCCATTTTAACTGACCACAGGATCACATCTGCATTTAATCACTGAAGTACTCTGTAATCTTTCCACTTACATTTTGCATGCCATCCATCTGCCTGCTTTCCCTTTTGCCTTGCATATTCCTGTGAGGCTGTCAGACTGGGGTGCTTGTCATCCAATTCACACACTTCCATGGATGTAAGACTTTCGAAAACATCATCACCTCCAGTTTCTTCTGACAGGAAGGTAGAATAATAATGTGTGTCGTGGGAGCGTTTGGATACTTTGCAGCTCAGTTAAAGCAACAACAACAAAAAAAAAAACAGTATTATAATGTTTTCAGAGCTCTGTGAAAGCTGACACTTGGGTGTCAGTTGCTACAGCCTTCCACAGCCTGGATTTAGCTCCATCTGGTGGCCATACTTTCTATGATGTCATGTGCAGGACACTAAATAAAAGGCACAGCCTGGGTGAAGGCCAGAGGGGCAGCGATTTCCACTGGATTCAGGTAGGGAAATACTGTCACAAAACAAGACATCTGACAAGAACTGTTAGAATGTGACACCTGTCTACCTGTCTGTCTTTCTCTCTGTCTAAGGTATGAGTGTGTGTGTGTGTGTGTGTGTGTGTGTGTGTGTGTATCCTACATGAACTAGTTTGGTGGTTTGGTGTGGCCATGTGTTTCAAAAAATTTCAGTTTCAAGAATGTCAATCTATATATCTATATCTATGCCTACATCTATTTTTTTCTCTGTTGCCTTGCTGCTTTCATTGCATTTTTGCATTTAATAACAGTGCATTATAGCTTTGTGTTCAGACCAGCTAATCAGAGCCTTTCAGGTGTTAAATTTAGCGCTGCAGAGAACAGTTATGCCTGCAGAGCCTTGAAAATGAAAATAGTGCTGGCAGGGACAGAGTGCAGTGCCGGTCGGGCTGTAACTATTGGTGATGAGAGAAGGAGGATTCACGATTCAAAAAATAGGTGGATCCATCATGTACGGACTTATTATATGAGGCACTGATCTGAACCAGTCAGAGGACATGGCTCTACTCATTACACGGTTCATGTAGACTCCCTTCTCCACAGTGCAGCCTCAATCACTGACCCTTTCCATCATGACTGTACACATGAAGCCCCTCCCATTCAAGTCAGCCTCTCTATAGTTGGTTGAACCAGCCTTGTATGCGTTTTCCTTTGTTTTTAAAATTTTCTCCCTCCCTCTCTCTCTTCATGGTTTACTTTAAGGGCAGCGGTGTGGTGTAGATGTATGGAGCAGGGTTCATAAAACAGGCAATTCCCCCCTGGGGAATTCCCCCTTCTGGGGTACTGCTGTTGTACCCTTGGGCCAGGTACTAAACCCAGAACCAGTAAATACCAGTAAATAACCATCAGTAATTATTAGTAAGTATAAATTGATAACATATCAGAATTTTAACCTATGTAAGTCCCTGGGATAAAAAGCGCAGTGCGAAGCAACTGCACGTATCATTATCTTCAGTGATTACCTTCAGGTCCCATCAGAAAGAGAATCTGCAGTGGTTCATCCCCATTTCCTGAGATGACCACACTCAGACATGGTGGCTTTTGGTTTCACGGGCAAGCTCTAATGGAAGCATGTTCAGCCAGCCGTTCTCATCACACCCACGGAAGAACAAAAAGCGCAGCTCCGATTTCCGGTAATACGGGATTGCTTCACCCTGTAAGCGGCATTGCAGGACTGAGAGCGCTGTGAGCGGCCAGCGAGAGGGGGCTTTGCTGAGCCAAAGCCAAGGATCTCGGCATTTATTCTGCGGATTTGTCAGGGATGTAAAATTCGCGGATTGTGCTGCCTCTCCTCAGGTTAAACTGAGCGAAGGAGATGGACCATTAAAATAGCTGTACATGTCTGCAGCTGGGCTCTGGGGGAATCGTGCAGCCATAAATAATTCAGGGCCAGACAAACAGAGAAAGACAGGTTGTCAGTTACCAGATTTTCACGGGGCGAGACGTTACCGGGGCGGACAGACTTCCCTCACGTGGCCTTCCGTCCCTTTGTTCTCAAGATCAGCCTGGTGGCAGGAGTCGTTAATAACTGTCTGGGCGCCCTCCCCAAACACTGGCTGCCCGGAGAACACAATCAAATATTAGGCATGGCGCCTTTCAGATTGGATACGTCCCGAACCGCCGATGCCACACTGTGGCTCTGACATGTGCAAGGTTTTGAAGTCCCCTCGGCCGCACCCTGCTGTTTCAGGGCTCCCGAACACCTTGTCTTCCGCTCGTCTGCTCTCCCCTTGTCACAAGCTGTGAGATCTCCAAAGCCCCACTGTTGAGTCAAATGCTTCACCTCACTTAGCACACTTCTGATTGGCGGAGAAAAAAAGAGAAATGAGTGGGAGGTTTGCTGAAATATGAGAAGCTTCTCTGGGTAAAACCTGTCAATCACGTAGCTGAGTTTTACTTGGCCACCACTTCAAAAGATTCCAAGAGGTGAGCAAAAGGAGAATTAATCCAAGGTTAAGGTATGTGTTTAAAGGAGAAATTCAGTAGGTATGAATTTCCATACACTCAAAGTATGAATATTGCAAATGAGATATGTGTAGAGGCGCTTAGAATGCCACAAGGGGATTGCATATACCCATGGCCTAAGGTTGTTGACCTCCCCACTTAAGACATCTTTAACAGTGAAAAGAAAGGGGGGAGATGGGATGGAGGAGGGATGCCATGAACACCTGACAGAAAAGTAGTGGTAAGTCTGACTTTTACAGTTGTGGAGAGGACCAGTTTGTCTACGTTGGGATAACTGCATAAGGAACATCTGAAAATTCTACTCCCTGATCTTTATTTGTAACTTCAATAATTGATTGATATTTGAAAGGACTATATTACACTAGCTTTGCTTTGCACTTCCTTTTTCCTTATTGCAGTGTCACTGCAGTGTGAGGACTACATCATTTACACAATGCAAACAGCTGTGAGCTCAGTGGCCTGCAGTCCAGTAGGTTTACCCCATTCACTTCTTCCTCCTTGGGGTACTACATTATACTCTGTGCAGAGTTTTTCATCTCAATTTCCTTTTCAATATGAAATAATGTCTACCAAAGTATACATAATTATATACTGCTTTGTTCACACATGCTACAGCTGTAATCAACTGTGCCCACATGCAACCTGAGTTTATGATTCTTTTTGAAGGGAAGGTCATTGTAGTGGATTGTAAGCTATAATGCAGAAATGATTTGCGTTATACATGGAACCTGCATGAGGTGTACAGATGTGTGTGTGCAGGAAGCTCCACTCCACTTCACAATCAATCGCTTTACATAAGGAGAGGAGCAGGAAGCGCTGGGAGAAACCTGCTGTCCTGAGTCTGCACTGGGAGCTTACCAGAGGTGACCTAAAAAGGAAGCCATTGATTTGCCAAGTATCTGAATGCTTCCCACCAAGAAAATGGGAGGGGACAGAAATCCTATCGGGAAGCGCGTGTACGATAACAATGTCTGGTCTGTGTACTCACTGGAGTGACAGAGACGTCTCCCTCAATTAGGGCGTCGTGTTAATTTGGCGGAGAAAGTGTTTATCTCTGGAAGAGCTGCTTGCCCTAGGTGTAGACTTGTAATTACTTCCATTACGCTCCTAATTTTAAGTGAAGGCTTGCTATGCAAACCATAACCTGTCTCCAGACCAGAGAGTGTGTGCGTGTATGTGTGTCGGAAGGGTAAGCAGGGGCAGGAGCTTGGTCCTCCACTCTGTTTTATGGGATAAAATTTAAAGAACACTTCAGACTCCAACTTTCAACACATGATACCAAAGTGCAGTGTGATTTGCAGCTAAACTGTAGCTAGCTCACTAGCTCACTGGGGAAGATAGTCAATTTATCAATGCTTTTGATCTCCATTTAAACTGCAAGCTTGTTAAGGTTTTGTCTGAGAAACACTCACTCAACACTTGCAGTCGTTAGAATTCTCACAGCTTGTACTACAAGCCGTTTTACTCCATCAATGTGCTGGCTGAGGCACCCTCTATTAAAAAGAACAACAGCTAGAAGAAGAACTGATAAAATCAGTTAATTTATTTTAAAAATGTATCATAACAAAACAAACCATCCTGAGGACAGCCACACGACTGTATTTATCTAGCCTTTAATTAGTCCGGATGGGTGAATTACCCAATAGGTGGTGAAAACAGATAATTAGTGCAGCAGACATACAATTACACAATTAGCCGGTTTCAAATGCAGTTGATTGAAGTGGATCAGCTATTGATAGTTTTGAATTGGTAATTAAAGACAAAGAGGTCCTCATTTAAATGTTTAATATTTTATCAACCCACATTATAAAAACAATTTTCACTTTTTGGGGGGGCAGGTGAAAGCAAAGGTACTATCTCCGCAGCCTTTATGAACCTGGTATGGATTGCTAAACATTACATATTAATAAGTGCATGTTTCCCCTGTGGTGAAAAAGAAGTGGGAATGATTGATACAAGGAATGTTTCATAATCAGTGTCACTCTGTTAGTCGTATTCCAAAACATGAACAGTACGAGGCTGTTTGCACAACTGATGCACATGGTTCAAATCAAAGGTTCAAGTGACAAGGTACTCCCAAGGCCACACATGCTGTCTGGTAAAGAATCCAACTTGAATCTGTTTGCTTTTGCCAGATGTGAAGGCTCTACTGAATAACTTCCCAGCATATTTACTGGAGGTCATGTTTGTCAAGTATTCTTCACTCAAGTTGTTTTCCAGTAAGACTCATCTGTAGTGTGGAAAGATAAGTTGAATGGAAATGGAGCCAGCTAAAGATTGTGAAGACACCCCTTTATTAACCATTTGTATATCATTCAAATTCAGGTAGTGTATGGGTTTGAATTGCATTACTAACCGAGGTTTCGTGAGTATTGAATGTGGTGATTTGAAATAGGGCACAGACTATGAAAAAGCCACTCAAGACATTTATTTACAAAATATCCTGTAAAGCATTTGACTCTGCATAATCTAGCTAAAAGGTTCACAATATCTGCCCCTATGCTTCTCCTGCTCCACTATCAACCACTGCGGTTACAATCATGCTTTTTACATTAGCCGCAGTCGGCTATACGGATCACAAAAAAACTTCAAAGCGGATAGTGAGTAATCTTTGCTCTGACTTTTAAACTTTTGACACCGTGTCGTCATAGCTATTTACCTTCCCGGGCAAAACAGTCACTTGTGAAATTAATAATGGATCTCCTCTCATCCATCCGCGGCTTTTCCATCTTTCCTTACAGCCTCTTGTCGCGCTTCAAGAACAGGTGATTTTTCTTGAGCCTTTTGCCTCTCCGCTTGCCCTGGACAGCACCGTTACTCTCCCACCTCACTGCACCACCCCCTCTCCCTTTGGCATGAAATGTTGCTTTTTCGGGCCCAAGCTCCCGCGGGACGCGACCCCGCTGTTATGAAACAATATAATAAGAGGTGTGATTGCGCGCCTTGTTTTCTGTAATTGGTTGCGCGGTCATTTGTCGGCACTGGCCGGCGTGCAGAGCGGGACTCGCAATCATCATTCAGCAGAGAGCCCCGAGCGAAAAAGGAATGGGCGAGCGAAAGAAATGACCCCGCTCGCCTCGCCGGCTGCATCCGCAGCTCTGATTGATCAATAACATATGTTGTAAGTCACTGGCCAGAGATTACTCCACTTGAGCCCCGAGTTTCCTAGCGCGGGTTGGGCTCTTAACATCGTTTTCCCGAAATTAAATGCCAGGTATTTTAAACTTCACAGGTTTCCATGAGGAGCTATGTGTTTTGTTTAGGGTCTAGGAAGATAGAAACTAATGAGCACAGTTTCTATGTGAAGGAATCTTAGCGAAGATAGAATGTCAGTGTTAATGAATATGGAACAATGAGCACATCATTTTCTTGGCATTTGTTACATATTGTCATATAGATTGGGCGATTAAACTGGAATTTATGGCATAACATTGTTGTGCATTGCCATGGAATAGCATGAGGTAAAGCACATTGTAATTCTCTGTCTTTCAGGAAGAAGAGATAGCTAGTCATTGCAGGCTTTTTTGATACCTAGATTTAGTTAGCTATAACACTTCCCCTGCCAACAGTCACAGGCTACTGTACCTTTCCAAACAAATCTTGGATCACAGAAATGAGTGCAGACCATGTGATTATCTTTATTCTCACAAAACAATATTAACAGCTTACTCACATGGACATGCAGGACACCTTCACGTGAAACTGTTCATTTCTATGTTCTTATCTTAACCTATTTGTGTGCACTTTTGTAAGTCACTCTAGATAAGAGCATGTGATAAATCTAATGCAATGTAACATTCATTTCTTTTGAGCAATTTGAACAGGCCATCGGGGTCATTGGGGAGGTGCCAGTGTCACGATCCCAGCAGGAGACCACAGTGGCTGCGCTTATTAAATCTATCTATTTTCCTATACGTGTTCAAAGAGAACATATCGCTGTTAATATAAGTATGTATAATCCCTTCCTGAGTATTTGGTAAAGTTTCCCTCAGAGCTCCATGTGAGTTCAGTTGACAGCAGGCTATTTATGTGCTTCTCCCACTCTCCAATTAACCTTTAGTCTTACCCAATCGCATTTACACATCCTTCTCCTGTGTGAGCACACCTGCGAAGGCTCTTGGTGCGGCGGGGTAATTGTGTATCGATATGAGAGCAGAACGGTGGCGTGTGGGCGGGTTTTCTTCAGTCCCTCCACTTAAGCACGGAAAGTGCAGATGTGTCATTTTTCATCACGGGGGTTGAAATTAGATACGGTGGACTGGCAGCCACCCAGCACTCTTTGGAGGTACTGGAGCTTCTGACGCAGGGAGAGAGGGAACGCCGGAGTGTCAAGGTGACCCTCTTTAATCTTCCTGTCGCTTGATCCCGGGGCCATTTCAGTGTGGTGGTGGGAGGAGGCTCTGCGACCAAGGGGGTGGGGGTGGGTGGTAAGGGAGGGGGGATATCAAGGGAGTGGCACTCGATCCGCGCACAGCGGGGTTTTCACTCACAATTCAAGGTGCCGCAATATTTGCTTCCCCTGTGGGATTGTGGGACTGCACGCAAGCTTACACAAAGCAGAAAGGAATCTATACTTTCTGTCCAACGCTGTCTGTAATTACAGCCATGGACCTGGGAGACATGGAGACAGGCTCAATCCTTTTTGCCCCGTTTTTGATATGTGGCTAATTGAAAACCTCCGTTGTGCCCCCCTCAGATGAAAGGGCCTCTGTTCCCCTGCCTGTCACCCGCCCACCCTCCGCCCTGTTGCCGGTCAGAACTAATCAGCACCTTTGCAATGAAAAGAGGACACCTCCCTAGAACTGGGAGCTCAGGCCCTGCTCTGTAACCTTCATGTCCTTGTACGTTTCAGCCTGGCTCACTCTGAATCCTGCGGGTCGTCTGATTTCAAAAGAAATCCACACAAGCCCACCTAAAGTGAACAAGGCTCCTTTCCTTTTTTACCTTTTAGCTTGGCCCGCAAATGGCTAGTTAAGCGGTTTTCATTTGTCTCTCCCTCTCTCTCGCTGCTGAGGAAAATGTCATTTGCGACTCGGCGCATTGTTAAGGCTAATTATAACTAACTACACCTGCGGGATACATTTTGTAACATGACACATTTGTGGTTTGAGTCATTAAATGAGTCTGATTCATAGTTTTAACTTGGTCATGGGACAGAAGCCATTCACCTGACCCTGCCAGTAAATACTAAATGTTTCTTAAAGGCGAAACTCCTGCCTTATTCAAATAGTCTACCTCATTACAGATTGATTGATTATTTAGTGACCTCTGTGTGTGTTAAAATATTATTGAGAACTTTATTATTGAGCTACTTTCTCCGTGAAACAGATCTAATTAGGTGAAGGAAATATGGTTTTGAATAAGTATGGTTTAAAGAGCATGTAACTGGCTTGCAAAAAGGAGGGGTGGGAGGGAGAGATGCCAAGCAAACAAAGGGGTATGGGGATGGTTTTGTGGGGAAACAGAAGCAAGCACAGGTAGTCTGGAAGCAATTGTGAAGTTTTTCCAATACGTCTTTGTGATGACCTAAATTTCCTCATGTACACAACGCTGATCTAATTGGCCTGGAACCACAGTGACACACCCCTCCTCCCACCCCCTGGGCTCTTTGAAGTATTTGGCCGCACCCTCTTTTTCTCCCACTGTCCTTTTTCTCTCTGCCCTGGCAGGCATCCAGTGAGATTTCAGCTGCTGATTTACAGCAGGTCTCCCCTAGTGACGGCTTTTTGCCTACATAAAGGTTGAATGTGTTCTGAGTGGTCAGACGCACATTTCAAATCAATATGCAGTCTTTTGTTTAACGTTCAGAATGAGGTACAACAGAGTCATTCATGATGAATATTGGCAATCAGCACACAACACAGTAGCTGTATGGGATCTACAAACATGTTCCATTAGTATGGTGCTTGAATATCTATCCTCCTTTTTGGGAAAAAAAATGAGCTTATGCCTTACAGAAGCTTATAGAAGTCAGTAACCTGCTTTTTATGCAGTACCTTTAAATCTCAGACAAGTGCAGACACTGTGACCAGATCCCTCAGGTTACACTCCTGCTCCTCTTTGAGCTAACGCGGCTCTGTCAGCGGGGCTTTGATACCCATCATTTGATACGTTCAGTGAACGCACGCTGGGCCATCTTGTGACATGAAATGTGCTTTTGTTCAGTTACGGCAGAGGGTTTCCCCTTTAAGAGAGGCTTCGATATCCATAGCAAACGAGATCGCCCAAGGGATCCTTCCCGTGTTCACGAACTGCGCGGCCCTGGCGAACACAGCTCCTGCTGAGAAATTAGTCGGAGGAAACCGTAAACAAACTCAATTTCCCTCGGCTTGTTAGCCGCCGCCACGCAGAAATTAATTTTCAGTTGCTGCTGACTTTCTGGTAATGGAAGCCCATGACCCTGAAATGACAAACATTCCGGAGGGTCAGACTGAAAGCCACCTGACAATACGGTGGATGGGGGCGCTCTGTTTCCATCAGGAAACCGAAACAAACCCCCCACCCCACCCCCATCCTGCCACTGCTTGATGGCTACCCTTTCTTTGTCCTTTAAAAATGAGCAGGAAAAATCAATCCAGGGATTTTTTTTCTCCCTGTAGGTTTGTGTCCACAGATACAGCATTAAAACAGGAAGTGGTCTCTGTTGCTTCCTTGGGGGGGTGCAGTGTTGGGTGCAGTGTTGGGGAGTCAGGTATCGGGTGCTGATCAATAGGAGAGAGATGCACGGATCACTGCTTTCTGACCTTTCAGTGATGGCTTTTCCAATGCTGTTCTCTCCACATTAGGGCAAGATTTGCAAGACCATAACAGGCAGCTGAAGACGCTGGGGGACCCCACGCAATAATGACTGTCATAAAAGAAGGCAGATGAAAGATTTTTCACCGTTGGTGTTTTTAGAGCGTTGTCATGGAAGTCTCGAGCATTACCCTCCTATGGGGAGCCTTTGGAACAGATTTATGGTAAACAGTTGTGCTTTGCATGATGGGAATCTTGGTCTTTGCTTTTATGAGTGCTCATTACTGTTTACCTGGGAAATTTACATTTCTCCAGGCAATACTCAGATCAGATTGGTTGTGCGTAGTTATTAATACAGAGGCAAAATACATACAGTTTGTGTTTACTCTTATGCACATCATATGATGCAGTGAATGGTGCTTGCAGAGCTTGTGAGGGGCAAAGAAATGAATACATGAATGCTTAAATGTGTATTACTGCTGGAGGAACATTAGGCATTGGAACATTCCATTACAGCACTGACAAGGTTTTTGATATTTAAAATGACCAAACCTTAATGGTTTACTGACCCTTGGGAAAGGTAGTTCCTGGCAGGCCACAGTCCTGCAGATTTCCTAGGTCTCTGGAATTCTAAATGGCTGACTACCTTAACCACTAGGTCTATGGACATTTTTACTCATTTAGCCACACGGTTGATCCGGGTATGGGTTCCACTGAGAAAAATTCAGAACAAAAACTAAAGAGGGATCATAAACCGGGGTTGCCTACCCCTGCTCCGACCAAGTCACATGTCAAGTCACATGTCCACCATTGGCCAGTTGGAGATGAGGGCCTGCCAGTGTGAAAGGCACATTGGGGGCAGTGGAGCGTGAATGAAAGGTGTCCCCAATCACACAGAGGAAAATGAGGGTTTTGTCCAGGAATGATGAAAGGAACCCTGGACTGCAGAAATGTAATTTCTGTGATATGTGGGGAGCAGAAAAGTCTTCCTCTGAGTCCCAAAAGCCTTTATGTCAGCATTTACTGTTTTCCCTGAAATCTGTTATCCTGTTGTACAGTGGTGTGCATTTACTGTTAGGTTTAGGACACGGTAACAAACATTAAAATGGGATGCATTTTTAGAACATTGAAATCACTGTCAACAGCACAAAATTGACAGTATTTCTTCCCTCTTGGATAGAAACACACTTTTCTCATAACATTCTTAGGAAATTTACTGCCCAATATTAATGTCTACTTTGCCATCTGTATTGTCTAGTCAAATGAACTGTTAGGTCACAATAAGATGCTTCATTGTTTGTTTATGTTGTGAGAAAGTCCTTCAACACTAAGGCATAGTGCTCTTGAATTTCACATGAACTTACATTCGTTGATGCTTATTATTTCTTTTTCTTTCTTCCTTACAATTCCTCCACTAGTTTTAATCAGTTTTATTTGCGGATAATTTGTCTATTTAAGGTTCAACTTGACACATTTGCCCAACCAGTGAGTGACTGCATTTCTTATTATGTCAGCTCCAACAGCACCCTAAGAACATGGCAGTTTCACAAAATGTTTATTTGATTGTGTCTAATTCCATTACACTGGCCCTCACGATTCACCCAGTTATGAGATGTTATGAGCAGGAGGATCCAGAGGACGACAGCCCAGGGTGAACTCTCTGCAGGTCAGGGATGGAGTCAGCAGCTGAGGGGGTAAGGGACAGGGAGAGAAAGGAGGTAAAAACAGGCCGTACGATGGTTTAAAGGGGGAGAGGAGGAGAGAAATAGCTAGAGACCTGTGCTTTGGTCTGGACAGGGAGAGACAGACTCTGAATGAAAGTGGTGGCTCTTTAGGTAGCTGTCCTGTCCAGATGGGAATGGGCATTGTTTTTTTTTTGGTATGTGGTATTGGTATATGGCTAGATTATATTCTGCTGAACGAATTTGGCCTCTATGGTGCACCAGGGGGTGTAAGTTGGAACGGTAACCACATCACATGTTTACCAGAATGTAAACACGTGATGTGGTTAACATTAGTAAATGAGAATTTGGTGCATCTAATTGCATAGTTGGATGGAGCAGCTGACTGAATTGCGAGTCATTGTCCTTAGCAATTCTGTGACAATGGGGTTCTTACAAGACAGTGCTGTGTGGAAGCTCCTTAAGTCCAAAAACCTACAAACATGAAAAAGGTATTACAACTAGAACGTGCTATTAAACTAATCTTAATATGTTATTTGTTATAACCTACACTTTACAATGTATGTGTCAGTTTTGGCTTTGGAATAATCCAGAGTTGATTGTATTACAAATCAAATGTGTTAAAGAGTGATACAGTGGTCCCCCCTTATCAGTGGTTTCAGTCACCCACGGTCAACCGCTGTCTGAAAATATTAAATGGAAAATTACAGAAATAAACAATTCATCAGTTTTAATTGCACGCCCTTCTGAGTAGTAGTAGTTTGGTACTATCTGCGGTTTCAGGCATCCACTGGGGGTCTTGGAACATATCCCCCACGGATAAGGGGGGACTACTGTATTGATGACAAATAGTCACTGATATTTATATACATATACCTCCAAGTCTGTTTTTACTTCCTCATTAGTCTGGTACATAGGGTAGAATGCAAACACAACTAAAATGAAGAAATTACCAAATCAAACTGGCTTTGGAATCATTAAGTTGATTATTATTAATAACACAGATGACTTTGCAGATTATGATTTATTTGTGTAAGCGTGCTTCCCTGCTTAAATCTGTAATAATCAGAAACACTGGTAGGTTACACAAGAACACTAATTTTGACCCTAAGGTCATTGAATCAACCAGATTATTAGACATTAAGTATCGGTCCCAGTATCTGCAATAACTGTACTCACTCGCAAAAACATAACATCCAAAATTTGCAGAGGTTGTTCAGCAAATATTTCCCTTTCACAGCACATGAGGCACTGTGAGTTTCAAACATCGCATATATTTTATGCATTGGTATTCCAGTGAAACAGAAAGAAACATATACCAAGTGCTGTGAATAATTGTTGATGAGTACAAATGCATAAGTGGATTTAGTATGTTTGTCTTTGTCAAGCCAGGGTGGACACTTTCACGCCATGTCATCCTGTCCAAGAAAGTGATGGCTGCCCAACCAGATGCCTGACAAAAACACCTCCGCATCTTGCAAAAACCAGAGCCTCAGCACTGATGTTTTTGCGCAGACAAGCAACATGCTGTCACTTCCTCATTTTTACAGTTTTACGGTGGCGTAATAAGGTCTCTCAAATATGTCCATGTGATCATATCTTTTTAATTAAATTAGGCCATTTGAGCATGATGTTGGACCTCTCAGCATTTTGCCTGGTACATAACTCCCATTAACTGCTCTCGGTGCGTATCAACATCTGAGAAAAAGAGCGTGCGGCATCCGGACCAGAACAGCACAGGGATGCATTATTGAAGTGGCTCTGCACACGGCATTGTTTTCACTCCAGAAGCTTTGTCCTGTGGGCTATTAAATAATCACATTTGGCCATTAAGTAGTCACCCTCATTCAAAGCCATGTCACTTACCCCATTGAAAACAAATGAATACCCTTCCCCTGCACGTGTTTTGCACAGAGGAGGCCTGAGCTAAAAGGGGTAGCCTGAAGATTGCTGTCTCTTTTATTTCTTTCCTAAAGTGGCGTGTCCCCCGAGATTTGGTAACAAGGTGCATTTGTGTCTGTGTGCATTAGACAGTGGAGTTGAAAGGTAGTCAGGAAGAAATAAAAAAAAAAATCCTTGTTCACTTTCATTTCTATTTTCGCCTTTTCTTTACTTTGAAAGCATCTGGCTGGAATGCCTTTTTGCCTAATTCACAATTCTTTAGGAAAGCTTACTGTGTGTTTCATCTGTCAGCTTTATGAATGTGATGCGAGAAGCAGCGTTTGTGTGCTTTTTGTGGTATTTATGGCCGTTATCGTGACTGTGTTCACGCCTGCCCACCGTGAAATGGGCGGGGGTCTTTACAGCTTATTGGTGTTTATTTTCTGGGTGGTAGAAGATCCTCTCCTTGCCCGCCCTGCACTGTATTAAAGAAGGTGCTCCTAAATCTGTAAATTGGTGGAAACGCCATTCACAGGATTATGATAATGCTATGTCATAGGGCTTAATGTTTATTTCTCAAGTGCAGGACAGATCATCGCCATAAAACAAGCAACTGAAAATATTTCTCAAAGCAAAACCTTTCAACGAGAGTATGTTGGAAAATATGCACCTTGTAGAATGTGCATTTCTGTCCGCCAGCATCAACAAATGCAAAGTAGGTTAAATTAGCTGGAAACAATATTTTTCAAACACTATTCAATGCCATGGTGGGTGGAGAGCTACAAACAGAGGAGGCAGAGGCCTTTATCTTTATCTTTATTTATCTTATAAACATCCTTTACCTGTTTTGTATAATCTTGAATACAACAAACATTCTGAGTTAAATAAGGACTGCCCACTAGCAGCTCTCTTGGTAGCATCTAATGAGGTAGCTCAGACTTTAGTTGAAAAAATACTGAAATCACTTTCGGTTAGAATGAGCAAACACTCATGTCACATTAGGAAAAGCAATCTCTGATATCTTTATTGTCATCAAAATGATTGAATGAAATGCAGTCTCTTCATTACTAAAATGTTCTGACGCAAGGGGCATAAAGAAAATGCTGACACGAGAAATAATTCAGCAAAAGGAAATCAGCTGCCGATGGGTGATCAAATTAGCGCAGAGTGTTAATCACAAAAAGCAGACTCGGTATCGGTTTAAAGGTCATTTCTCTGCCTCCCCTTTCAGTAGTTCATTAGCCAGTAGGTCATTACACTGAAAATTTGCTCTAGTATAAACAACTACATTCAATGAAACCCAAGGAAAGCTATAACTATTGAACAATTACATCATTCAACAACAGCAAATGTTTCCACAGCTGAGAATGCTCCCTCTGTTTTGCTTCACTGGACATAGGCATATCTTAAAAGCAGATATTAGCACCAGTCGTGAGCACTTGCTCTGTCACCTTCGGAAAAGGAGTGGCGTGTTGTGAAAGCTTACCATTCTTTTAATGCCAGGGATGAAAGTCAACATGTAAACAAGTCATTTGACATGTAGGGTTTTATTCTTCAGACCTTGAATACATGACATTGTTTTACATATCTTACAAATCTTTAACATTATTATAAATCTTTACTTTATATTTCTGATCTTGTATTTTAACATGTATCACCTTCTCACAAGGCTTTACCAGTACATGAAAGGAGCTGTTTTATACATACACTACAGCGGTGTAAAGGGTAGGAAGGCAGGCTCCTTCCCCTCGACTGCAGAGCGAAGTTTAGCGAAGCCCAGGGAGGCGGAGAGCCGTGCTCTCTGACAGCGCCGTGACAGGAGCTTTATTTTTAGAAGTCAAACAACAGGAAAGAAAAAGGGGGCCAATTCCACCTGGCAAGACGTGCCGGTGAGATGACACAGGCACAGCGGAGTGTAAACAGGGCCCGCCGCAGGGGGAGGAAGGCCGAGCGAGTGCTCCGGTGGAGACAAAGCAGGCCGCCTCTCCCTTCACCAGGGGGGCAGAGGGGCGAGGGAAGGGAGGGAGAGAGGAGCCCGAAACTTTCATCTACCTTCCAAAGCGCAGCCAGTGAGCTTGCCCTATATGCTCCTGACAGTTAAGGCTGGGGAGAAGGGATTCGGTGAGATTTATTATCTAGGTCATCCCTTCTCCCTTTTTAAAGTGGAGAGAGGCCGGGATATCGCTCGCGGCCGCGGCGAATCCGCGCCCCTGCAAATTGGTGCATTGGTGATTTGAGAGGTGTTTATGTGTCGAGGCCACTGTGCAGTGAAGAGCTCCGTATGCTGAAGCAAACCAAATTGAAGTGGTTGTGAATTTTGCATGGGGAGGGGCGTAAAAAGAGCACAGCTGTCCTGCAGGTTTTGCGCCTATCAGTCACTGGACACCTGGACAATGGACAACAGGTGATTCAATCTGGTGTCTGATTAAGGACTAAACTGATATCATTAAGACATGATGCCAGGAGAAAAAAGAGAAACTCCCTTGGTTCTCGGGGGCTGGACACGGCAACGCCAACACCTGGCACTGCCACCTTGTACGTTATTGGTGTTTTAGGATGTCTGATCCACGCTCTATAACGATCAGCACAGAATTTCCTGCAACATGACAGCTGTAAAATAACGCCTCCCGGCTTTGGTCTTGTATGTCCAGCACGTATGTTGGTTTACTTTCCAGCTCAGCTCTCTGTTAATGAGATTTGAGTGAGCTGTTAACTGAATGCTAATCTTTATTTGCTGTCCTTATGTTAAATCTGCTGTACATTCCATGTGACAGAAATGTTCCGCTGGAGGTGTGCATGTGGTAATGTATTAAACTGAGAGCCCAGCTGGACTCGACAGCAGCGTACGTGGTTTGGTCCCAGGACCAGCAGTGGGGAAACACTGTCCCAAAACGCAACCAGTGACACGAAAACCTGCTGCTGTTCCTCAACACTCTCTGCAGACTTTATGTCCCTCTCCCCTCTCATTGTCTCTTGGCACTGACTTTACGCCCCTCTCCCGCGTTGTCTCTTGGGCTCTACACACTGCACAGTCCCAGCAGTGTGGCAGTAAGGACGGACTCCCTGTGTAATGTCAAACTGGATTTCCGCTCCCCTTGCCCTTTGTACAGTATCAGCAGAGGGATATTACAAACACTTTACGTGCTGCGGTCGCATGAGCCACTTAAAAGCATATTTTATGGGAATTTTTATAAATGAGGAACGTGAATAATTTATTTTAAAAGCAGATCTCCCCATGGAGGGGAAAAAAGGCCACTGTGTTACGAGACAAGGAATTAGAGGGCTTAAGAGGAGGAGGAGACATCTCCCTCTATTCTGCCTGTCTGGCGGAGGGACTGGGGAGTTGCTGCGCCCTGCGATCATTGGTTCATTGTCACCGTCGTGATTACAGCCCATGCCCCAGAGCCCCTTTCTGTCACTAGCATGGTTTTCACAATCAGCTATATTTACCCACAATGCAAAACCACTGGGCTGCTTCATAAAGGACTTTGATTCCAGCTCTGTATCAGAGTCATTAAATACAATTGGAAACTGTATGGAAATAACCACACACTAGCACCCGCACTGTATTTCACTGATGTGCTTAAAATATGCATAAAGAAAATGCACTGGCTCTGGTCTGGGTTCAGTCTCTAATTAAGGGAAAGTGCCCTCAGCAAATCAGCTGTCATGGCAACCAAATTATTAATAGTGGCACAGTATATCAGAATTGCAATGGCCTAGTATGCAAAACCAGCCAAAATGGTGGCCCACAGTTATGATGGCACACAGACCCTCAGATTGTCTGGGGTGGCCTTAAAATGGAAACCCCTTTCGAGATTTTAAACTCAAGGAGGGCCTTGTTGTTCATCCGTTTCTCCTTGTCTGCTGCACAATGTTGGAGCTGCATGTACCAGTGTAAGTCTTTCAGCTGAAGTGTCATAGCAAATTTTTAAAATCGAAATATGGAATTACCCTACAAATATGTGTGTGTTTAAGTGCATGGCTGTTCCAGAAAGCTTTGTTAAAAAGATGTAATCAAACCTCAAATTTTTGCTCACAGTGAAATTAAATCAATAAATGATGTCCTGGGGGTCAAAGAGTGTGACAGATATGTAAATGCGATTTTGGCTTGCCCTGCCCAGTATCACAACAGATTTTATTAGAGTTAAAAGGGGTTGTTTGTGTGGCGCTATTTTTGATGAAAATTTGGGTCAAGACTCACTGCCTGCTATTTTTGAGTATCGGCCTCTTTAGCCAATGTCTGCGAGCTATAATAAATCAAACCAGGATTCGCTTGATTTGCATTGCTAAGAGGACATGGAAAATTCACACATTCCTCCTCCTAACCTTCTCACCCCCATCACAAGTAATGGGGATTTTTCCAGACTCACAGATATGATAATGTATGTATTACCAGTGATCCCAGTCTAGCCCAACCTCATTTGCTGGGAAACTCTGGAGCCAAGTATCTTTGATCTCCCTGCTCCTCCACCATTTTGGCAACAAACAATGTACCAAACTGGATGATTGGCAGTCACTTCTATTCTGTTGTTTCACACAAATGATGCCATAACTGGGCTGCAGGATCGCAGGAACGGCTCCCGATTTGGTTGATATTCATACAGACATGCACACACCGTTCAGAGACCTCACGCCAGGCAGCCGGGCGAATGTCAGAGGTCTGAACCGTTTTGACAGGTCACGTAATGTCGTCTTCATCTTCAGACTACAGCTTGGGAACAAACCAGCGAGTGTGTAAGCAATTATTTCCAGTACACAGGCCAAAGTTAACTTTGCCACCAGTGGTTAGTGGGGTTTCATTTTTTTCACCCTTTGCTTTTCATTACGGGAGTCGACAGTGGCCTCATCAAAAGCCTGGCACAACAGGAAACCTCTCACAGAAAATCCAATTATGGAATCTATTGGATTATGAGAATGCCTTTTGGGCTTGAGGAGTTTGCCGTTCAAGCTGCATTAAAGAAACGTCACGAATATTTGGAGAAGCAAAAGGGAAAAAAAAATCCCCTGTGAATATTCTGTGGGTCGTTTTTAATTAAATTTTTTATTTATTGGTTCTGCCCTTCAAATATCTTTGAAAAAAATTGGAGATTCCGCTTTGTTGCTTTGTAGATTTGTTTGAGATACAGTTGTGGTCATTAAACTCTTTATAGTTCAATTTATATCCGCTATGTAAATTGAGTCTTGGGTTGTAAAATGAACCGTTCACCTTTTAGTGCTTTGTGGGACTTCTCTCTGTTGACCCTTGCTACTACCTACCAACATCTTCTAACACATAGCTTCAAAACAGACTTTCCACTGTCATTTCAGATCGTTGCAGGTACTTAATCATTTCATCTCATTAGTATGAGCGCTCTCTAGTTTGAAAGCTGGACAATGTTATTTTACTGGCAAATATATTCCAAATATACACAATGGCATCCACTTCACTATATAAACTGTGCATTCTAATGCTCTCATATTCCTTGGGGACAAACAAAAAGGAAAAGAAAAACAAATTAGGAACTGAACTGGAGAATTTCTATTTCTGTTTCCAGTTTGGCTCATTTTATTTTAGCCCTTGACTAACGCTGTATGTTCGAGAGTATCAGCATAATTGGTGCATCTTCAAAATAAGCATTCAGCTCACATTGGAACCCCCTTCATTATAGCCAACCAGAGACTTTGCGGTATTTGTCCCCCCCCCCCCCCCCCACAGTTCAAATAATTGGCTTATTTGAACGCCTTTCTTGATTCAGTAAGCATTCTCTGAGAGAGGTGTCCGGTTTAGAGCTTGTGTTGTTACATCCTTCCTGTTTCTTTCTTTCAATTATTTTCTGTCATTTTGCTCTGAACCGAATTCACAAATTTCACATGGCATTGGCAAGGGGATATTCCAATCAAAGAGCCAGATACTGTACCTAGAATGTCTGGGAATTAGCTGCGTGCACTTCAAATGCCAAGATGATCTGCAAGTATAATGCCGTGCAGAGCTCGAGCCAGGGAAACATTTAATGAATCTAAAGAGCCTATTTAAAATGACTACGTATGTCAGCCGGGAGATTGAAGCATCCATCATCTGCTGCCTCGTTCCCCCGGTGACCGCCTCCCTTTGACCGCCACGCCGCTCCGGTGGCCCCCGGAAGGGGCTCGTCCGGAGTCGTTCCGCACAGAGGCGCGGCATCTGTCGCATGGCCTATTTTTCTAATCGCATACAGTACACGGCCTCTTACGAAGTTCAGGCCTCGTTCCTGGGCCGGTGAATGCCGTTTCGGGGAGGGACCTGCGAACGCAGGGGAGCCCGGGGTGAATCTCGCCAGGACGTTACACGACAGGAGGAAAGCGATTTCTGTTTGCTTCGCAGGAAGAGGTGCTCCCACTGTCGACTCATATAAGCGCTTAAAAACAGCGTGTCTTCCTCGGGCTCGTTAATAAGCGCCACTGTTCCTCCTCCTGCCTTCACAGACAGAGAGGAGAGTAGCGGGAAGAAGACAGCAGCTCTCCGTTGCCATTTCCGTGAGCCTTGAACGTACTATTTTTAGCGGGAAAACCGCTGGAAGGTAAGAAAAACTGTCAGAAGGGCTATTTTTACTAGTTGGCCTTTGCCTACTCTCCACCGCCCCCCACCCCTCCACACAGAGCTTGCCTGCATCCCATTGAGCCCTACGGCATTTGAAAACCCACTGCAGCGTCTCCCTCCTGTCCTGCCTCAGCCTGGCTCGGCTCGCTCAGAGCGAATGCTGTGCTCAATCACTGAGTCTGGAATGTACGCCCAGAACCCAGCGGCAAATTTATCTGTATGGCAGTGGCGACACAAAAATAAATAAATAAACCAACAAATAAATAAATAAATAAATGCCCGTGGTTTGAGAAGACCTGCGCCGTGGCTATTTTTAGCACCTTTGGGTGATTTATTTTATTAGCTTTAATTCAGCAGGGCAGCGTGCTGTAAACAGCATGGCAGTGCCTCCTTTAAATAGGCCCTCGCGAGGGATACGCAGAGATCCATTCATACAGGCAGCGCGGTGATATATAGTCCTCATTGACATTGCAGTGCTAATGCAGGGAGAGGGCCTCCCCTCCTCCACAGGCGGTGAGAGCCAGCACTGCTGAATGGAGAGAGCTCTAGTTCATCTCCCAACGGGATAGCACAGCCATGCACACTCTCCCACACTCTCTCACACTCCATCTCATTCTTACCTAAAGTCTTCATCTCGCTCCTGCCCAAAGCACAGCCTCCATCTCACTCCTGCCTAAAGCACAGCCTCCATCTCACTCTTACCTAAAGCACAGCCTCCATCTCACTCTAACCTAAAGCACAGCCTCCATCTCACTCTTACCTAAAGCACAGCCTCCATCTCACTCTAACCTAAAGCACAGCCTCCATCTCACTCTAACCTAAAGCATTGCCTCGATCTCACTCTAACCTAAACCATAGCCTCCATCTCACTCTAACCTAAACCATAGCTTCCATCTCACTCTAACCTAAAGCATTGCCTCCATCTCACTCTAACCTAAACCATAGCCTTCATCTCACTCTAACCTAAAGCATTGCCTCCATCTCTCTCCTGCCTTCACTCCTGGTCCTGCCCAAAGCACAGCTTTACTCTCTCACTCCTGCCCAAAGCACAGCTTTACTCTCTCACTCCTGCCCAAAGCACAGCTTTACTCTCTCACTCCTGCCCACAGCACAGCTTTACTCTCTCACTCCTGCCCACAGCACAGCTTTACTCTCTCACTCCTGCCCACAGCACAGCTTTACTCTCTCACTCCTGCCCAAAGCACAGCTTTACTCTCTCTCTTCTGCCCAAAGCACAGCTTTACTCTCTCACTCCTGCCCACAGCACAGCTTTACTCTCTCACTCCTGCCCAAAGCACAGCTTTACTCTCTCACTTCTGCCCACAGCACAGCTTTACTATCAGTCCGGCCTCCTGAAAGCACATGCTCTTATTACTGGCACTCACTTTCCATCTTTCTCTCTCTCTCACTCCCTCCAGTCCAAAGCAAAGCCTCTCACACTGTCTTAATCTGTCTCTCTAGAAGGCAATCTCTCTCTCACTCTAGCCTAGAGCACATCCTGTTTCTCCTTTTTCCCCTCTCTCTCTGTTCCAGCACCCCTAGAGTCCCAGGTTGTCTTCTTCTTTCTTCTTCTTCATTTCCTTCAGATTTGTCTAAAATCAAACAGCACAGGTCAGATCCATCAATCTGTGTGGAACTGTACACAGATTACACAGTAATTGCACCACCTCTAAGCAATAATACTGGCAAGGTAAACATTTGGGTGTGCTTTAAAAATTAAAGGTGGTGCTGCAGCACTGGCATCCTAACATTTTCTCAAATGCAGCAATTTATACACCTGCTCCTCTGTCTTAACCTCCATCTAATTGTACTGCATCGAGCCGGTTATTTTTAGTATTTGATATGACAGGCATAATTATGCTAGCCATATGGTGTTTTCTTATTTTTATTTGGAAAGGGCACGGAGGTCATTTCATTAAATGCGAGCAGTTTGAAGTTAGTCGCGTTGTCAAGGCTACCGCATGTAAAATGTGAGGCTGTTGCCGCCTAAAACACATATTTTCTTTTCCTTTTCTTTTTTCTTTTCTTTTTTAGCATGAAGCCTCATTGCAGAGCTGAACCCTCATTTTGAGCGCCTCCTCACCGATACACATCCTTCCCTTCTAAAACGGCAGAAGGCGGGGGCGCCCCGCGCACGACTCTTGTCTCCCAAGACATGGGCTGTGAAATAATGAGCAAATGTAGACTAGGCCGCCTTTCCCCCTGTGAACACCAGTTCCGTAGTTGCGCTGAGTTCTGCTGTGCCAAGGCATCAAAATATGTCTTTCGGTGAGCTCCAGCGGCAGTGGTTTCCGCAGTGTTCTCTGCCAAAGACCCGCAGCTCCCCGTAGCTGGAGTGGCAGCTCTTATCCAGACTGTAGCAGTGGATGTCTCCGCTGTGGAGAGGCTCGGTTGGGGTGTGAGAAGGGGGGGGGGGGGGGGACTGCATTGCTGGCTCGGTGCCACCGGAATATTCTCTTTGGTCTTCGAATAACAGCGTGTGAGGTGAGTCAGAGTGAGGATCCGCTGCCTGCGATGAAATGAGTGGGGAGTCACGTTTTATGACATCAGCGTTTCCGAGAGGACGAGCACCTATCACTTAGGGAAAAGCAATAACTATAAAACACACTTACTCGTCGTGTTGTTTCAAAAAGATATCCTGGACCTGTGAGTTTTTACAGAACCCAGCTTGTGCTACAGCCTTGGCTGACCATCACAGATCCATCTGAGCCATGGCACCAGGAATCTGAATAGTGACCAAACAGGCTTTTGGCATTTAAACTGATGTTCAGTTTTTGGAGCATGTCAGTTCAGGTGGTTCTGTTTACATGGGATGTAGTTGCATACAAATATCTCCTTGAGTGAAGCACAAAAACACAGCCACAAAAGATATTTTAATTAAACAACTTCTGTTTTTATTTGTATGAACATTCACCTATTATAGTTGTATGCTGAAGAACTGCTTTTTATATACACCAAATTCTTTTAAATAGAATGAAAAGACTGTTTTTTAATGTACAAATCAGCTTATTGCAGTAAATGTAGCAAAAGGAAAGAAAAATACACAGCAGCCTTGAAATTGTGTAACAAATCTGCATCTCTCTTAGCACAGAAAGGACAAAGACAGTCTAGGAAAACGAAGACAGTTTATTTTGCAGATCATGTTACAGCAGTTGGACTGTGTCATTTCCACTCACTAATGGCAAGGAACTGCTGCTCATGTTTTCCAATAACAAACAAAAATGCATGAGGAGACGCTAATTTTGAGCAGTACAACTTTTAAATTGTAAAAACACATTTGTTCATTACCTGAGGCTTTTGAATTGGGATTTTGAAGGCATCCAGGTGAATCTGATGGGATGTACTAAATGACTGGGGGGGAACAGATGACACCCATCTTAAAGAACCAATTAACGTGTTTGCAGTGACTGGTTCTCAAAATAAGCCCACTTTGCTGAGGGCTATGCACGAGGATGTCAATGATACCATGGACACCCAAGTGCATCCCCCTAATTTCATTTCACACGCGTGCTGTGTGCAACAAGAGAGTTCACACCTGCATTTCATAGGCTTCCCTGCTCCTTTGTCCTGTCTCTATTCCGGTTATTCGGTTGATAAAAAATTCCATTTCTGTGACTACTTGTCCAAAAAGCTAATACAATAAAGTAGAATACACTGTGCGCAAAAAACAGTAAAAAAAAAAAATCAATATGTAGCACCGCACAGCATGGAAGACAATATTAGCACAGAGTACAGCTAGCATACAGTATGGAGGAAGGGATGAGAGATGTAAAAGAAAACAGTATTGGGTATATCAGACCAATACTGATCAGAAAACAGTATACCAGACATAAGGAGAAACTTCACCATCTTTATCCAATTCCAGCTATGGGCTTGGTCTGTAGAAGTGAAGAGAAAACCAGATTAGAAGAAGCCATCAAGGTGGACAAATTTTAGAACTGCCGAGGGTCTGGGGGTTATGATGAGTGTGAGGGAGAGATGGAGATTGGACACCCCCCGCCATAGTTGTATAAATGAGAGAACACCAGCGAGATGGGCATGTGTAATGAAAAGAAAACCAGCCAATAAGAATATGGCATGTGGCTCTGCTAGAAAAACAGACACTAAGTGATACAGACAGTCTAGCTTCCCTTATGTGGATTTAGAATCAGGTAAACTATGTCAAGGAAAAGCAAGATGGATGTCCACACCACAATGATCTTGGAAGAAGGTGTACAACAATGTTTAGTGAGACAAAAACAAAGTCCAGAAGTGATATTGGTCAGCATTATTTAGTTGGGTAAACTGAAAACAGTCAAGCAATTCTTGATGTGGATTTCCAGTTTCTAGCTGAAACCTTCTATACACCATGCTGTGTTGCCAGCACAGATTGATAAATGTTTTCTCAATTTTGCGACTACGTCAATAAAAAGCATTTCTGTTAAGAAAGCCATTCATATGGAGAAGTGAGTGGTGCCCAAGTGGGAGACTTGAGGAACCTCGTCATACAGAATATATGAATATACAGAATATCAGTTTATGAGTAGGGCCTTGAGTTTTGCTCCTCCATGTGACCAGCAGGGATTTCAAGCTGTATGTCAATTTTATTTTTTCTTGTTATTCCCCAGGAATCCCTATAGGGACTCAATTCTCAGCAATTTTGGAGCAATCAGCAAAGTTACATGACTAATTATACAATTATCAACAGTATAATTGTAATAATTAGGATTTCATCAGTGCAAAAAATGACACAGTTATGGGTAATGTTGGAGGAAATTAAACACATTTCTTTTAGTGAGTGAGTGTAACAATATTCACCTAACACACTGCATATTAAGGGATGGAATTTATTTCATACAACTTGCAATATCATTAAACACACAAATGATAATAATAGACTTTTTAAATCACAAAAGCACTAAAATCCAAAGTCTGAAAGTCTGTTGTGGGGGAGGGAGACTCCTTTTTAAAAAATCAAGCGGAATAGGGTACTGAAGTTCCTTCAACAAGGTGTTCATTTTGAACACAGGCTAAACCTTAGAGCCCAGGTTTGAAAGCCAGCTGTCATCTACCTGCAGTGACTAGGATCCTACAGGAGTGTGACAGATTGGCTTTGTTTCACCAGGGATATGGGTGGGTCAGCCAGTTATATTTCACAATGCAAGTCACACAGTTAAACACAGTGGAGTGGGTGCTCATTGGATGATGGGCACTACCCCAATGACATCATCTGAGCAACGTGCAGACACCTGACGAACAAAGCATTGCAGAAAGCACTGAGGCAAGGAAACCCTGGCCAACCTATCCACTCCTATCCCTGGCAGAACAAAGCCAATTTGTGACGCAGGCAAACCTAAGTGCATTTGCACACCTCTATTAAACAGTGCTGTACTTACTGCAGATTGCTGACTTCCATAAAATAAAAAAAATGGTAGATCAAAACACCTGATGGGGTATCTTTAGCCCCTGATGAATCAGCAAATGCAGAAGGTCGTTGTGTTTTTTGTATTTTGTTTGTTTTTCAGGCACAGTTATTTACATGTGACTTCACAGTTATTCTGCCTGATATAATGATAGGTGCTAGACTGACTTTGGAATCCATGAAACTTACAATTAACTTGATGAATTGACAAGTGAATATCAAACAATAGCACAGCAAAGACACTGAAAATGTAACAGCATTAAAGCTAAAAAGCCTTTTACAGCCCAATCAATTGAAGAAAATGGATTTCAGTCAACCAGCTCATAAATTTCTAAAGTCTGTCAGACTCTTCAAAAAAAACTGCAGTCTGTTTGTGGAAGCCCTCCTGTTAGATTCTGTCCCCAGTTTTGATAAGGAGTGTAAATCCAAACTGGACAAATGTGCAAATGTATATTTATTCAAAAGATAACAAATGCCAATGCAATGTCTTTGTGTAACACAAATGGCTAAATGATACTTGTCAGTTGTTACCAGTTCTGTTGATGCTGAGAGAGGAGTGTCATTGTGTGGACAATTTTTCACAGTATTGTCAATCCATAAAGGAACTGACCGTAAACCAGCCACAAGATTTAGAAACTAGACTTTCTTTAGCTAATCTGTACATTGCTTTCACATGCCCCATTTACTTAAGTGGAAAATAAGCATAGAAAATTCTTTGCTTATTAACTATCACACGCAATTAAAATAACTTTCACAGTCTAGGTGTAACGCATAGACCTCATTAACTTTTATTAACTTAGACAGACAAGCTAGAACTCAGAGGCTCGTGGCTGGAGTAGCACTTGGCTGTGTGTCTTAATGGTAAGGCAAGGGCTTTGTAAGCCAAGGCTTGCTGATTTGATTCCCATGCATGGCACTGCTGCAGTACTTTCAGTTTATAACTCGGATTGAATTAGTAAATATCCAGCTGTGTTAATGGAGGAAAAGTAGACTGTGTAATTTGCCCTGGCTGAGGGGAATTGCTCTGTAAAGAATGTAAAGATTTAAATGATCATTCGTAAAAAGAGGCAGGATGCAAGCAAGCATCCAGTCAATTTGTTGGCTTGGGCAGTTTTTAAAGACAGAGTATACAGGTAAGCAGAAGAACAGAGACATAGAAAGAAGGGATCAATAGAGTCCTACCCAAGAGGCACTCTGGATATCAATATGCCTGAGTCTGTTCTGCAGTTTTGATTCAGATACTGTGCATAATGAGAATCTACTATAATTACAGAAATCGTAGGCAGGCTCAGCAGAATCTCACTTCAGCAGCAGAGCCTGGGGGATATGCCCAGCTCCCAGTGTTCAGTTTGGTGACAGAGGCAGTTGTCATGACGTGCTTCAGGTGCAGGGGGGCCTAGGCAAATTACAGTCCACTCTCAATTGGTTTGATCTTAACTATTCAAATCTGTACTGACATCAGAAAGACATACACCAAAGTTTTGTTTTTTTTTCCCAGAGAAACTAAAACCTAGGGAAAGCTCTTGGAAGGATGTTCCAAGCATGCATACTGCAAATCTACTTTGTAAAGGCTAATGATTTTGGTAAATGCTTGGTCCAATTACTTCCCTGGGGCTCATTATTCAAATACTGCATTTAGTGGATTTTATTTCCTAAAAACGTCAAATTAAAGTTTCAGATAGATATAATGTCGAATGATGTCTGTAAGGGAAACTGCAGAATATCATCTAGAGGGCAGCTCATCTTGCTCTCTTGCTTACAAGTGTGCATTCAATCACTAATCACGTTTGTACATTTTGCTTTTTCCACTTTTGCTCACTAATGAGCAGGCAGTACACTGGTAGTAGCCTACTGTTAAAAATAACTTGTTCTAGGGACACCAAATTCATTCACAGGCCTTTCGCTAGGGAAGCATTGAGGGGAACATTACAAATGTTTATATAACACTAAGTCCTGATATTAAATAAACCAAACTGAGCTCAAAAGCCACATAATTATTACTTGAGAAAATCAGAATTGATTTCAAACCACATTCAAATTCAAATTCACCACCACCACATTCATCACCTGGGTGTTAATGATTATAATGGGTTAATAGTATAGTTTGTTCAATTAATGGATTCATATGCTTGATTAATGTGACCATATTTACACTGTAAACTAAAATACAGCAGACAAAATGTTTCATTTGGATGGAGAGAGAACCTTCTCGTTTTAAGACACTCTCACACCTGCTCAGTGTGACCATACCCATTATCACTGCCCCAGTCCCAAGGGTTCTCTGTTAAGTTTAAAGTAACTCCCCCAATGGAGCCCTCCCTCCCCCACCAGTGTACTTTAGAAGAACACAACCGACTACGGGAGGGCAAAGCCGTCATCATCATATTCATTGCCTGTGTGATCGGAATACATGCATACCAAGTCAGCAAGATTATTCACCTCCAAGCTAACAGCCTTGCGTCCGCGAACAAAACGTTGCCCTTCCTTGCACGGCTTGCTAATATTAGCTTTCAGAACGCAGACGTCGACGCGAGATGAGCATTTAGCCTAATAAAGATGCGCAGGAGTCTAATCAGGGGAGGTGGCACCTCATCAATAAAGTCGCCTTGGTGGCACCTCGGCCTCACACTGCGGCGCTCTGATTTACTCCCCGCGTGCCCCGCTGACAGCTCCGCGGCCGCTAAAGGTTCCTTTTTTTATCACAAAGAAATCTATAGAGATTTCTATTTTTACTTTGGTGATAAATGAAACCTGTACCCAACGCAAAAGGTCAAAGCAGAGACAGGCTGACATTTGTGTCCCTCGCTGGAGACTGTAAAGCAATACCAGCAGCAATCTGGGATAGTATTGATAACAGGTACAGTGTGCAGCTTTATTGGACTATATTTTTGATCACGTCATCAGATCTCGGCACGTTTAAAGCAGTTCATCACATAAAAGGCAAACAGCTGAACTGTTAGCTGAAATGACTGACGCACCTGTACTGTTCCCACTGATATGTTTAAGAAAGTAAGGGGTGGTACAGCTTTGCATATGTTCTTAATTGTTGTCCATTAGCATTGTGGCTCTTGATTTCTCCAGTGTGGTGTTTTAAGAATCGAGTCCTGGAGGCTGGCCACTTTATGTATTTAAGGATTGATTGATTGATTTTTAAAAATGCCTCTCCATCCTGTTGGCATATTGGGTCCCGCTGTTCTCTGGGCTTGATATATGGCCATGCAGAGTACAGTAAACCACCTAATCAGCACCCTTTCCAGAACTAGAGCGGGAGAACACCCTGGCAACATTTCCACATTTTTTGCAACCACTTTTTTTAAAATTCCATAAACATTAACATCACAGGACAGAATCACGTTCCTAGAGACAGTTTAGATGGTATCGTTAGCATGCTCCTCCCCTTTGACCCCAGAGAAGAGGGATCTATTTTCAGCCTGCTCCTGATATTTTATAAGTGTCAGCTCAGCTCAAATAATCACCCCAGTAGCCTTTGTCAAATAGCACATGAAAAACACTCAGAAACACAAGACTGGCTCTTCTGGAGGCTCCCTGTATGCTTGAAGCATGCTCTTTACATGTTGCTGGGTAAAAGATATCATTCCTTCACTCTCAATTTTTTATGTGCTGTCATTCTTCCTCTGTGGGGCTTGTCAAAGAAATTCTCTTGCTTGGCTGGACTCTGTGTCAGTCATGCCTCAGACCGTAGCCTTTGTGGAAAATACCCTTGGCTCCAGATTAGACCATGACCATAGGGACAGAATCTTCCATGACCGATAATGCCCCCTTTCCTTGAAAATGATTGTTCTTTGTGATTTAAAGGTAATTCACCCCAAAGTATTCCCTTGCTCCATTCAATTCCCAACAGTTTTTTTTTTCTTTAAACATGGAGGGTTTTGGCATCACATGTTCACTCTTTAAGCTATAGCCTCACTGAAGCTATAACCTCACACTGATACTGTAGTGCAGCGCACTGGTAAAACACGCTGCTGTGTTCTATGAAGCAATTGTGCGCTTGCGACAACTGCAGTACCACCACAAGATATCTGTTCAATATTCCCCTTTCTTGCTGTGGTGTAACTGTTTATTTATTGGCAGCAATTATGACTCCAGCTCATCGTGGCAGATTGCTAAAGGCGCTGTTGCAGCCAACACAGCAAAACTGAACCTGGCAATATCATTTCCTTGTCCGCTGTGATTAGCCAAAGGTGAACTGGGGTGAAGCCTTGCAAAATTCTCCCTGCTCCCTGCCTCAGTCAAACAATATCAGCCTCAAAGGTGATGGACGCTGGCTTTATATAGTTCCTCTGTTTCCTCCACAAATGCCGCTGTCCCCCCCCCCCACCCCCAGCCAACGCAATAAAGCTATCCCTGGCTCCGACCTGAGCGCCTGCATATGGAGCAGCCCCTTCAGAAAAAGCAATCTTACCTTTTAACCTAATGGGGGCTCTTGGTTAAGAGGCTGTCATGAGGGAAAGTGGCGTCTGAACTCACCTCCCAGCCCGGGCAGGCAATCTTCCACAGCCCAGACATGGAGGCAGGGGGCAGCAGGACTGGCGCATGCAGAAGACCTATCGAAAATCTAAGCATTCTGTTTGTGAAATGGAAAAATGTAACCCTCAGTTTTTCTTGTGCCTTCAAAAAATTTAAATATGGCCATTTCAGTCAAAGCCTAGCTTTAATGCCAGTGGGCTGACGGATGCACTTCCTCTACAAGCACAGACAATGCCCCCATTAAGGGAGGAACAGTGAGAGAACAGGGAGGACTGCATTGGTTAAGTTTTAATTGACACGGTGGATGTAAAACCCTGGGAAATCTGGCGTGTTCCGTCATTTATCCTGCTGATTGATGAGGGCCTGCAGCGGGATGATGTAGTGCCCTGTTGATTTACTGTGGCCTTCCTGGCAACCTGCTACGGGCACCATTTTCACTCTCCAACAGGCAGAGAAGGCAGCCCCCTACCCCGGCTCCACCAATGCCCTCTCTACCCCAACCTATCGCCCACTCCAGAATAAGTGTAGGGAGCGGCCTGAAAAATCCCTCCCTCCCCTCCTATCTCTCCACCCAATCCTGTTGCCACATCACCCAGACCCCGAGGGGATCGATGCCAAGGCGAAAGCTTTCAATTTGTGTTTAAATCTGCAGCCAATCAGCTAATTCATTTGGCTCAATAAAGCATCCTCAACTCTAATTCCGTCACTGCGCCTCCTTTGAAAGTCCTAATAGGGACATAAAGATTGCTCCCATTTTCTCATCAGTTGCATTTATGTCAGTGGTGGGGAAGCCTGGGGAGGGGAGGGGAGGGGCCTGGGACGGGTAATGCTGACTGTTGCGGTCTGTCACGAGATGCTTTACTGTTAGGCCGAGCTGCCCCAGTGGAGTACCTAAAAAAAAAGAAATCCCCCAAGGATCGTCCTTGGGGAGTGGGTGATGGGATCAGAAAAGCTCGAGCAAGAAGAGGGAGAAATCTGCAATCATATCATGCCTTGCAGTGAACAGGAAAAGCCCTTTCCCTCTGAAAATCAAATCACAGCGTTTTACCACCAATTTCAGCTCCCCCGTTTTCATTAATGTGTCTCTATGTCAATCATGGAGGCCTGAGGAATGTAAACCATACCAAACTGACAGATAAGAATGGACTGATAAGGAATCAGACCAAATTCTAGAGATGGGGAGCAAACATGGGAAATTTTGCATGATCACATGTAGATGAATGGTGGAATCAATACCAAAGGACAGACGTGTGACTTTATTGCATATTATATTAACATTCAGTCTCCCAGCAGATACTCCTATCCTGGATGGTTTAGGAAGTAAAGGTACAGAAGTGTACATAACAAAATGTAATCACAGCTGCTCTTCCTTAAAATCCTTCATCAGGGCAGTGGTACTGAAATGCCACTCCACTCAATTGTAGCTATATTGAATGATCTGATCCACATGTGGACTCTGCAATTGGTGCAATGTTGCTGAAACTGTATGCAAGAAATATTGATCTGTTCACCTTGCATGCAGCAGGAAGTCACATGCCAATGTCACCGCCATACCTCTTAAAGACACAGCTTCATGCAGTACTGCTCGGTATGAATGCCACTGACGGTACAAGTCAATACGGCTGCCTAGCGTAATGCCTGCTCCTACTAAAATTGTAGCATGTCTAAAAACCATAACATGAAAGGCAGCATTTGTGTCGTCCTGTTGTATCATTTTTTGAGCTGAATTAATATACATGCGTAAGTCTGTAGTAGTTGGTGGTGGAAAGCTATCATTTTCTGCTGTCTTCAGTTAGAGGGAGGATTAAATGTTCCAACTTCCTGCCAGGCTGCTTTTAAGTGATGAAAACTTTATGAATAAATTGCAAAGAAAAGAAATGTGACTTTCTGACATTCATGACCTGGCTGAAAGGGGAAAATGAAATGGAGAGTGAATGATAGGAAAAAAATGCAGAAACACAGCAGAGTTCTGTACTTGCTTACTCATGACTGCTTACTGTTACTGCATCTGTGCCCTTCTGCATTAAGGGGCCTTTTTACTGCAAACCACCACCTTTCTGCAGTCTTGACCAGGTGTCTTTCTACAACAGGCTGTAATGGGCAGGTACAAGGAACATATGACATGCTTTTGCTGGAGTGCAGCTTTGAAGAGTATTCAGAGCTACAGCTCTGCGAAATGGGAAGCATCTGAGTGACCCATAAACAAACATTCGATCTGGATCAATACGCTGTGCGGCTGACGCTGCCTTGGACTTGCTGACCACAAATCTCAGAGGACCGTGCTCTTCCTCATTAAATTATAAAAGCTCAGCGAGCCGTGAAACACTATAAGTGAAGAATCCCTGCGGTGACTAAATATAGCACCGAACAAAGATATGTGTTTTTTTTACCCATATTGTTACTCAAGAATCCTTTTAACTTTGTCTGCCTCCCTGAGGTCAGCCAGACGTGGCCCTCTCAGCAGACAGCATACACCTATAAATGTAGCACAAATCGTCTGATCATGAAAAACCACTTACACCACTGGTGATGTCACGGACAAGGTATATCCTGTAAAATTTGCAGAAAGACACGAGGGGCTGGCTCCATTCCTGTCATTTGACATGATGCCCCTTTCTTCACATTTGCAATGCAAATTCACTCGTGGAACATAAGTTGGAGCCACTCTCGACTAAAATGGAAGCCGTGTTTGTGTCTGAGGCTTTTTAAAAAATCATAGGCCCCTGCACTTAAGGAAAATTACATTGTCATGCAATGAAAAAAAATCCCTAAAACATAGCTGTCACAGTTTCTCCAGTGGTCCCTGCCTGGCAAATGGTGTGAATCGCAAGAGATGTATTCGCTGCCCCAGCCAAGAGGAATGGCCCATACAGTAAAGCAATGAGGCGGGAAAGGCCATGGCATATCAGCAACACTGGCTCGGCAACAGCAAGATGCAATGGGCCCAGCCATGCCAGTGCTCACCACACAGTCTCATATGCCTTACAGCTATTGTCAAACGGATATTCACTTATTCATTATTTCTAAAGAAAGGCGACATTGCTATTTAATAAATAAACAAATACAAAAAATACAAATGAGTTAATCATATGCGAGATATCCTTTTGCTCCAAATATTAAGTCTCTGCAGAACTTGAGATCTACTAGATTTGTCCTGGGGTACTTAATGTTGGCTGAATTATAACCGTAGAATTTACAGAAAATGTCAATGAAAAGACCTAGCTGCAATTACTTCCTGTAATATGTCATGTTTTTGGTTTTAGCTTGATCTCCCTTGGCTAACACTGCACCAGTGAAACTGTGCAGCTATGACCTAGTATGTATACATAAAAAAATGTACAAACAAATGTACTAAATCAGGTAACTAGCAGTTACACCATCCACTTCTGTTTGGTATCTTTATAAATATTCCACTGAAAATTGCCATTAATACATGGCATTAGCACACACAGAGAATAGCTTCCCCGTTTTGTCAGGAGATTAACCCAGCTGCTACAGCATGTCTGTTCTGTTTCGTTGGCGTTGTGTGCTGTCCTGCTGTCAGGATGTTTGTCCAAAATTTCTCGCTAGCTAGTGAACTATAGAACTGTGGAGCGCTTTCAGACTGTGTACACACTGACAGAGATGATTCCTCTCCCTTCTCCAGACCTGAGAGCTTCTGTATTAGTATATTGTGGTCACTGTGATTCATGTATAACAACAGACACCTGACAACTGAGAATTGTATCTAGCTAAGTCCTTCATCTTTTCAACGTTTTCAGTGGCTCATGTCAATCTATTTTGAAAAATACTACAACAGCAATGAAGAAAAACAAGGGCCTCCTCCCTAGGTATCAAAGTGCTCTTTCTTCCTGCCATCAACAACGGACCTAGCATCAGCTCTCCCAACGCTAGTCATAACCTTATCTATGAAGTGTGATGCAGCTCTTTAAAACACACCTCTGAGCCAGATATGGGCTAAAAGTAACTGTAGCTCCCCTGAGTCCCGTCCCCCCATCCCCCCACCCCCCCGACACAATCTTGTAATATGTTATTCATCTTTCACATGCTAAAAGTGGCATGTTTTTAGGCTATTCCCCCTTTAAGCAACCCTAATTTGGAGTTGCCAATTATACAGTATAATACGCTGCTCTCACCGCGACAACCTCAGCACTCCGCGGCAGTGCTGAGGCAAGATGAATGCAATCCTCTGATACACTCACATGCAGCCAGCGGCAATGTTTCACACAAAGTCACGAAGCACACTACAGCGGAGTAGAGCTCAATGGAGCTACTCCACTGACATCATCCGTGCAACACATAGGCACCTGGCCAATAGGAGCGTGCCTGCGAACTGTGAGATGAGAACACCAAGGCCGGCATATCCGCCCCTATTCCCCAGCTGAATGAAGCCAATTAGTGCCACTTCTGTGGGCTCCCGGTCATGATTGACTGATGACAGGGCTGGGTTAAGACTCCAGGCAAGTGCCTCAACCACTGAGCTACTCGGAAGCCCAGCAGTACTTTTTTTGGTTTAGAAGTGCTTGTCTGGAATGCCTACTGAATGCGTACTGTGCATGCCACACAGAGGCCATTGAATAATATTGCTTGTGACTTTGAGAACAATTATCTTGGTATTTCCTAGACTGAAATTGTATGTGGAACAGACTGTAGAATAATTGACTAACTTGGTTGTCAGTGTCCGCTATGGATAGATTCATCTTGACATTGTTTTTCTTCAGGAGGCTATATTCCACATTCTTATCACATTCACTGACTGCTTTCATACTGCTTTGTGAACAATTTGTACTTTCAGGCAACCAAACACATCACCGATAAGGTGACCCCTGCAGATTTCTTGCTATAAAAACAAAAAGCTTAGATATTTAGAAATCCTAAATATGAGATCATAAAGTCATATTCTATCATCTTAACCAACACACAGTGCCCAGTTTTACCAACCCTTTGTGCGTGCTTTGGTGCGATTTATTTGATACATTTACCCCTTTGGTTTGAAAACCACAGCCCAAACGAGCACATCCGTTAAGAACAAACAGATGAATCAGTTACAGGGCTTGGAGGCTTGGAGATGCACTGATGCTCGCCTTCTTCTCTAGACCATGCTGCAGAAGCAGCCCAAGCCAGCACTCCCTTTCTGACCTCATATCTGCAGAGCCATGTCTCTTAAAATGCACCTGAGGTGATCTGATGAAGAGAAAATGAAATCCAGGCAGAGTTTTTGGCTGGATGAATCAATCATTTACATAATAAGCCTTGCAACGGTGATTGACTTGGTGTGTTTGGTAGCGTGCATGGAACAACCCATGTTCCCTGAGGTTCCTTTTCCTGTGCTGATATTTGTAAGGCAAATTACTGATATTTTTTTACTCAGAGAACAGCACTAGGGGCCCTTTTACTTTCGTAGCTTTCGGCACATGCGCTTCCATTCCCTTCTGCTCCAATAACCAAACATCCCTGAATAACGTCTTGCCCGTCCCAATCTGTGTTGAAGGTTAACGTGGCATGGGCAGTACTGGTGTAGAGGCTACCCTTTCTCTTGGAGAGAGGAGTTTTCTTTGAGGAATTTCTGGAGTCTCAGAGAGGAATGTATGCGCTCTACAAATGGCCCTTTCTTTAAGAAAACAGAGAGCTGGTAATCCCCCATCCTCACTGGTTGGATTTACTGTGTCCGGTGGAGAAGGGCATTGTGTTTGCTGTCAGAGAAATTCCATCAGAGCTTTGGTTATGATTAGAGCTATCTACAGTTAGCACACACGACTTTTAAAGGAAAAACAAATGGGGCAACAGGAGAGGCTTGGCTCACTCCGAGATGGCTTTTTCCCAGATGTCTTTGTCTTTCTTTAAACTGTTCTCTTTTTCCCTGTGTTTTTGGCACTAATCGGGAGCATCACTGCAACTCATTGCACTGAAACCCTATTTGGAACATCACTGCCCCAACAGTTGTTTGTTTCAGAATAAGCCAGAAAGTAAGTACCATTGCAGCACACGAAAATGAGGTCACCATCAAAATCCGTTCATGAACATGAATGCCTATGAACTGCATCACAGATTTATCACCAGGCCAAGCCCAGACTGAGGAGTTACATATATGTATATATATATTTTTTTTTTTTTGCTTTATGGAAAATAAAAGCGAAAAGCTGTAACTGCACATGCAACACCTTGTCAAAACTTGACTGATGATGGGAACACCCTTTGCACTGCAATCGAGGGTAAAGCAGAGTGCAGCGCTGGAGCTGAATGCAAACAAGATCTCAGGCCCTAGTACAGACAGGGGAGATGAGATGCATCCCCCATGCTGAATGACATCATCCCGTTTCGCAGCGCAATCTACGATCACCTAAAAAAAATGTTCAAAGGGCAAAGAACATGGGATTTGGTGAGATGAGTCATCGCAGAGCGTTTTCTCAGTCTGAGCTGAGCGCTAGTCAAACAGCAGCGACTGACGGTCCTGCCATATTGAAACGAGAGGTGGTGGCACAAATATGCCACGGCCGCGTTAAGTCACCCGTCCCAAATGGAAGCGGAGGCTAGCATGGAGGCAAAGCTGTCCATGTGTGGTGTGCTTGGCCTTGTGCATGATATAGCACCCCATTGCAGATGGTCTCACAGATGGCTGATATTTATACCAGGGCCTTTGGAGTAGCTGTGTAGAAACAGGGGGTCCGTGTCGTCCTTTGGTGTTGATCTCAATCTATTATGGCCCCACGTGGTGTTTGCCTTAAAGTCTTTCCACACCACTTGACCTCAATACTAAATCAAAGGGGCAGGCCAGCCTTTCGCTATGTGACCTCTAGAATGGATGTCACATAACATTCTGATTGGCTGAAGAAGCATTCTACCCATGCTGTAACAGTGTTGTACTCATGGCTAGATAAATCTACAGCTATTGTCCAGAATATTTTAGTAATAGAAAGTGGAATATTACAGAATATGAAATGTAATTATTGCATTCAGTGAACAACAAACAACATTATTCTGTTGTACTACATGCATTGGTGGAAGGGGAGGTGTGAGGGTCTATACACAAAACTATGCTACTTTTAGTAGCTCAGTAGCTCAGTGGTTAAGGTGCTCACCTTGAGTGCAAGCTGAGTTGTGGAGCCCAGGCCTGTTTCCTCGTCACCCTGTGATTTGCCAGGCACCCCTGATTTACTTGGAGATGCAGTAGCATCTATGCACCAGGGGCAAAGAGTGTCCACTCTGCAAAAAATACCCATTGGCTGTGTTTCAATGTAACAGAGGCTTGCATTCATCACATTTCAATACTCTTGAGGTTTTCGCGGTGAGATGAGCCTAGTATGTAATTGGCGATTCTAAAAATAGGGTTGCATAAAGGGGGAAAAGGACATTAATAAATGTACTGCTTCAGAGTCCCGAGCACTCAGCACTTAGTGTGATGGTTATCACTCTGGAAAAGCTACAGACTCAGTTCACCTGCATAGATGAATGTCCCCTTTTCTCCTCTGTATTGAGGTATGGTACCTAAACAGTTACAGTAAATGGGTGTTCATACAGCCAGCTGAGGGCTTGTTCAAGATGTTTGGGGTTTCACTGTGACTGTTTACACAGGAGGGAGGAGGCGTACTCATGTTCTAGACAAACCATCAACTAAGTGGTTGCTGATGTTGATGTCTAAGAAAATTCCAGAATATTACACTAACAGCCTCTACATCAGATACCAACTCAGGTGCAACATACAGGCCTTTATTATTAAAGGACAAGGACAAGCCAAAAAGAAGCAGCCAGTGACACTGGTTCTGTCCAAGGCTAGGTGTCTTTATCCTGATAGATTGTCATTTCAGCCACAAGTTCAGGTTCAGACTTGTAGGCATAAAGGTCAGTGTGATTCCAACAGCCAGCCTGAGTCCTTCAGGTACAATTACAGGTGAATGGAGAGAGAATATCTCTCACCCTGTGCTGATGTTGCAGGTAGACACTAAAAGCGCCAACATGACGTTTTGATAGGTAAATCTCCTGCTTTTGATTTTTTAAAGGACAATCCAATGTTATGTATTTTAGATATGCTAATATCTGTGATACAATAATGATACAACTACTGCCACTGATGATACATCTACATTACATATAATCATTATTAGTATTTCATTGAAATTCTAATGTCCATATTATTTTCTAAAGTGTTTCCACTGACAAACGGTCATGACCTTGACAGAAAAATGTGGATCTATCACTGAAAGGATTACATTTCTTGAATTGCTCCTTGCTTAGTTTAGCAGACATTTAAATTACGGATAAACTATTGTCATTCAGAAAACAGAGGGCAGATATATGACGGTTAAATATTGATTTTTTTTTTACATCCCCCCGCCATAAAGCACAATTGCAGATCTCCTTTGAGACCATCCCTTCTAACGTGCACAAATTAATGGGGAACAGCATTGATTTGTTGACATGTTGGTGTTTACTGCTCTGTTCATGGTGAAAGCGCTTCGAAGAAGTGTAATCTCTTTGCAAACTATAAATGTTAAGAACGGAAAGGGGGTGGTGCAGTAAATACACGATCCGCTCCATTTCCTAATAAAAGTGTGTATAAAAAGTGGCCACACTGTGCAGGCAAACCCCTTGGCACAGTTAGCAGTATTCATTTGGAGCAGTGCTTCATTAGTTGGTTGTTGTGACAGTCACGCCTGATATGCGATCAATTTCATCATTTTAACTTATATTCAAGTATAGTTTCATTATAACGTTTCTTAAGCCAAATTTCCCCACTAAAACTAGACACATTAACATAATTTAACGAGATTGCTAATTACTTAAAATACTGTGGTATGCTACCAGAAAAGGTGTAGGACTGTAAAGCATACGGTCCAGTTTTTCACCTTGCAGTTTTTCACCTTAAAAACGCTGCATAAAAAAATCTTCTCAAGAATTGTGTTGTGCTGCCTAGTAACCACGGTACATCATACCATGACTTCCATTTCAACTAATTTTCTGTGCTCTTGCCAAGCTGTTTTTACTGGTGCGTGCTACATACATGTGCGCGTAGTACGCATGGTGCGTTACTACTCACCTTAACACCGCCTGGGTCGGGATCCGAGCGTCCCGCTGCCTGGCTCGTATGAAAATGCTGGTGGATTTAGTTGCTCTCGTTAGTCTTGCAAGGGAATGTGAGCGCTTCAGACTCTAGAGGTCTCCATCCTTCAGCATCCTTCTCCTTACAGTATCGCTCTCCTCATTGTGTGCCGAGAGCAGTAAAGAGACAAGACAGGCGCACAGCACCCAGAAGAACCGGAGACAGGCATCCTCAGTGAAACCGCAGGGAACTTTAGATTTATTTATTTGGTATTTTAATGGAGTCGAAGATAAGAACGCGCTGTATATTTTTGTGAAGATCTGGGCATTCGAACTGTGTGAGATATGCCGCCCGCGGATCCGGTTAAATGTTAAGGTCTATTTTATTTTCCCCAGAATTTCTCCTGGACTGCTCCGCTGTGAGTGTACACTTCGGTGACTCAAATGTATTTTAAGGGAGTCAGAATAAATTCCTCTCAGCTCTCTTGTTTGGGATTTTCAGCCGAAGTGTCTGCCGTGATGTCTGGAACATTTCGTTCGTTGTTTTTAGGTAAGATCAATCCCGAATGTGGCACACCTACATATCAAAAAGGGGAAAAAAAAAACTTTCTATTGTCCTGTACTTAAGCGAATTGGGAACGCAGGTTGGTGGTTTTGAGCAGATTATTCTGATCTTTTGCATTTGCTGTTATTTTCGCAACCCTTTTGTTTTTAGTAATATTGTAAATGTTATTAAATTTGAATTGCCTGCTGCAGAATATTTGAGGGAGACATCACCCATCTTCCAAATACCAATAGTTGGCTGTACCTCCCACGAAGCTGTATTCAACATTGTTGGTTTTGAACTGAAAATTATGCACACGAATGCAGTATGAACTAGTTCGTTTTTACAAACATATTTGTTTTTTGAGTGGTGAGAGAAAAGTTGACTTCTTAAAAAAACCCTCCAACAGGCGTCTATACAGCAAATTGAAACCAGATGCTTCTTTCTGACTTCGTGTGTGTGTATGTGCACAGTACTAAGATGCAGTAAACGAAAAAATTGTCGACTAAGGAGTAATAACGATAGCTTTATTCGTACTTGAAATATATTGTCACCTGCGTTGTTATTCTGAAACAAATGGGATACTGTTGCTATTTCACAGAACGCACAGGGCTGAAGACATGATACCCTGCCCTATTCAACTCACTTAATGTGTTATGACACAGAATGGCAAAAATAGATCCACTCATTAAATGCACGATGGTGTGCGACCGACTTGAGCGGCTGGTGTTATGCGATGGAAGTGACCGTTAGGAAGGATGCGAGGTGCCTGTGCCAGGGTCAGAGCTCTGGAGGCGAGTGTGAGACGAGCTGTCGAGACGCAGAGGCTTCTCTCGAATTTCTCTTAGATTCTTTTCCTTTCTTTGGCTTTTTATTTTTGAAAGACGAAGGACATTGTACTTTAACATTGTGCACATCCACCGTCTCTGTACTTACTGGCATCTCCGCACTGTATGTGTTTTGTATCAAAGTGACCCTGGTTTTTTTCTTGTGGTCGTATTATAATCACTGCACCAAACTTTGCCCTGCGATCAATCATGTGTCTCCTGCTTTTAGACAGACATGCATAATGAGACGTTTTTAGCGTGGCTTTTCCCTATCATCGGCTTCATTTGTCCAGCGGTCGCGTATTTCACACATCCAGCACACTGCCCATTAAAATTCTCTTCGCATTCTTTGTGCAGTATCGGAATGTTAGCGCACGAGAAGGTCAGCGGTGTCCAATCAAACGAGACAAAGAAACACTTACCTACCGTTAACATTTCGAGATGAAGTTTCTTTCAGCACTGTAAATGCCGCGCAGTGCAGACTTGCATCATCTCTAGTACCTGTCAGAGTATGCCCGACTGTGTCCTCCAATTCTCAGCCAGGGATATTAGGCGTGCGGGCTCCCAAATGATTCGGGCTACCCCATGAGCTCGGCTGAAGCAGCCGGAGAAGCGGAGCACGCCACAGCAATTAGCCCCGCTGTCCGTGGGTTGACGACGGCTTGCATTATTCGCATTAGAGCAGCGCGCCAGACAACCCGTGAAACAAAGACGAGCAACGTGGATCCGTCAGCAGCGCCAGCTCCACAATAAACAAGGCAACCCGCAGCATGCCTTGTTGTTTCCAATAACACCTTTCACTTAGTCTGCAAAATGTTTATACACAATTATTATTATTATTATTATTATTATTATTATTATTATTATTATTGTTGTTGTTATTGTTAGCGACAACACAGAGTTTCCCTTTGTCTGTCAAAGTAGTCACGTCTTTGTTTCTGGTGCTATGTATTCATGGAGATAAATTTTCCCCTTTTCTAGTAATAGCACAATTTTAATGTTCCGTATAATTTTTATAATTTGAATTAGTACAATGTACTTACTGCATATTTATTTCTTTTTTATATTTTAACCTTAGGGCATTCTTAGTTATATAAAGAATATAGTTTTGGATTTTGCAGGACAACAGCATGGGAACCTGAGATATGGGATGTGATTGCATGTAATATTTCTATAGGAGTTTCATCAGTTTTTTATAGATGTGGGCAACGTTGTATCTCAGTCTGTGCACAAGGACAGCTCCCTCTGAGCAGGCAAATTATAGAAATTGCTTCTTTTTAATGAAGGATTCATTTCGATTAGCAGGGCTGGCTCCCTCTGTGTTCAGTTTGCCTTTACAGATATCCATATTTTGTATATCTTGGAGGATATGGGGTGTTCAGTACTGGCATCACAGTTGAGTTATACAGTTAGCCGTTTAAATGCCCTTATATTGTATTGCACAATGAACAGGAGACCTGTGGTAAAAATAGTCCTTGAACCAAAGCACAGTAAATGAAGTACATGATGGATCGCTCTCCCCTAGTTTTCTGAAGAATGGATGGTTTAGAGTGAAAGATTTTGAAATAACTGTCCGGGGAATAATAACCAAATTGTAGAGTCACTTTTCAGGAAAGTAACAGGAAAAAAATGAGTTGCCACTTCTGTTGGAGTTATGGATTTTCAGCTCTATTGCCCTTATTTGGACTCTAGCATAATAGTGTTTGTTGCAACTCTTCCAACCCTTGTTGCTCTTTCATTCACAGAATAAATGCTTGTAGAAGAGTGATGTTCCTCTTTGACTGTGCTCTTTAAGTCTATTGATTTGATTCAGCCCCTGCATCAGATTATAGTGAACAGGGGGTTAAAAGAGCATTTGTGTCCCTCCGACTATATTTAGACTGAATCTCCAGGGGCAGGTGAAATATCTGTCAAATGCGAAGTCGGCAAACCCCTGGGCCGGGAGGTTACGGAGTGACGTCGTGCCGCTGAACCGCCAGATTACAAACACGCGCTCCTTATGATGGTGGCTGTCAGACGGCTCTCAGGAGAGCAGGAATGCTGTTCGTTAAGACACAGAGTATCCTACTGGTTTGCAAGGGCTGCCGTTTGTCCTGGCTGGCGTAATACACAGCGGTAATAAATGCCGCTGCCCCCACTTTAAGAACATTAAGAACTTCATTTTTTTCTGTCATGCCTGGCAAATCCATTGCAGTGTGTTTCAAAACGCAGACTTTCACAAACACCGGCCCAATGGAAGACCACTGCTGTTGGTCAGTCGATAATAAATATACCGTAGCGTATTAATGCGCGTCTAGTGATGCATGATTACAGTTGTTAATGTCTTGAAAATAAAAGCAAAGGAATGGTTAGAACAGAGAAGTCGCAAAAATGTCACAAGCCCGCCCGGGGGGAGGGGAGTTGTGGGGGGGGGGCTAATCTGCATGTCACAAAATGAGCCGAGTGTATTTATTTCCTGCGCCGTCGTGCTTGACCTGGTTTCTCCTTAAAGATGACATTAATGCGTTGCGAAGAAGGGCCCGTGTCACCTCGCCCGTCCACTGCGTTAGCTTTCGCCAGCGCGCACACGTGAGCGGTTCGGTGTTTACCAAAGGAGAAAAGCGCGGTGTGTCTGCGCTGCCGGGTGACGTTTCGGTGTTCAGAGGGGCCGCTGCGTGTGGCCGAAGCGCTCTGGCGTTGCGCGGGTTGTGTCGTGTTTACAGCATGGGCGCGAGTCTCGGGGCGGACGCTGACTCTGCCGTTTCTGTGGGTTGGTGTTGATCGGGGGAATGAGGAAGAGTAATTGGAAAAGAATGCGGATTGAGAGTACGGCAAACAGGGCCTGGAAGCCTGTTTTCCAGGAAGTGCCCTCCCGCTGCCAACTACTCCCAGCTCTGTTTACAGCCGGACGCAGCACGTGGTAAACGCACGGCAGTGAGTCCAGCGCAGTAGCTCCTCGCCCCAGATCGGAGGAGGAGCACTCTGTGCGTCCCTGTGGGCAGACAGGCACTAATTAGCAGGGAGCTGCTCAGCGGGGGGTCCCCCTTCAGTCGCAGCGTGGGATGGTGGGGGTTGGGCTGGAGGGGGTGACACGTCACCCAGCCCACGGAAACCACAGTGAGACCCAGCCTGCCTCACCAAACCGCAGAGCTGCCGCTGCCCACAGCACCTACTCCCACTCTCCAAACAGAGAGGCGGCAAGGCCCATCTAACCTTGTGTCTTGCTGTGCGTGTGCTGTGCCCTGTCTTGGCTGGGTCTCACTTGTTTTAATCTCAGTGTGGCTACCTAGTAAAACAGAGGTCGATGATGATGTCAAGCACGTTGTGACTCTGGGGATCGATGTGATCGATCAGCACCAGGTTCATTTTTAAGATTGTGACATTGGGTCTGAAACGGACTGACCTGAGCGGGGTTATGTTTGACTCTTGTTTGAGTGAGCGAACGTTCGTGTGTCGCTTATAGGAGGTGCGCTTTTTTCTCTGTGCGGGCCTTGTTTGTTTTGTGAATGAGCTCGGCTTGAAAGAAACGAGAGCCTTTTTCTGGTATGTTCCTTCATTCTCTCTGAGGAATATTTCTGCGGTGAATCGGAGTGTATTTATAACTACCAAAGACATCCCAGGTACAGTGAAGGTCATTCCAGCGGGAAAAAAACTGTGCATTTCAGCATTCTTCCCCCTTTTTTTTTTTACTGTTCCACCCATTTGAACACAGCAGCGTTTCTCACCTTCATCAGTTTTATTTTTAGACTTAAATAACCTTATGCTGAATTACACCCCCAACTGGCAGACTAGTTTGTCACAGAAATGTTCAGTAGCGTGCACTGTAGTGTTTGCAGAGACTGTGTGTTACTTGAGGTGCACATAACATATCTCGTTATGTGTATGGTTTTGAAATGCTACATAGGTTGGCGTCACTGTTCATACGTGTTCATGTTCATGGTTGGCCAGCACTGATCATACGTGGCTGCGGTGTCCCTTTTTGGTTTTTTTGGTTTTTTTTTTGACCAGTAAATCCTTGCCCTCTTTGAGCCCTGACTGATTAAATCACTACCAGATTATAGTGGAGCGAAGAACAGGAACTGCCTGTGTTACTTTACTGCTAACCTTTGACAGATGTTCTGGAATGGCTCACATTTGCCGTAATTCAAGCCACATGCACCCTGTGCTCTCATTGTTAAAAAGAGAGGTGCATTCATTCCGTTGCCATTCGTTGTGTGCGTGTGACTCCGCCCCTCTCGTCACTGCTTTATGAGGTCATAGAGTTCCTGGCACCGGTTGGTCCCACATGGATTTGTTATCTGTTTGAATTCGGTCGTTGACGAAGAAAAGGGAGTATTTCCGCATTATTTGCCAGAGTAAATAACCATGAAAGTCAATGGAGCAGGGGTAATTGCTGTTCTCTTCAGGAACCTCTTAGCAACAACAAGCCTCTTGCCTTCCGTGAATGTAAACATCTGAACGAGGGGTTCCTCTGATCTTTAAGACCGGGTCTGAAGAGATTCCGAGAACCAGAAAAAAAAAAAAGAACAAACAGGCCAACCGAGACGCGCAATCCCGCGTCACACGCCCGAGAGAGCGATTTCTCAACTTTGTTTCATCACACTGAGGCATTTGCATAGGCATTAATATGCTGTTTGGTTTTACAGTGTTAGACCAGTTTACGGTCAAAGTGATCAAGGCCCACACGCGTGTTAATAATCAAATGTGCAGTCAGCACTCCATATCTTTCAGAATGATTTCATTTTCAGTGCAGTGGAAATATTACCATTCCAGGCTGCAGGCTTTGATTTGTGCTTCTTTGGCACCGCGCGAGCTGTTGCTGGCATCCAGAGGGAGGACTGGAACAGTTGTCTTCCCCACATCATTTGATCTCCGCATTTCCTTCCATAACTGGCATCTCTCAGTTTTTGATTGGAGGCAGAGAGATCTGACAGCACGGGAAAATAAAAAAAAATATATATCACGATGAAATGGTGCTGTGAGGCAGTGATGTCTGTAAAAATTTCAGCAGCTTAGCGCACAACGAGCGCTGTTCTTTAGGGACGCAGTAACAGATACTGTGCCTTTTTTTTAGATGTTTTGTAGATCATCGGTTTTTCTGTTGTGAAGGTGGCAGTGTCACTGCGGGACTGATAACCAAACCGTGACACTCAGGCACAGGGATGAATGTGACTTTATCGCAGATGTTCTCCCACGGTGTCGGCTTGCCCACACACTAGCTCAAGGAGAGACTCTCGCAGCGTCAGACACATATACTCCAGAAATCTTCCCCGGGAGTTCGAGACATCTCCCCTCCATCTGCAAGGATTAAAGGCGTATTGAGGAGATCACAGGGGCTTTGATGTTCAGAAGCCATAATATAGGACCAAGGTATCTGATTTGACTGGTGTATGGTAGCCCTCCTGGGACACCATAGCATAGGAGCTTGAGCAAAAGTTGTTTTTTTTCACTCAGACAGGCAGGGGGAAAAGGGGGCCAGTCATGTGATCTTTTCTTCACCAGCATGGAGCCAATCCAGATTCATAAAAGACTAAGTAGTCCCTCTCCTCTTCCCCACATAAAAGATGTCCAGGGTAATTGAATTGCTCACATTGATTGCACATAAATAAATGAACAAAACCTGTGCTGCTACCAGTGCAAAAACAAATAAATAAATAAAAATAAGAGGGTCTGCAATCCCTTCTTTAAACAAAGTCATCCCCGTGGCTTTTTCTAACTGGAGGAGCCAGGATGGTAGATGAAATGTACTGTGTTGCACTTACTGCAGACTTGTGGTGTCTCTTTCGGTTGGAAACAGTCTGCTAAGCCTGTTAGGAGGCCGCTGAAGGAGGCTTTGTGAGCTGCATGCTCTGCTGTCTTAGGCCGCTTCCCTCCTCGCTCGCCTCCTCCCACAATCCTAGAGCAAATTATACGCGGAGCCGTTCTGCTTCCCGGCGTTTATGTGTGCCTTTATTTCAGTGATGTAGTCACCAGGGAGTGCCCGTCACAACATTATCAGCACTCTGTGAGTGTGCGCCTCTAAAGTTCCCTTGAATTAAACTGTTAACTTCCACAACACATGAAATATACGGGCTTTTTGCATTTATTTTGAGTAATGTTTGAGGCTGTTCCCCAGAGCAGCGGGAGGATTGTTTGTGGATTACAGTGCACGCGCTCTGTTGTTGTTGATTCTGAAATGAAAATGCAATACTCCATTTGTAGGGTTCATCCTGTGTTGGGTCAGCGCGTGATGGATGGTTTAATTATCGAGCCGAAACACAGAGAGTTCTGCTATTCATATTGGTGCCGAACGCAGCGAAAAGCCCGCCACTGATCAATCGCAAGGGCCGCCCGCAATTAACTGGGTAATGCGGCCGACCAGCAGGGGCCTGGCGACATGTCGCACTAATGAAGTGCTTCAACCTTTAAGCGCCAAAACGTCAAGCCAAACGCTGCAGACCAGCTACCTGTTTGCGCAGGTGAGTCACTCACTCAGGTGTTAACATTATCGGGAGCATACAATGTACTACCCTACTGAAAATAACTCCCCTCCCCCCTCCTCTTTTTTCTTCTGGAAACTATCACTGAGCAGATGGCACCACCACCTTTGTTTTTTACGAGTCGTTAGACTTGACTTGCTGATGAAATGGAGCCTTTCCACTGTATTGGTCATGCAGATGTGTATCTGCATGGTTTAACACCCCCCCCCTCCTGCACGTTCCCTGAATGCCATGCAGATAATGGTAATGCCCTGACTCAGCACCGCTGACTGTTACTTTTTTACCTTACAAGGCTCTGGGCAAGCGCCCTTAAAGGACTGTGTGGGGCCCTTTCCCCCAACAATGAGCCATCCACTCTACCATTGCAGTCACAGCTGATGTACAAAGCAGTCTTGCCTTAGGAACATTACCTATAGATTGTGCTTTTGCACCATACCATTCTCACATGGGACAAATTAATGTAGTCTTCATCTGGGCAGAAACTCTCAGCTACATTTCATGCAGATGCTGCCATTTTGTTTTTAGATTGACCATTGTTCAGTCCTCCGTCTCTGCTGTGTCTCCTCCTGGATTCTTCACCTTTTCCCTCATGTGGTTTGGCAGCCAAACGGTCGCCTGCAGCGTCACAGGGACGGACTGAGGCGGAGGCCCATTTCAGATGGCTAACTTGACTACTTTGGCCTTGTCGAAGTGCTGTTTTTTTAAAACATAGATTTTAAAGCATTCACACTGGACTTTTCTTGTTTGAAATGTCACATGACCTGCAGACAAAATCAGACTGAGAGGCACGGTAACGCGGAGATCGTTCTGGAGATCGTTCGCCTCTCTTGTTTACAGCCGGAAGCATCCAGGGCTCTTTCCTGACCCTCACTCTGAAGAAAAAAAAATAAAAGACTACCATTTAATCTCGTAATATTTCAAATTGAGTTTGGACCCGCTGTTTCACCAGCGCGAATAATTTAGTTTTTTTTTCCATGTCATTTAGAGAGGAAGTCTGTAGTGTCAGCTCCTGGCATGATATGCTGTCGGTGCTCCAGAACTGCTGTGGAAGGAAAAACAGAGACGTCTGCAAAACCGAGCTCTTAAAATAATTACATTTGGGAGGGGATGTTGCCGCGCGCTACATGTTGGTCCGAGCTCTAAAGCATCCTGATCAGACCCCGACATCACTGTCAATAACGCGATAATCGGATCCCGTGCACGGACGTTACGAAGACGGACAGTCAGACGTTCGCAGAGCGCTCCTGTTCCTAGGGGGGGGGGTGGTGATCCTTGCATTGAAGTAATTGAAATAATAGCCATGGCATTTGGTCTCAAAAACAAATATTTCCCATGTCAAGGAGGAAATGCTGTTTACTCCATTAACCTTTCCTCTCATACGCGCTCTTGACGTTGAACAATGCGGATCAGCCAGCTCCTTAGAAGCCCCTTTGCTAATGAGGCAATTAAGTCCGTCCTACCGGGGTTGAGCTTGGCTGTAAGCAAAGCGAGAACTCATTTGCTGACTCAGCAAACATCAAACTCGTGACTGCCCCCGGGTGCACAAAAGGCGTGTGGAGGCGTCTCCGCCGGGCTGTTTGCGGAGCCGTTCCCTCTCAGCACCGCCTCCTCTGTCAGGTAAGATCGCTGGTTGTGAAATCCCATTAACTCCTTTTGTTCTGTTAAATGAGTGAGAAATAGGTGACGCCTGCAGGAACCCCATGCTTTCCCCCCCCCCCGTAATTAATAATTACAGCTCTGCGCTGTATTCATTTTCTGTCTGTTTGACATTCGTCTCATTGTGCTCCTGAGATGTAGTCATCAAAATTAATTTGACAATTTGCAAGTTTCTGCGAGGAGAGGACTGCAGTAAATATGCTCTGTAATCAGCATTTCACTCATTCGGGCCTTTGAAGTCTGTCCTTTAAAAGGAGGAGTTCAAGTATTTCATTTTAAGACCTGATGTCTTCACCATACCCATGTGGCTTATAAGAAGCAATAGGTTTGCTCTCTAACACTTGTTCAGTCTCTAGAGATTTCTAGAGTCTATACAGAACCAATTCAGAAGGGAACAAATGTAAACAAATGTGAACTAATTCATTTTAGCACGCACGCACACATTCATATACACGTATGTGTATATATGTATATAATATATATGCATAGCATTTTCCCTTGTTTACATTTCATAGCATACATTTAAAATGCAAAGCCCTGGTTCAATTAAATTATTGCAACATAAATTACCATGCTTTTCACATAGCCCAGCGAATTTGTCCTGTCGTAAAGAAGGCATTGAGTTAATGTATTTAAAGGATGCACAATTAAAATGAGCTGGAATACGATAACACCGGGCTTATGGAAGCTCAGAAGGGATTAGGGCCTATAGCTGTCTGTCTTTAAATGCAAGCTTATCCATCTAATTCTTTTTTTCTTTTTAATAGATTGCCAGGCTGTCTTAACAGAAACTATGAGAGGACTGTTTTTGGTGAAAACAGAAGCCATTCTGTTAGTTTGCCATGTGTGTGACAGGGAACTTGGTAGCTTGTTCGCTTGAATTCAGTGCTTTTCACAAATTTCACATCTTCATGTTTGGATTACTAATCTTAATATACTGTGATATTTCATGTTTAGCACACAAAAATAGAATTACAATGAGCACATAAATTAGTCAAGATAAATTAAGTCAAATTGTGATTACAAGAAACGTGTGTGATTTGACTTAATAATTTTTTTTCCATAAAAGTCCCATAACTATCCTTGAGTGCCTTGTTAAGATTATCAAATCTACATGATTTATGCAATGTGATAAGAGGCATGGTATAGGATGTGATCGAATCAATGTTCAAAAGTTACCTCTGTGATTGATCAGAAATCTATTCTTGAACAGTTCTTGAAAGTTGAATAGAGAGTTTACATCACCAGAGTTATGATACCACAATATTTTCCACAATGCTCAAGAAACACGGAGTGTCTATCATTCTTTCCTGTGGAAGTGTGTAGGTGATGGCACTTATGGCACGCACACACACATACATACACACACACATAGACATACACAAATATGAACACTTATGTACACACATACACGCACATCCACACAAGCACAGACATTGAAGGACTCATACACACTTAGACACACACACACGAACACTAGCAGTAATCGTAAAGGTCACATACACACATAGATAGACATGCACACCTGCACATTTTTCCTCCTACATGAAGTGATTGCTGAAGTTTTATAGTCACATTAAACAAAGATATGGGCCGCCAGTGCATTTTTGAAAGGTACACACTGCCTGGATGAGAAATCTTAGGAGACATCTATTTCTTAGAGAAAATATATTTTTCAATCTGTGCAATCGTAGAGAAGGTTGATGTTGTCAGGTTGCATCAGATTTTCATGGGACAGCTGGATGGCACATTTGCCAATGGGAATCATCTCATTCTGTTTCTCTGCTTAAAAGTCATGATTCTAACACTAAGAAAGGATGAAGTCTTGGGTCTTTGTTGGGAAGTACCATCACGGAGCCCTGTCGATAACTTAGCCACCCAGTGTATTGCAACATAGCCATTATTCATTGACAGAGCTGTCGATGAAACATTGTGAACAGGAAAGTATTAAGTTGGCTATGTCAGAGACGAAGACTATTTGGGTTTACGCTGAAATTCATTTTTTGGGATGGAGAAATATTGTGGAGTTAATGGCCCCCTGAATGACCTAGATACCCCTGGCCCCTGCCATTTGTCCTGACACTCTTTCTGCCACGTGGCTAATTCATCCCCTGAAATTGATTTCACAGAACATCTCTGCGAGAGAAAACATTTCGCCAGTCCTGTCGCGTCTGAGAATATGTTGATTTATTATGCGGTGCGTTATCATTTGAATGCATTAACTCTGGCCTTCGGCCATGTACATGTGCTGCAAAAGCCACCATTATACTCACTATTGATTTTCCATTTGGGAGGTTGCTGGTTATGAAAGTCCAGATTTTTACTTACCTTTGGAACAGTACATCAGTAGGCAACAGCAACAGTGCAAGTGTGTTCAGATTAGATAGATGACTTTGCTGACTTTCCTCACATCAAGATGCTTCCCACAACTCATACAGTTAAATAGTAAGGTTATTAAATAGAGGCCATATGTCTTTAAATATTAAGGCAGACTGACAGTTTCTGTGCTGTGTGTGTGTGTGTGGGGGTAATGTGAGTGTCAGTAAGGTGTGAAAGATGCTTCAATCAGCCACAACAGCTCCCCTCCGTGACCACTGTTCATGCACGGTTTTGGAAACCCGCCATTTAACCTGTGATTGAAGCGACCCACGGCACAGCTTCACTGCAGTAATGCCAAGCAGTAACAATGAGACTGCACATTGCATGTCTGCAGCTGAGTACCGGCAGACAGGAAACGTCTGCATACCTCAGCGTTCGCAAAGCCCATACGAGCCCAGCTGAATGAGACCTTGGTCGGAGCATAAAGCAGGCAACACCATGCGTTCATTGTACGCAGAGAGCAGGAAGTACACATGTGCGTAATCGAATGCGATGCACATGAACGCAGAAAGGTCAAAGCCTCTTTTCTCCCTAGTCCCTGCATGCAGTTCAACACCCTGCGGGATGGGTCGATTTTTGGGGGTGGGGAGGTTCGTTCTCGAGCAGCGACACCCCATCCTGCCGAGGTCGGGCGCCGTGGTGGCCCACCGTGACGCCCACTCACTTCATTTGGGACAAGCGTGAGGTTGGAAACGAAAGGAGTGTGGGTGGTGATGTCTGCCGACTCTTCTCCCCATGCCTTGCTGACTGGAGTGGCGCGTATTCTCTCTGCGTTGAGGCGGCGTAAATATCACACAGCCAAGGCTAAAGGGGGTAGATGTCTGTGGTGGGGTGGGGGGGGGGTGGATCTTATTAGAGGCCACAGCTGGGTCAAGGAATAAAAGAGTGAGTGAGAGAAAGAGAGGGGAAGAGAAGGAGGTGAGAGAGAGAGCGAGCAGCAGGATCTGCCACAGCGTACCCGGGGCTGCAGCAATAACGAGGCCACTGCTCCTGCAGTGTTTGCTACTTGTCAGGGACTGCGTGGCTCGTCTGTCATTTTTAGTGGACGGACATAAACCTCCCCCCTTCCCCCACCCCCTCTCTCCCCTCTTCCCTGCATTCGCACGTCACTGTGACATTGGGTGGATTTTCGCATTAAAAACATCGCCGGGGCCACGTGAGGATCCTTCACGTTCTCCTCTTCTCCCCTCGCCCTGTGGCACGCTGTGTCGCCACTCGGAGCAACCGCTAATCGCGACTCCTTGGGTCCATTTTTTACCTGCCCGCTGCTCAGCCGCGTTATCGCTGGCCACAGCGGAGAGATAACCTCGGCTCCTGGTGGCGAGAGTGGCTGAAAGTGGGGCCTCTTCTTCCCAGGGCTTGTCTTGTGAGGGGGGCTGCAGATGAGGGCAGTTTATGGAGCAGAGCACGTCCCTGCTAATGTAACGGGTGACTCAGCAGAAGCCAAGCGATCAATCTGTTTATGGGCGCTGCGGAGCAGGCGGTGCGGGCGCTGTCCGCTGCAGAGCCCAGGGCTGCTTCGTGACTCGCCTCCTGCCAGTCTCACCCCGTTACAGATTCTGCTCTGTGCCACTCCCAGCCATGCTCCGCAGTCTGCCTGTGTGTGCGCATGCAAGTATGAGTGTAGAAGTGTGTGTGTGTGTGTGTGTGTGTGTGTGTGTGTGTGTAGAAGTGTGTGTGTGTGTGTGTATGCAAGTATTAGCACATGCACATATCTGCATGTTTGTTGCTGTTTGTGTGTTTATGCTTGTGTAATATGTGTGCGTGTGTGTTTGATTGTGTGTGTGTGTGTGTGTGAATTGTGTATGTGAGAGAGAGAGCATGAGTATGTGTGCTTGATAGTGTGTGTGTGTGTGTGTGTGTGTGCGTGTGAGGTCTGTTGTGTGATTGCGTGAGTCCAGGAGGGGCTGCGTATTAACATAGACACAGCCACACCTCCCTTCACCGGCAGCTGGGTAATGACCACACAAAGGGTACTTTTCCGCACCAGCAGTGGGAATGAAGTAGAGAGAGAGGGAGGGAGGGGAAGGAGGGGCTGGGACTCTTCTCCCTCTGCACAGTCGTAGAGCCAGGACATGGAGCACTCATGTCCCATCCCGGGACAGCCATGCACTGAGACACAGGGAACCATCCCCGGGCCCTCTCCCCTCTCCATTCACTTGCTGCTCATTCCTCTGCATGTAAACGTTTCCAAGCGGGAGAGGGTGGGGGGTGTCGGCAGGCACTACATTTAGTCTCCACATTTTAATGTCCATACCACGTAAAGACTCATCATGGCCGGCATAATCCCGCCATCCATCGTTGACATTTATGCCCTAGCGTGGGAGGCAGCTTGGAGAAGGGATGAGGGCAGGGGGGGTGGGGGGTAAATATGATTGGCTGGATTGCCCTGTGCTTTGGCCCTCCTTCCTTATTTACACACCCCCACCATACCCCCTCCTCTCATCTTGGCACGGTTTTCACCACAGCTGCCCACGATTGTCGGCCGCGGTGATGCCGCGCTGGCCACAAGGGCCCTGCGCTAACTCACCAACATGTCCTTGGCCCTCCCCAGTCAGCATGTTTTTTAACGAGCGCCTCCCCCGCTGCGGATGCGGGCGGGAGGAGGATGTGCCTGCGCGAGGGGGAGGGGATTGATCACTCGAGGCGTCGCCGAAAATCAATGTCAATCTATCCTTCCCATTGGCGGCTTCATTACTCCTCGTCTTAACGAGCGCATGGCCTGTTGGCCGCCAACCACCATTCTTTCATGTGTGACCCCACATTTCCTCCTTTTGGAGCCACGGGGGAGGGTCGGAGTTTCGGTAATTGCGGTATCTGCCCATGTAAACCGCTCAGCTGTGGCAATTGATCCGTGCTCCACGCACGTATTGTATTACATCCACCTCAGGGATATGCTGAAGGTACTTCCTACAGATGAATCAATAGCATAAGTCTCTAAAATATTGGGTGTCTGATTACAAAGGATGTGCGGTTGTAGATGAATCCAGTTGTACTCTAATGAGTCAGTCTCAGAACGGCATGGTTTGCTGCACTTGTCAAAAAGTTTGGATACTGGATTTTATGTTTTGTTGGTCAAGGGAAATTTGTGATATGAGAACAATATTACCCTTTTCTTAAAAGAGCTCTGTTCTGTTCTTAAAAGCACTGTTCTTTGTTCAATATTACTACCAATAAATTTTAGGTTTACAATTGTAAAATGAGCCGTGGGGGAACAGTTTAGCTGGACATACCAAGTGGAGTCTTTCTCAGAACCACTGAGGCGCCTTGTAATACTCTGTTCATTGAAAGATTATGCCATTTTAATAAGTGTCAGTTGAAAACGAGCTTTTGCCATTTGCTGTACAATTATTTTCTTATCATAATTGCAAAATGCAGGACCTACCCGCCCATATCACATTGCAGCCAAGTGAAGCAATTTGCGTTGCGCCTTTCTGGAACTTGGCTGCTTCAGGAGCTGCAGTCTTATGACAGTGTGGCATATGTCCCTGTTTTCACTAATCCCTCCATGCACATGAAAACTAAGGTCATTGTGAAAGCGGAGAGGTGATTAAGGTAATCCACTTGTCCTGTGAATCCTATTTACTTTATATTCAGGAGTGAGGAACGGTGTGAGAATATGAAGAAATAATGCTGTGCTACACCGCAGAATCCTTCGTCGCGAGGCGTGCGCGCGTCGTGGTCTGTCAGTGCCTTTTATCGCTTTCAGGAGAGCTCTAACGGTGATGTATGCGCTGTGAGCCGCTTTGCACATGCATAAAGGCAGCGTGATCTTTCTTATTTATGGATTAATCCATAGGTCCGCAGGTGAAATATATGGTGCCCCTGAAAGCACACAGGCAGCTGCAAACGGGCCGGCACTGGTGAGTTACGCAGTGCAGTTGCACGCTATCTGCTTAATTACCCAAACCCCCTGCCCACACCCCCCCCCCCCCCCCCCCCCCCCCGCGCAGGGTGACGGGTCATTAACGCAATGCCTGGGACAGTGGCAGATGTTCCAGACCCAGCCTCCTCAGCTTGGAGCAGTGCATCGTGGGAAGGCCCACAGGTGCGCATGTGTCTGTGTGTTGTCGTGGCAGATGAGTAAAATGTGGTTGTGGTCGCTTTCATTCTGCCCCATCCCGCTAAATCCCTCCTCCTCTCTCTTGCTCCCGCGCGATTGGCACCCCCACCCCACCCCCCGCTGCGAGAGTCGCCAGGGCAACTCAGAACGCTTGAACCCATCAGGCAAGTGTCACTCTATCAGTCATAACAAACTGAGCTGATTTACGAGAAGTACCTGCCGCCCCTGGACTGGCGCTTAAGTGGAACTCGTTTCTGGCCGTGGCGGCGCTGCGGACCTAATGGCTGCTCTGTCTGCATGCCTGATTGAACCCCGCTGATTGGCCGTCTCCTCCCATTCCTCTTCTGGGCTTCATCTGTCCCTCCCTCAGTGTCTTGCAGATTTCAGTAAGGAAGTACTCCTTTGCTTGGTTTTGCATTTTTGGTTCTGTTTTTTCTCCTCATTCCACGCAGAGGGGTCTTTCGAAAAGCAGTTGAAACAGAACTCCCCCTCTCTGTTCTTGACATCTGAGAGGAGACTGGGCCTCGGCCTTTTGTTGTGTCGTGCTCAGGACAGCTGGCCCTGAGACGACACCTTCATGCGTGCATTTCGTCTGGCGTGCGCAGTGTGCGCTAGAAACAGCATGAAAGTGAAGTGCGCCGGTCCTGGAAGGCGCTGGGCCTCTTTTCTCTCCCTCTTTGTTCTTTCAGAATATGGCACCTACGCGTCCCCCATTGTTTCCGTGGCGTCTCTGGAGGTGTAGTTAAGACTACAGGTTTCAGTGGGGTATGGAACGGTCCTTTGAAGCCGTGATATAACGCATTCGCTCCTGGTCGGCTATCTGAGGCTCCATTTGCTCTTGATTTAACTGTGAGACTGAACAAATGAAAAAGCCCTGAACTCCGGCTGACTCCTGCATTTTATTTGAAAATAAAACAAAAACGAGGGAAAAAAAAGAAAAACCAAAGAGCGGAGGCCCACATTTGTTTGAATATTTCATGTTCCAGGGATGTTCGTCTGCGGGGCTGCGGTTTAATCTCCCTCCTCTTTGTCAACAGTTACAGTGGCCTAGCGATTCCTGTGCCACATACATTCTAATTAAGCGCTTTAAATGTGCCATTATGAGGCTTTTCATTAAAGAAGATGGATTTGAGCGATGACTTAATTACATGCCATTTACTTCCTTTATTATTTTCCAGAGAACCGCTTGCGATGATGGAGAGATATGAAAACGCCCAATATTAGGGGAGCAATCACACCATTCGTTTCCCCATGGCAGCCCCGAGCCGTCCCCCATTCGGGTCACGTGACGGAGCCTCGCAGTCCTCAGCGGCAAAAAAGAGATTGAGACATAAGGGCCACTGATTATGCTGATTATGGCTATGTTTTTAATGAAACACTGCGCCGCAGTCCCTAATGGGCTTCCACTGCCGAGCGCGGCGCCCCCGCTCCTCTTACGTTTCGCGGCACGCGCGCGGACGCTAATACGTTGCTAATAGCCCCGATGACCCTCCCCGCCACTAGATTCCATATCTAATTCGTATTCGGTGCGATCTTGAGCCTTGCAAATGGTTACAGGTGCATTAATCATAGCACGCTGAGAGTTTGAATGCTTTAAGTAGTCAATTAGAGAGATGGGATAACCCTGCAGGATTCTCTCTCTTTTTCTCCATGGCTCAGGAATGTAATCTTTAAGCATATTGACAGGATTCCTTTTCCCCCTGATAATACTTCCAGCAGCAGCCTCTGCATTCCAGTGGCTGTTGAAATCATACCTGTCTTTTCCAGTCGCCTCCAAGCGAACACTTTCGGCACGCTGACAATGTGAGAGCCTCTCGAATTGTTCCGTTCCCTTATTAGTCCAACAATGGAACTGGAACACTGTTTGGGCAAATGCGGTCGCAGGAATGACAGCACCCTTTCAGCTGTGAATAGAGTAATATCTGCTCTTAAATGGGTGGATCTCTGGACACATGCTCCGTCTGCTTCTGAAGAGCACAGTACCTGAACTCACAGCGTCTTAGGCGCACATTATACATGCTTTTATAGAGCGGCACACAGGGGCCCTGAGATGGGCGGGTTTGGGGAATTGTGTGGGCAGTGGAGCAAGCGGTTTTCAGAGGGAGCAAGGAGCCAAGCAGAGGCCCCTGGAGCTGGCGGGGCGGACAAGTAGGGCACTCGCTCCTCTCGCCCTTCCTGTGCAAAATGGTCTGTTTCCTGTCTCTGCTTCAGTGCAGAGGGGCCCCGATGCCCTTCATGTGACCACAATCTCACACAGTCACACACGGTCAGAGCCTTTGGCCTCCTCTCCGTGCGATTATGTTCATTAAATTTAATGCAGGCAAATGAATGCATATTATCTCCGCCTCTTTGGGGTGCTCTTTTATGCCAGGTTTTCATTCAACCACTTATTTATTCTACTCGCCACATTTTGCTTAATATATCAGGAAACAGGCTGCGGGAACATTTTCAGATGTCTGAAACCTAAATGAGATTTTATTTCTCTCTAATATATATGGTTCCTGAGTTGGAATAGACGAAAATGGCCAGCCTGTTACTAAGGCCAGAAAAGCTGTGAGAAACAGCGGGCGGGCAAATATCACTTAACCAATTTTGACACGCCTGCTTTTAGTCATCAGCATTGCCGCTCGCTGGCCAATCAGAGGCAAGCAAGGGAGTATCTATTTAACAAGAAGGGAAATGAGGGAAATGACAGCTTGCGATAATGTTAGACTTCTCCAGTTCCTCTGGCCCTGTCCTTGCTGCTCGGTTTTCATCGCAAGCCACCTCTGTCCTCACAGTTTATCCTTTCAGTTATTCACTGTTTTCTTGTACAATGTTAATTTTTTAAGCAGCCTTTTACACTATACCTTATTGAAAACATCAAACATAAATGACCACAGCCAACAACTGGAGGAATTCAGTGAGGGCACTAGTGTGAAAGAGTAATGTATATTTAAAAAGTAAACGTGTAAGAATATATATTTGATAAATGTCAAAACATGGGCCACACAGTTACACAGTTACACAGTGAACATAATATTATGCATATAAAACTGGCAAGAGCCGTTATGTCTTGAATTCACGAAATGCACCTTTATATGTGCTGCGTTTGCTATTTCATATTTCGGCTAACATTACCTCATAGCAGAAGCTGTTTTAACCTTTGACCTTTGATAGTGATGGTGTCCTAGCCGCCCGCCTCTAACTACACTTTTATTTTAACCAAATATGGCTGCTGCTGGCCTAAGTGTCATTGGGTGAGGTGACATATGTGGAAAGCCTGTCAGCCAATCAGATGCCCTGTTCTTAGCGAGGGGCCCAGCCAGAGGAGTCATCTGGGTGCAGCGCCGGGGATCCAGTTTCACGGCCGCGAGCGCCAGATGTTTTGGGCGTGTGGGGAAAATGTGGCCCCTTGCTCCCGCATGTGAAAAGGCTTGGCAAAGCTCAGGCTGTTTTCTCCTTGGCAAGCCGAGAGACACAGCCACAGAGCTGCCAGGGCAACCAGACTCTGAGTACATTAGCGAGCTCGTTCCTTATTTCCTTTGCTTCTCCAAGAGGGGCTAAGTCGCTCACGTTTGGAAACGAGGCAAAGCTCGCAATAGCGCTGCGTACAGAAAAAACAGTCAATCACCGCTAACTTCTCCAGCAGAAAATGTCCTAACAGCACCTAATTGCAGTCATTACGTGGACTGCGGCACCAGTAGCATTATTATCGTAATAGTGTCTGATTATAATTGTTGTAAGTGCAGTTGTTATGATAATTTTGACAACAATGATAGTGGCACCGGTCCCATGTTGTTGAGGCAAAGAGTGCCAGGATGGATAACAGAAATCAAAGCCATCGATCCAGTGGAGGGGAGGGGGGGTTTCTCCATGCTGTCTGTGTTTTCTCATCCCCATCGATGTGGCTTTGCAAGCCATGATGGAGGGGGACTGGGGGGGGGGTTGTGGGGCAGGGTCAGGGAGATTGATGCTGATTGGCCAGATCAGCTTCCACATCTGTCACGCCACCCCCCCCCCCATCTCCCAGGTGTTTAGGCGTCTGTGTGGTTAGACCCCACCCCTATGGGTGTGACATTCTCCAACTCACACGCAGGTGGCGTTCTATAACCTGCAGCTGGAAAAAAGCCCCCGTTGCTTTGACGAACGGCCACTGTTACCGTGACAGGGCTCAGCCATCAATCTCCTGGGGCCTGATTAAAATACAGGGAGGTGCGCGGTATTTACGGCCCCCCTAGAGCAAGGACGTGGACCCCAGGAAGACTGTGCTCTGAGGTGACAAGATGGCGATGGGGAAGGGGGACCAAGCAGGAAGAGGGTCTTTATTGGCGGAGCGAGACCTGCTGTCGCTCCATGCATGGTGTTGGGGATATTGGCACTGAAGCCTTGTCACTGGCAGGCCCCCGCTGTGATGCAAAGGTCACTTGGTTCTTTCTTTGCCCACTGTGTGGCGCCTTACAGCCTATGAGGTGGAGTAAGGAGAAGGTTGGAGTAAAGGGTGGAGCTGCTTGACTCACATGGCCCCCAAGCTTTGAATTCTACTAAGCTTAAGTCTGGCCATATTCAGCCTTCCATGATGTGTTGGCCTGGTCAGGGGTTGGCACAAAACCAAAGTTCCCCCAAACCACAACACCAGTCCCCCCCCCCCCCCCCCCCCCCCGCCCCTCCCCCATGTGGTCTCGCCCACGCCTGCAGAAGACATCCCTCACTATGCTTCAGCCCTTGGGAAGGAGGGCGTTCTCCACCAGGTGCATCCTCGGTGCACCGCCACGGTCCTGGAGATTGATGGATCTGGGGGGAGAGATGCACTGCAGTGCATATGGCCTATGGGACTGTGTGTGTGTGACTTCTATATTCCTTGAGGGTTTGCTCTGAGGAAATCTTTGCATGGGGGATGGGTGCAGAACGCCCACATCTTTCTCTCTACCAACATGTCACACATTTTTCAAAGTGTAGCTGATGAATTAATGCCGTGAGCCCGATAGCTGGCAAAGGAACCGCTGGTAGGCCGATTCCCTGGGTAGAGAGGGAATGGTGGAGGAGAAGGATGGCTGTGAAATTTTACAGGGGAGCTGGGTGACAGCGGAGACCGCTGGGCTGGATGGAACTGCTGAGGCCTGGAAACCTTTTATATCTGCAGCTTAATAACTCACTCGGCGGACGCTGGGAGAAGTTGCCGGAGGAACTGCAGATAAGATCGGGGGTGTGGACTTGAGCGTAATTATTTGTAAGTGGAATCAGATTCATGGAAAGGGAGGGGACTTTAATAAGGTGGATGCACTGCTGTCAGTAGCGGGCTTAGCGGGAACATGATGTGGCGGGCTCGTCAGCTCTTTAGCACGGCTGAATGGCGTTGCATCAGGAGCTCAATTCAGAATGCCCCTCTATCTGAAATGCTTCCAGCAGCGCCACTGATACAGTTCACAAGGGCTTCGGCTTTGTTACACACATGGGTGACAGTGTGGTTTCTAAACAGGGTAGGAGGTTGCCAGTTCCAATATCAGATGTGATATGGCTGCTATACCCTTGTGCACCATGAATCGCTTTGGTAAACTTCCAGTTGTATAGAATAAGTGGCCCGGGATAATGGTGCCTGCTATTCAGATGAATGCCATTATGCTTTCGTTTGTTTGTTTGATTTGATTTCTAATTTTATGAGTAATTCTGCTCTACTATGAAGGACAGTAAAATGCATTCATTCATGGTAATGGGCATTTGAAATCTAGATTTGTTTGCGTCCTTCTGTTTAGTTTCATTTGTTTATTACGCAAAAGACGTTTCATGCAGGAAAGTTCAGCGCACAAGGCGCTGAATGTGATTATGTTACAGGGAAAATGCCCCATAGTGTAACATGCTCAGGAACATAAGGGGTAAAGAGCAGGTGTTAGTATTGAGAGGCTAGATGATGCGCCATGTAGCAAAGTGGGTTATAGAGAGTGCAGAGAGAGGGGTCTGCTACTGATGAATTCATGCTACCAGATGAACTGTGAATGCTCACATGCCTAATTGACCATAGTCTGTAATCACAGCTACAAAATGAATATTTTGCTATATTATATACAGGCATAAATTACTATATTGTTATAAAAAATGACAAGGAAGTGCAAAATGGTGCTACACCAGTACTTGGAGTGGGATATGGCTGCAATGGTTGGAGAAAATGGTGCCACAAATGCATTCTGGGACTTGGGCGACCTGACTGTGCAGCCGTGTGCCAAAACATCTGAAACGTGCCGTGTTGGCTTAGCGCATCCCTTCTGAATGGAGGCAGCTCGGCCCAGCTGTTCCTGAGCACAGTCAGTTTAACAAGGACACCGAGGGCCCTGTCCCTGCCATGCGATTTAATATGCCAGGAATACAGTGGGACAGAGCTGGACTGCCTGCAGGCAGGCGGTCCCCACCATGGCCTTCAGTGTGCTTCTCCTACACGCCTCTCCCACTGGCCAAGTATGAATCACAACCCCTAATATTCCATAAGCATTACTCATGTATCGATGTTCCACATCAGCTACACTGGACGTGGTCTTCCTGCTCTGCATTCCTGTCAATCAATCAGTCAATCAATCACATTTCGTTTGTAAAAATGTTATAGTGCATTTTTACAATTATGATCACAAAGTGCTGTACATAGTAGAAACCAGAAAAACCAGGCTAATTGGGAGAAAAACTGGAAAATTATTCCCTGACCCTGGGAAAAGGAAGTCGAGAGACTCCTGGAAAATAGTAATAGAAAAGTTAACATTTGTGTAACAGAAAGCATTAGTTCATCTCAGCACTTTGTCAGAATAGTTCTATTCAATAGCCAGTGACAGGCAGTTATGTCAGTCTAGATGAATGTGTTGTTGGACAAGAGAATATGAGCTGAAGATCAGCTCTGTCATTGCTGTAACACCAGAGACAGTCAGATTTCAGGAAAGCCAAGGCCTGGATTTAATCAAGGCTCATCCTTAGTAAACAATGAAATGCCAACATAACTTTTATTCAAAACAAACACAGTTTGGTAGTTTCGGTGGTCAAAAATGAGGCATGCTTTTCAAGTCAGAAAAATGTGTTGGTCAGAATTAAGTGAAAATGTTGACTGAACGCAGGGCCGAGGTTTTTTGAATCATTAAGGATTTTGTGAGGCAACTGGAGTGGCTCTGTGAAGTAAAACCACAGAAATGCGTGAGGTTGGAAATACAGTACCAGGCATTTATAGCGTTGTAAATGCCACTTGATGTTCTCTGAGTTGGTCCGTTGAATTACTTTCTCCAGGGTTGGTTTTGTAATACCTATTGACTTTTTATATAAAAAACTACAAATTGCTTTCATTTACCAGTCAGATATACACATTAAATGTTAATTGTAACATCAGAGAATGACGCCAAGCCTCTGTTTAAATAATGTATTGTGCCAGAGTGGATTAATTTTAAGTAGAGCCCAATATGTATGGACAGATCAATAAACTCGCTACAGTCCTACAGATTGTTTAATATGCTGTGGTTGCTCAACCGCTGCTCGACAGCACACCAGTTAGAACGCACGTGTGTGAGCAGTGTTCATTAATACCTAATGAGTCTGTTATAAATACTCCTCCTGGAGGCTAGGGTCTTTTGGCGCGGGAGGCTGAATCCTCCTATGCTACACGCTGCTCATTTGGAGCTGTTTCTACAAACCCCTAGTAAGCTGGTCAACATCGTTTCAGGCACTTTGAATGCATCACACCATCAGTGGCTCGAATGCATGCCTCTAATCCATAGCCAATCAGGGGCCTCGGTGAGGGGTGCTGTAAAGAAGCTGCCCTGGAGGTGGTGGTGGTGGTGGTGGGGGGGGGGGGGGGGGGTGGTGTTCTAGCTGTAAGTAGCAGGCTGCGTGAATTTAAAACCCTGTCAGAACACATTTCACCTCACTGTCTGCTCCTTTTAACCCCCCCAGTCCACCCCCCCCCCTTGTTCTTCCTGATGATTTTGGAATGTGCAGGGCCTTGAGGCGGGATTGCAGGAAGCGTGCTATTAAAGGCAAGGTCCGCCGCCATGCCTGTATAAGGCCAGAGGATCGGAGCGTGACACGGGGGGGTGGCGAGCGCCGCTCACAGCCGCCCCGACGGGGCTCTGTTCTTCCTCAGCTAATCCAAACAAAAAGGGATGCTCCTCTGCAGCCGGAGCGCGTGCCGCGTTTGGAAGCGAGGGGACGCTGGGCTCTTAGGAGCTGTCAGGGAGCTTGAGAGTGGCTGCCTCTGTGTGTGTGTGTGTGCGTGTGTGTGTGTGTGCGTGTGCGTGCGCCTGTGTATGTGTGCGCGTGTGTGTGTCTGTATGTGTGTGTGTACTTTAAACTTGATGTAGACGCTCTTTGGCAGCACACACTGAGTCACTGTTTCACCTGATTGCCATTTATAGTCAGAATTATTTGAGGAAATGGAAGGGCTAGAGCAAGGGAAATTCAGGCTGTACACGACTGTTACATAAGGGAACTACCACCTCACTCTGTTCAGTGTTGAGCGCTCTGGCCCTCTCTCTCTCTCTCTCTCTCTCTCTCTCTCTCTGTCTCTCTCTCTCTCTGTCTCTCTCTCTCTCTCTCTCTCTCCATCCATTTCTAAGCAGTGCTGCATAGCCAGGTTGGCAGGAGAGAGCAGTAATGAATCCTTCTGAATCCTTTGTTTTTCCAGCGTTTGATATCCTGCATCTTTCCAGGCTGTGAGCCCTTTACAAAAAAAATATTTATTACCCTAAAAACAGGAACTTGAGACAGCTGATTATTCCAGCACAATCCAAATTTGTTCTGCAAATTTCCCCGATGATGTCGAAGACCTTTCTTCAAGTTCCCCTCTCATTTCGAAAGCTCCGTAGGCTCTTGCGCAAACCCCAACGTCAGGAGACGGACGCAGGTCCACAGAGGAAGAGTGGTGATCTTCACTCCTCCTGGCATTGGTATGTATTTATGTATTAGATGCGTGTGCGTATGCGGTGGGTGTTCTCGGCGCGGGCCTGGCAGCGTGGGCCGGCTGTGATTGAAGCCCTGAACCTGCCGGATGGGAGTCGTGACCGTGTGACGACCACGTGAGGCTTGGCTCGGGCGCGGTGTCTTCCCTGTGACAGGCCTGTCATAACAGTCTAGTTGCCGCTCAGAGCCCCACGAAGGGGGGTAGAGGACTCGAGAAAAAGGAAAGACAGCCACTACCCCCCCACCCCCACCCCCACCCAACACCACGGCCCGATTAGAGCTGTAGGATCGTATGGCCCTCTCTCTGATTTTCGAACATCAACAATACAGCCATACTTTGACACACTGATATGCCTGTACAATTACACAGTACATGTTGTGTACATAATGGCACTTCAGTGAAGGAATTCATTGACAGAGCCATGCAAAGATGATCCCTTATGAACTGAACTTATGAACTTTGATACATTGATTCACTGAAAAAATACACTTTGCCGCAATAATGCTTCCTTGAATCTCTTTGTTTATGCAAATGTTAATGAGACAGTGATACATCAATACATTGATGCACTAATATATTGATACATCATGACACATACATTTACACATTTCTAAATACAGTCTACATCATAATATTACTTTGTTTCTTGGTTACTTTGATGCACTGATAAATATATGGATACACTGATAAATAAATTGCCAAGAAGTTCCCCTCCTGTCAATGTAAATCACAGCACTGGAGCCATCTGCTCACCGTGGCAACCATTCCAGGTTTCAGCTTTGAGAAGCAGGAAATTGGGAGCCGCTATCACCTTATTTGTCCCCGCCACTTGGAATCACAAAGCTGCCATTTCACTCGTCCAATTAAAAAGCACTGACATTCAAGCGCTGGAGACGGAGTGACATTAAGATTAATTCCTTGTAAAACTCAGTGACATTATGCAGCCTTTTCCTCAGAATGCACTCAGGCACATAGCTGCCAAAAGAGCCGCAACTTCCAAACTACCTACACATCCTTCAGACTGCCCACAGCTCTGCTCGTCCACCAGAAAAGCTCCTTCAAATGTCAACACAGAGTCCACTGTACCATCTGCAATTATGCAGTGTTTACATAGGGGAGAGGATCTCAGCCATCTTCTTAAGATGAAGGGGAGAGAGAAGCCTGCCGCCTACTGTGCCTTCTGAGGCTACCGTATATACGACGGCCGCTTTGCTTTGTGTTTGAGTGACAGGAGACCCAGCATGTGTTAGGTCATAATGGTCACCTGGGAGGTAATTACTAACTGGTGTGGGGAGTGGGAGGAGATTGCGCCTAAAAGGACAGGCCACTGAGATGCCGGTGCTTTGCCAAGAGGTTAACCACTTCGATAGCTATAAGTGCAGGTGGAGGGGCAGGCAGGGGGAAGTAAGGCTTTTTGCTGGAACGCTCTGCTCCAGGTAAACTTGCACTATGTTCACTAAGACCTGCCAGGAGTCTTTCCCTCATCTGCACCAGAAACACTCCCGTGGTGGGTGAGTCAGTATGTTCGCAAGGCTGCCACTGGGCAAGATGGTGATTGACTTCTGACAGTGATGTCAACCATCAAATCAGAGGTACTGATGATGACCTGTCCTGCCCCTGAAAGAAGAGCCTTTCACATAGAGCGATCTGTGTCGCACACCTATTTCACGGTGCAGCAATGGAAACATTAATATTAGAAAGATGGGTTTTGCCAAGCAGATTAAGCCCCGCTAATCCGTGGGAGAATGGGAGGGGATACACACTGCATGCGATGAGCGCGTGGGGGTAAATAAGCCCGGATCAGGGCCTGTCTGAGATGGATCCAGGGCCGTCAGCGGAGGGGCGAGTCTGTTTCTCTTACTCCTGCTGGACTGGGCTCGTGGCATCTGGGACAGAACTGAAGATGATTTAATCAGCTCTCGTTATTAAATCCTGGGGAAATGTTGTCGTTGCCCTGGCGTCCGTCCGCCCATGCGTAGCACGTGCATTAGTCTTCCTGACTGAGCAGCGCATTGCAGCGCACTGGCCGCAGCATGTGTGTGTGTGTGTGTGTGTGTGCGCGTGTGTGTGTGTGTTTGTGTGTGGGGCATGTGTGTGTGTGTGTCTGTCTGTCTCTGTTTGTGTGTCTGTGTTTGTGTGTGTATTTGTATATATGTGTGTGTCTGTGTTGGTGTGTGGGGGCGTGTGTGTGTGTGTGTGTGTGTGTGTGTGTGTGTGTAGGTGGGTGGAGGCGGGGGCAGCATCCATCAACGCCACCGCTAAACTTGAGCTGGACACCCACCCCCTCCTCCACACCTCCCCCGAACCCTGGCGTTGATGCACAACACCCAATCATGGATGATGAACTTTGTTTGATACCGGGGGAGTGCAGCCTGACAGGCAGTAACAGTAAAACAGCAAAAAAAAAAAGGAGAGCATGCCAATGTCTCCTCTGTGGGCCCTCCGCCACAGCCCTTTGGCAGTTTGAGCGGAGCATTGTCACGGAGATCTCTGCTGATGCAGTCCCCTTGCGAAAGGTCAGGACGTGAAAGTTGTTTTCCTCCAGATGTTATCTTAATCGCTTTAGATTTGAGATTTGCACCTCTGGTGGGGGGGGTCCCTGTGCGGCAGAGAGGTCAAGGCAACGTCACCTGCTTGTCGCCTTGTCCGAACGATCGCGCATTCGGTGACATCCAGACCGCACAGAGACAACACAGCTTCACTCTCTCGTGAGCAGACGTGAGAAAGCTCCATGATGCAGAGTATGAATTGATAACGACGGCACAATTTTTTAATGAATTTGGAGCAAAATGGGTCAGATGTGTGTGGTAGCAGGCAAACAGGAGCATAAATCACTGGCTGTTCCTGCAGATACCCTGGCCCTATCTGCTCAAATCAGCTCACTACATGCGCATCCTGAGATAAGTCACAGCCAGAGATCCAGAATAAGGTCACTCTTGTTTGCAGATATATTAAGCTTATTGTTTTGGACCAGAGGTTCCATTTGCATGCTCACAGCAATCCAATTCCGGGCAGAGTGACTGGCACTCGTCGATTACCAGTGAGTGGGGAGCAGTTGTGAGAGACCAGAGGTCTGCGTTAAATATGAAGAAAGATTTTGGGGGTGGGGGGGGGGGGGGTGGTTCAAAGGGGAGATATGATTCTGGGAAAGTGGGAATGCACGATGCAGCGCGTAAACCTTAGCCGGAAGGACCTTGTTTTTGAACCTCTCCACTGCACCCGAAGGCCCAAAGGCCCGTCATTAATCTTCACACAAAGCCCTTGCATCAGCAAAACAGGAGATCCACAGCAAGGAGTGCGCCCAAACTTTACTGTTTTAAAAGACCAAAAAATTACAAAAAAAAAAACCCTCCCCCTCGGCTGTGCACACAAAGTCCCTTTTTAATTAAGAAGAAAGCATATCCGAAAGGGTGATGTGGAGAAGACAAAGCACTTAGCATGTCTAGCCTTAAATAAGATTTTACATTCTGCTGCTGAAAATAAATCCATTTATTTAGCACTCCAGGGCAAGGTTTCTCATGGCTAAAAGGGGTTGTACATTGATTACAGCTGAACCGCTACAGTGCCTTGAGTGCTTGTCTGAGGCTCTGCAGCCTTATTGAAATGAAGGAGTGGAAGGTAGGAATTTGCATAATACACCCCTGCGAGCGAGGGGGAAAAGAGGGAGGCGGCGTGCTTTCGGTTTTCAAAGCAAAGATGAACGCCCTCCCCAGATGCCATCATCTGTTAGGAAATACAGAGATACCAACGACACACGCACCTGTTGTCTATTCACGATATATATAGCACACAGTATGATAGCTCCTGTACTTGGCCATTATGCTCAGGGATTCAAATCCAGGATTCTGAAAACATAATACAGAAGTAAAATTTGGCATGAGTGAAGCTGGTAAACACTTTAAGCCTCCTTTATTTAGACAATAAAACACAAAACTGAGCAAATGTTGGCGTTCATCAATTACAATAGGAAACAAAGCTAAAAAAGAAAGCAAAAAAATAATAAGATATTTTAAATTTAAATGCCAAAAAGTGAGAATACAAATCACCCAGGAAAGAAAGGAATGAACAAAAGAACAAACATCAGACATCAAAGAACAGAAACATTAATGCCATGACCCTCCCGGGGGACTTAAAAATTTTGTTTCAACACTCCGTCCCCAGTAACCCTATGAACACACCCCTCAGTCCCCCGTGACTCCCTGCAAGGAGCCGAGTCATGAATCAATGAATAATAAGTAAAGTCAAATTTCAGCTTTGATGACAGAAGACATTTCAAAACAAAGCCAGAGGAGAGAGAGCTAGGGAGAAAGGACTGGCAGAGCGCAGATACAGCGGGGCTAATAAGGCTACACGTGTATTGTGGGAAGCGGGTGTGAGTTTATAGTGTGTCTCACAGCAGGTAAACCACAGGAATTCTCCTCCACTAGAATCCTTATGAGGCCCACATGTTCTAGATATCCGCTAACCTCCTCCTGCTAAAAAAGGTCTCTCCTGCCATTTTTAAACACAAATCCTTTTTTTTTTTAAAAATATAAATCTAAACGGATTATGTGTTTGTAACTGTTAGCTTGGCTGGCCCATTGATTTTCTTTTTTCTGTTTGCACTTGCAAATTACAGTTAGGAGGTTGGCGTGTTTTGTATTGAGTTTCTGCTTTTTATATCCCTAGGATACAGCACTTTCTGCTTTAGTTGTGCCTTATGTGGTAGCTTTCAAGAAAAATCACCCACGGATTATGCTTGGTTTCTGTAATGGCCCTGTTGCCTTCAGTGTAAAATAACTTACCTGTACAGCAGCACAGTCTGTAAGAACCTGTATGCATGAATCTTTGAAAGGCCCGTGAAAGGTAATGAGATTAGCGCCCCCCTCCCCCCATTAATCCAGCAACAGTTGTTCAAATCTTAATGCAAAAAAAAGGAATGATTCCTACATTTTTTATGCGCCCTTGTAGGGGCATTCAACAGCACAGGCGGCAGAATTCTACATTCGCCGGGGAGGTGATCTGGAGTGTGTCTGCGTCTGCATCGTGCTTACAATGGCCCTGTAACAAACGACGACATTACTGCGAGAGTCACAGGAAACTCGTGAGAGCATCGCGTGATGTGCGATCGAGCACAAGAGGGATGTTGCATCTGGACTGGCTATACGGAGGGCGTTGCGTCCTGGAGTCCTGGAGTGGAAAGAACCTAGATCTCCCTCCCTCAGGATGGCCGTTGTGGACCGCTGAAGGGAACTCTGTAATCACTCACACCCACAAACTGCTCTCAACTTTGAACACATGAACTGGGCGAGGCAGCAAACAAGGACACGTGGCAAGTGTAGCAGTGCTGTTGACGGTCCCTCTGGAAATCACTTGCAACATGGAAAAATGGGCTCTGTGCAGTTTGTTTTTTTTTTCTTCTGCTCTCCCTTACCTTCTGCCCAGAAACATATGGGTTTTTTCCCAATTCCAGCTGTATGCAGCTGAAGGAGGACTGAGGAATTCAAAGCCCTTTACCTCACATACAGCGTATAAAGTTCTACCAACTGGAAAACGCCAGTGTGTATTTGAATAGAAATTTGTACACCCAGCCACACGCTTTTCAAGGGTTTGATTTTCTCACAGAACTAGCAGAATGATGTAAGATGATCCTTTCATTAGGCAAAGTAAAAAATCTGGACTCAAATCTAACAATTTTAATATGGACTCAAATGTCATTAATGTAATAAACGTGGTACATTGCCATTTTGTTAAGTGCAATGTCTGAGAATTCAGGTTTTCTTGATTACCCCCTTGATTACAAGAACTGCAATGATTTTATGGTAAACATGAATGCTCGGATTTTATGGTTTCTCCTGAAATTCTGCTGTAAACCATCATTTTCTTTGGCATCCTTGCTCATCAGCTTCCACCCCATGGGCTTCATCTCTCCTCTGTCTCTTGATGCACGGTGAAAAAAAACACACACAATGCAAGGTGACAGATCCCACAAAACGCCTGTATGCCAGAATCTCATCTAATTAAATTCATACGTGCACACTTTGAGCAGGAAAATATGAATCAGCGTTGCCAGAATGTTGCGGGCGAGGCAGCTTTGGAGTGATTTTTTTGGACGTGTCTGGATCGAAAAGATACAGGAGACTAGTTAAAGAACACTGTGGGCCTGCCCTTTGCCCTGTGTCCCAGCCAGGGGCTTTGCCAAAAGCACAAGCCCCCACCGTGAGCGAGAGCCCCGGCCTGGCCGCCCCACGCCTCCTTTTTTAATCAGGCCTCTGGGAGTGAAATACAGGCCCGGTGCGGCCGCTGTGCCAGAGGCCCCATCCATCTGGTCTCAATCTCTCTCCGGCCTGGACGTGGCCACACGGGCGTTTCTTATCGGGCCGAGCGAGTGGGAGGAGCGGCGCTAAAGCCGAAGGGCAGCTGCATTTATCAGCGCTGGCCGAGGAGCTGGCTCTCTCTCTCTCGCCCGTCACGTGCACATACGTGGGTGCCTGTGGCAGGGGGGAGCAAGCCCCGGAGCCTCTCTATGCGTGGGAGGGCGGGGGGTGATGTTTGCCCTCCTCCAGCCCCAGAGACCCCGCGGTCCAGCTGCCCTGCCAGTGGGGAACACGCGGCAGTGGGAATTTAAGCTGGCAGCCCTGAACGACGGAGCACGAATTGGCAGGGTCTCGCCTGAGTGACGCCTGACAAACCTCTCGTTCTGTCACACGCTCCAGAGGCCTCACGAGGTGAGGCATCACCCTGCTCCCGTGAAGACCCGTTCCTAACCTGAAATGCATTTTTCCCCTTTCACTGATCCGCTGGTTTGTGCATCGTAACTCTGTCAGGGAGCTCAGGCAGGGACTCAGGCACGGACAGGAGGGCATGATGAACAAGACGAGTTTTAATGAATCCAAATCGATATCTGAAAACGAGGTCAGAACAGGCATAATCAAAAAACCAGGGAAATCACGGCGAACAACAATCAGAAAATAGAATACAAAAATCGTAGTCAAGAGGAACAAGCAGGGTCACAAAACGGGCAGGCAAAAACAGAACAAAGAACGGCTGGTAGCGAAACAGGAGGACTGAGACGAACTAGCAAAGAGCACTCAACAAACAGGGAATATAGAGGGTGAGTCAGATGAGGGGATGAGATGCAGGTGTGCAGGCAGGCAGGTGATCAGGCACAGGTGGGCGGAGACAGGGCGGAGAACAGGGCAGGGCTGGAACACAGGGGAAAACAGTAAACATGAGCACATGGACAGCGAAAACAAAGCCGGCTAAGAAGCCGCCGTACTGACGAACTCCCATTTAAATAGTAATGCTGTTCCTGAAATGTGATGGCCACTCGCTCACCAATGGTGTGGTAAATGTCAAAAAACAAATGAAAAATACTGACAGCAGGTGGGTACCAGAAATGCTTTCCTGAACTTGCAGACAACAGTCAGAGTACTGCAGTGTCCCTGAAAGGGAGTCAGAACAGAGGGCCACCGGAAAAGCTGATGACCCTCTGATCATCGATGGGACCTTCTCAGAAACCCCAGCGCTCGTCGCCTCCCTGAAGGGCAGCCGTCAGTTATCTTAGTTACATCTCTGATGAATCAACCGGTGTCACACGCTGCAAAGGTGGCCGACACACCCCTAAACACCATTCACCCCCCCAGCCCCATCCCTCACCCCGGGAAACAGCTGTCATTGCTCTGTCTACTGGACGCGTTATTGTACAGAACGTTTTATGAATGATGCCCTCCTGGTTCAAGCCATTCTCTTTTTTCATGTTTCTGTATTTAGCGGTGAAGTGAAATAGCCCATGTTATGTACGTCCTATGACACTTCAGAGAGCCCTGATGGTTGCTGCTCCTGAGTGAGCTGCACTGAGCAGAGGAGGGGAGTGATCGCACAGGCCTGCTCTCAATTAACTTATGAAACCTCCAACATGGGAGTTGCCTTGTTGTTTTCATATTTCATCCTCGCAAAGGCCCTGCTCAGAACAGGCCTGAAATTGGTCCAAAGCACCGGGGCTAAGCGGGGGCGCGGGGGCGGGGGCGGCCGGGGTGGGGACGAACACTGTCCGTGACAGCAGTGCGATTGAATTAAATCTGTGAGGAGGCACAGGGGGGGAAAGAATGGGCATGCGGAGCAGAGGACTCGCCCGAAACGGCCACAGGACGTGCGTGGAGGCGGCCATGTCAGCATGTTCGGACCCATATCTTTTTAACGTCGGCCTCTGCCACTGTTTATGGCTGAGCGAAATACGGACTCGTGGGTACTTTTTCAATTAGTCATGTTTTACGCACCACTGTCCTTTGTATTTACTCATATTTTTATGGTCTTGCCACAAGTCTTAAAGGAGAGTCCGAGGCACGTTTTAAAATCTCCAGGGTATTAAATTCCTTTCAATAAAAGCCGATAGGACAATACCTAAGTGGCAGGCAGTGTTTTATGCCAGCAGTGGCCGCCCGCCGTTTCAAAGCATCCATCACGAGACCCTGGATGACGAAGATACATTTCACTTCCCCCCCACACACACCTCGTCAGCTGGATTTTCCACCTAATGGACATAAAAAATTGCAGATTGCAGCAAAATGGCCTTGGCAGCACAAAAGCTTATTAAGTATTGATCCGCAGAGGTCAATGCTGGAATTCAGCTCCAACAATGTGAGTGGAGTTCACCGGCAGCCCTCTCCAGATGCAGTTTCGGATTGCATAAATTGAAGGAGGGAGAGCTGGCCACCCATTTCATCTCCTCGGCTTGGGCCCGCGGGGCTGATGGGCACAGATACCTGCAGTCTGAGGCAGAAGTGATGCAAGAATGGAATTGTGGGAAATGATTTAGAGTGATAGAACAGGGGTCATTTATTCCAATTACTATTACAATTACTCGGCCTGGTCTCAATGCACCCCCTCCCCCCGCACCACCCCCAACCGCTCATTTTGCTGGACTGGTTTTGGTATAATTTCCTGAATTGAAAGGGTGTTGCGCATGTACTTTGGTCATAAAATGGCCCTTCCCCAAACTCCACCCAAGGGGTGGGATGGCTTCCGCAGACCCAAACCCTGCACATCTACTGGAATAGCGAATTAACTGAGAAAAAATGTGGTGTAACATTCTCTGAAGATTACTGTTCTCTGTCACTGGCTGACCATTCCTCAGTCCCACTGCAACCTCCTATCAGCAGAAACCTTATTTCCTCCCCATATGCAACAGTTTAGTTAATATTCAGGTCAACGTTCTCAACAATGCAGTGATTCACCAGCTCAGTTCCCCTCCTTTGCAAATCCGCCCTGTGTTCAGTCGAAGGGGTGTGCTCGGCCTGACCTGTGGAACTGGGTTAGTATGTATGTGTTTCTTTGTATAGCGCATGCACTGTGTCTCTTTCAAACTCCCCACTGTAACATAAGCCCTCTGAGATGAATATTTCCTTTCCACATTCGTAGGCTCCTGCCAATGAAAATAGCTTTACGCCACTCAGAGCAAGTAAAAGCCAGACAGACAACAGCAGGCCACGCACATTCTTGAAAAAAAAACTCAAACCTCTTTTGGGGATTTGTAATAAAAAGTATTTTTTTGAGAAAGAAAAAAAAAAGGCGAAACAAAACAAAGCATTTCAATAAAAAATAAGCCTAATTTCTAGTCAGGATTTCAACATGTGTTTTCTTTTAATATCTGAGCCACTGTTCTCAAATGTTGATCACTCACATACACACACACACACACAGACATGCACACACACATGCGATTGTAATTAAAGTCCAGAGAGATGTCCGTGTTTTTTTTGGATCAGCAAGGAGCCCTTTCTTTTAAACACATCGGAGGCCGGTCCTTTGGGACTGGCGAAGTCGAGACTATGGCTGCTGCTTAATGTTATTATTTTTTTTTCCTGTCTCATTTTAAATGGCTTCATTGTGGACTCGGGGCATCAAGGGGCTAGAGGAGTGTGCACGTTCCCTGGGGAGGTCTGCCCTTTAAACTACTCCCCTTCCCCCAACCCACACACTCTGACACACATACACACACACACGTGCGTGTGCGTGCACACGCCAACGCACATTCTTGGTTCGTTGATGTTCCAAATTAAACACTGGGCCAGGCTGGGAGGGGGAATGAGCCAATAGGGTTACCCTCTCGCAACATTGGTGTGACATTGCAACAACCATAATGTAATAATAATGTTATATTAATGTAATAATGTCAATAAAGCCAGCACAAAGGGCTTTCTCCCCGCCAGGCTTGATGGAACAGACCTGTCCCCTGCTGAGGCCTTTCAGGCCACGGGAGAATGCAGCCACATATTGCTTTGATTTGGACAGTGCAGTGGTCTCCTTTCGATACCCACAGTGCAGCTGGGCGGTTTTATCTTCAGCCAAGCAGACTGCTTGACATTTTGCGATTGTGGGTTTTAAGCAGGGCAACAAAGTCCATTACATGGTGTCTTCCACCAAATAAAGGTATTAACACAACCCAGTTTTAAAGGGATTAAAACACTGAAGGTTTTGAGAGAATATGCCGTAGCAGCTTCAGAAGTGTATGGAGATGTGCTCCTGTAATTAAAATTCAAATTTATGACGTCCCTTACATTCCAAAAGATTAACTGGGTTTTAATTAAAACTCAGCAAGTGACTGCCTAAATGGCCGTGCGCTTCAAGTCGTTACAGCCTAACTCTGTCTGTCTCTGTCTGGAAAAGACATTCATCTTGCTGAAATTTTACAGGGACCACATTAAGGTGGCAAGAGGAAGTGGGTGAGACTGGTTGCGTCATTTGCTGAAATGTCAACTCAGATGTGGCGCACTTAGAGGCTGCAAGGTTTCCAACAGCACCATCTAACTCTAATTTTTTTAACCCTTCTTAAATGTGGAATTAACCGTGATATAATTTATTTATTATTGTAATCATTTGCTTTGTAGACATCCTCACAGTGGACTTAGATTCAGTTTTACACGCCCAGTTCATACAGCTGTATTTTTACTGAGGTGATTAAGGTTACGTTCCTGTCCGTACGGATACAACGCCTGTACCAGCACTGGGAACACAACCTGCAGTGTTTAGATAGCAAGCCTTCTTAATGATTACGCCACTCTACTGCCAAAACACATAGCGTCAAAATCAACTATTTACACTAAAGAGTAAGCAGTATTTCAATAGTGTGTGCATAAGCTTTTTTCTGTAAGCTTATTATGCCCTCATAGGTATAATGTGAACAGATGGAGGCTTTTGACAAAGCAAGCAGGATTGGTTTAACTGTTGTTCCTTCAATGATGTTGTGATAATGTCTTTTCTGTTTCTTTTTTTTTGCTGAGGGTTAACCCTTTGGGAGAAAACCATCCACACCCTGAACCCTCTTTAGCTTATGAAGCATTTCATGGATAAGCGCTTTGTGGGTTCAGACACTGGGAAGATGGGAGCCGTCGCCTGGCATGTGGATGGATGGTCAGGGTCGCGAGTTTTAAAAGACGTGATAATGAAGGAAACAAGACAAATTGCAACACAGGGCTCTAAATTATTCACAAACTGGAGAAATATTGTTCCCATTTTCAATTTTTTTTTTACCCAGGGGGCCTCTGATTCCACTCCTCTCCTCATTTGCGGGATGAAACGTCTCCCTCCGCGTCTTGTCGCCCGCCCCGCCCTGCCCAGGCGCTTATGAATCATGGCCTCAAGCCGTGGAGTGGACACGGCGCTCCTCGCATTAAGCGGGCTTCTGTCAAGCCCACTCTCCATGCTGGAAGTGGTCCTGATATTTAATAGCGCTGGAAGTCACTAAGGAGAAAATTCCCTGTCAGAGAGAGGGGGGCCTCGGTTGCCAGCGCCGCCGAGAGAGGATTACAGGCCTTATCCTTTCAAAGTGGGGCCTCCAGTCACAGAAAACACAGGCCTCCATTTTTAACAGGGGAAAAGAGTCATTTTTCAACCCCAAACAACCAGACATTAAAAAAAAACATGCTGGGGGAAGGGTGGGGGTGGGATGTGTGGTTACGTGTTGTTGGGTGTGACCATTTTACTCCCACAGCTTTGGTACAGGAATTAAAAAGAACTCAACCACATTAATACATGATACAGCCTGAAAGTTGAAAATGCCAGAAATGTGT